>NC_087496.1:0-301964 GCF_036417665.1 Passer domesticus | reverse complement strand
GAGCCCTGGGGGAAGAGAGGGCACAGCAAGAGGGACAAAACCAGGCGAGGTCAGAGACTGGAGAGAGCCAGAGCCAGCAGCAGGAACAGCTGCTTCACTGCACTTTTGGAAAAACCTCTTGGCTGGTTCAAAGCACTGAAAGGCATGAAGGGCAGAGAGAAGGCCATACCAAACAATGCTCCTGTTTCCACACCCTCCCCTCTCTGTGTCCCAGAAGGAATTGCATGGACTGTATTCAACTCTCCGAGTCGTCTCGTTCAGCATGAGCAGCTTAGCACCAGGAGCTGAAGGAGCTGCCACCATAGGCCACAGGAGCTGAGCAAGAGGGAACTTTTAGAGCAAAGTAATGCTGCTCAAATAGACCTAGCTAAATGCAGCGGATAGAATAATGGAATCACAGCATCATTTCTGTTGGAAAAAACCTCTGAGCTCATCCAGTCCAGCTGTTCACCCAGCAGTGTCAAGCCCAGCACTAAACCATGTCCCTGAAGTGCCAAGGCCTGGATAACAGCCCTGAGTGAGGCCTGAGCAGCAAGCCCTGAGCCAAAGGTGACCTCTGGATGAACCTTCCAACCAAAGGTTATCTTTGTATATGCTCACTGATGAAATATGCATGGTCATTAGCATTGTGATGGATGTAGCCACTCCTCAGTGACACATGTATTGGTCTTTTTGTATTTGCAAGCCAGACAGGGCCATGAAATCTGACATCTGTCCTTGTTTGGGGCTGAAGGATCAAAGTCAGCTCTCTTGGTCCCTCCTTGAGCCCTGGCCAGGCTTTGGGAGGAACCCAAGAGGAGGATGAAACCAGATGTTCCTGCACTAGAAGTGCTGTCAGTTTGTTCACTCAGCACTCTCAGAGCTGGGCCCTCTCACAGCGAGGTTGGAGCCTCACCTGTGGCTGGAGGCACCTGCAGGAATTCCCAGTGTCCAGGAGTGGCTCTGCAGCCCTTGGCTGGGACAGCTTCCCCCAGCTGCTGTGTGGATCTGGGGGATGGTGAAGGCTGAGGGTAAATGGTGCTGGATCTTTCTGCAAGCAATCTTTGGTTCTGATGATTGGGTGCATTGCTGAGCTGCTCCTTTTGTGATTCTTTGCTGCTTTGAGCTGCAGTAAATGACACTGATTCCTTCAGTTGCAGTCTGTGTCTTTGGTGCTGACCCTGCCCACTGGTAAAACAAAACTGGCAGAGTCTGGCCAGATCACAGCAAAATGTCACTTGTTAAATGTAAATGTGAGGAATCAGTGGCATCAGAAATTCCCAGATGGGAAGCCCTTCCCTGGAGTTGGCTGGCTCTGGAGTGGGCTGAGGTCGCAGCACTGTGTGAGCAGTGGGGCAGTTGGTTAAAAGAAGCTGAACCCCTGGATGTCTTAAAATGTATCCAAAAATTGCATATGGAAAAGGAAAAGAACTTGTGGGTTTGGGCAGACAAAGATGAATTTGTTAACCGTACATTGAAAACAGCACCTTCAGAAGGAACAATTCTTGTTGGAATGCTCCCACGTGGAGCAACAGAAGGTTTTAATCTTGAGCTCCAATGCATTTGTGCAAGTGAAATATTAATATCATAAATAACTATGTACATATTTATAGTATAATAAGACCTTAATATATATATTGATATATATATTTTATATATATGTCTATAGCTATCTAGCTATATCTATATTTCTATACCAATATCTATATCTACGTATAAAATAGTAATAATGTGAAATAGTGCTGACAATACTAATTTGGTAGCTTTGGCTGCTCAGGGATGTAACATTAAACACTCTATAGAAAAGGATTGGCCTGGACCCTAATGTCAGAGGTAAACTTTGTGAGATTGTATACAATGAAAAAAGGAGGAGGGCATAAAATTGTCTATTTTTACAGGGTTTGCTGATACTGTGATGCAGAGTGCTTTGTCTGTTACTGTGAAAAATACCGTGATTAAGACTGCAGGGTTTTTCATGTTCCAAACTATCCTCAAGCTGCAGGATTTGTTGAACAGGTGAGGGGGTTGTTAAAAGAGCAGTTGAAAAAAGGAGGAGATGGGAACCTGTCCCCATGGTGAACCCATCTCCCAGATGTGCTCCATACCCTTAACAATGGCCCACTGGGGAAATGGAAACCCCTGGCTGTACATGGCTGCACCCAGTTTGCAACTACAACCATGGACAGAGAGACTTGGACTGCCTGGGAAATTGTTGTGGGTGTGATGGCCCCTGGCAGGGCCAGCCCAGAGGCTGCAGGGCTGGACCTTCATGCATTGGAATTAATTAGGATAAATCCAAAGCAAATGAAAGCTATCAATACTGAGAGAGGAATTCCGATTCCTCCAGGACACTTGGGTTTGGTAACTGCTCGCTTGGAGCTTGGTCTTGCAAAATGTTCATGTCATGGCAGGAGGAAAGGAGGAATTGATGCTGAATATAAAGGAGAAATTACTGTAATTCTGTTAAACAATTGTCAATAAGATTGGATTATTCAACCCCATGACAGGGTAGCACAGTTATTGATATTGCACATTTAAGCACGATTGTGAAAAATGGAGATCCACCTCCAGTCATTACCATTTGTGGAGATAAAGGGTTTGGATCCAGCAGTCCTAACAATGGAGCCAGAGTGTGGGCCCGGAGGCCAAAAGGCCCTCCTGAGGCAGCTGAAGGAGCAGCTCCTAGGAAATACAATATTGAATCCTGAAACCTGGGCAGGAATAATGGGAATGTCCCTGCAGCCAAGTATTCTGTGTGAGAACAAGTAGATATTACAGGATACTGTTTTACACATCCTGCCAGATCAAATCTCCTTGTTTGCCCCAACGGCCCCTTTGGAAAATGCTCTGATCCACAGGGCTCCCTGTGAATGCTGCTCTGACACTGAGGGACTTGCACACAAATTCCATCCAGGAGCTTTGGTGCCCTCAGGGACTGGGACTCAGCCCCCTTCCAGCCAAAGGGGAAAGGGCCCCACCAAGCCTTGTTAGCCACAGACAACATGCTAAAGCTGACCAGCAAAGGACTTTGGAGGCTTTGTTCTGGAATTGAAAAGGCTCCATCTCCATGGACAACACAATTATTCTTTACTGAAATGAGATTGAGAAAAAATTAAGACCAGTGTCACTAAAGTACTATTGATGTCTGTAAGTTGTACCTTGATAGTGTGCCAGAATCTTTGTTTGCCACAAACACCTCCAGTGTTTCACCAAGGGATTAGTTCATCAAAATTTAATGATTAGTTCTGAAAATTTCAAGATCAGGGTAGTCAAAGTACTCCATGTCACTAATTTCTGTGTTTGTTCTCAGCTGAAGTTGGGAGGAATGGGGTTCTCTTGGAGGGCCCACCCTGTGGGGTGGCCAGAACTCAGTCCGTGGGCTCTGACTCGTAACTGTCAGTGAAGGGACAGTTCAAGAAAACACAGGAATACAATGATCCGTTTGACAGGATTCACTAAGATTTCCCTTCAGGAGAAACCCAAGCCTGTTCTAGTTACAGAGGCCACAGTGTGAGAGGATTTCTGTGCTTTACCATCACTCCCAATGTCAGTAGAACTTGGGCTGCTGGAGCTGGTCAGTGTCAGTGTTACCCCACTCCTGGCTGCAGGGCCACCATTTAGGGTCCTTCAGCAACAACCACAAGGAAGAGTTGGGGCCCAGAGAACATTTTCCCTGTGGAGTGCCTTGGGTTTCAGAAAGCAAAAGATTCTGGTTCATCCTGTGCCCCATGTGTGCTGCCCCGTCCTGTGGAGTTGACTGGATGGATTATTAGAAGTAGCAAATGATGCTGTTAAAATGTCCAATAAGCACATCCTATGGGCTCCAACAAACACAAATGGGGACTGCACAGAACCGCATGGCCTTGGATTATCTGCTTGCTGGCCAAGGAGGAGCCTGGGCTGTCATGGGACAGGAATGTTGCACTGCTGTCAGTGATGCGTTAGAAGGCCAACAGTCAGCAATCACCTTGACAGAAAGAGCAGGAGAAGAGTGGCAGAAAGAAGAAAATTCTTCTTGGTGGGATTGGCTTCATGGCTGCCAAATTGGAGGCTGCTGTGAAATGCATTTGTGGCAGTGTCTGTCATCATTGCAGTGTGTGCACTTGGTGTGCACTCTAACATTCCATGTTCAAGTTGTTGTGACACTTTATGCTGGGAAGTGAAGTATTGAGACTTGTCTTAAAAGAGACAGTCTCAAGTAAAGAGAGCATTTGATAAATAACAGAATAACAGCAACTCTTTAGGCATGTTTGAAAAGGAACGTGAATAGCTCTGAGTAATAAAATTTAACAGCACTTAATTGAAGCACAAGGGGAGATGCCTTTATGCCTAATATCTAAATCTAAACTGTGCTATTGAAATAATTGTTATGAAGCTAGTAGTTCACTGTAGCTCTCCGGACCCATCCAAGTAGCAAGGCCTGAACAGGCTGGGATCAAGGCCTGAACAGGCCTGGAGGCAAAGTTCATCTCTAGATGAACCTTCCAAATAAATGGTATATTTGTATCCACTCACTAACAAAGCATTATTAACAACATGATCAGTGGATGTGTTCCTTGATAAAACATGGATTTCTCTTTCTGTATTTAGAAACCAGACAAGGCCCCATCTGGCCTTGTTTGGGGGTGAAGGATCAAAGTCAACTCCCTTGATTCCTCCTTGAGCCCTGGCCAGGCTTTGGGAGAAACCAAACAGGAGAATGAAACCAGATGTTCCCACCCTAGCAGTGATGTCAGTTTGTTTGTTTGAGAGTGTAAAAGCTGTGTCCTCTCACAGCGGGCTTGGAGGCTCCTTGCCTGCAAAGGTGGAGGCACCTGCAGGAATTCCCAGTGTCTGGGAGTGGCTCTGCAGTCCTTGTCTGCCCCAGCTGATGTGTGAATCTGGGTGATGGTAAAGTCTGAGGGTAACTGGTGGTGGATCTTTCTTTAATCACTGTAGGCAATCTTTGTTAGTAATGACTGGATGGATTGCTGAGCTTCTTTTGTAATTCTTTGCTAATGATTATGTGCTTTGCTGAGATTATCCTTTTGTAATTCTTTGCAGCTGTGCATTATATAAATTACAGGATTCCTGAAGTTGGTGTCTGTGTCTTTGGTACTGACCCTTCCCGCTGGTGAAACAGGGTTCCCTGTTGCCTAAGAGTTACCTGGGAAGGCAAAAACCCTCACTCCAACATTTCCCCCTTCCTCCTTGTTCCCCGCACTTCATACACTGAGCATGATGTCCTGTGGTCTGGGGTATCCCCGGGGTCAGTTGGGGTCACCTGTCCTGGCTGTGTCCCCTGCCAAGCTCCCCCCCAGCCCCAGCCCCTGCCCAGCGTGGCTGGAGGAGGGGCAGGACAGGCCTTGGCTCTGTTGCAGCTCAGCAAGAACAAAACCATCTCTGCGTGCTCAGCCCTGTGCTCAGCACCCGGCCCAGCAGTGTCTCAGTGCCAGTGTCTGTGCCCTCAGTCCCTGCCAGGGCTTTCCATGGCAGCTGCCAGGACAGGTGACCCAGGTGTCACCCCCAGTGAGGGCTGCCATGGAAACAGTGCCAGCACTGCCCCTTTCTGTCTGGCTGAGCTGGCTTTTGGCCCTGGCAGTGCCCTTTGCTGCTGGTTCCTGGTGCCTGAGCGGCCAGCGCGGCACAGGGCAGGTGGCCATGGCACAAGCCCCCAGCCAGGGATCCCCTCTGGCTCTGGGCAGTGACAGCAGCCCTGAGCAATAGGCTGGCGCGCTGGGGTCGGTGCAGTGTCCATCCAACAGTGTCTTGTAATGGCCCAGTGCAGACTGGGATGATGATCCACCCTCCCAGCTGGCCCAGGGCAGCTCTGCAGTGCCCTTCCCCACAGCCTGTCTGCACAGAAGCACTTGCTGGGTGCTCTGCATTTCCCTTCCCTCACTCTTGGGTCTCTCCCACACCTCCCAGCTCAGAGCTTTCAGCTGCAAGGAGTTCAAAGCTGGTCTGTCTGTCAGGAGTTGGTCTAATTCTGCCCTGAGCAAACTCTGGATTTGTGTTTATTGCAGAACTTCCTGTGTGTCTAAAACATTCCTTCCAGGGTTCTGCCTTAGGGAAGAGGAACCTCCTTGGTGGCAGCTTGGGCTTGGCACACACTTGAGGAGGATGTCTGTTTTCAATGGGGAAAGTCAGGAGTTTTAGATTGCTTCAAAATATAAAAGAAACTGTACCCTCTTTGGCTGTGTACAGCCAGTTCTCTGAGCAAAGCAGGTGCCAGGTGAGTGAGGAGAGACAAAATGGGCTTGGGGAATGTGGAGCAAGGTTGTCCACACTGGGTCAGAGCTCAAGGCACAGCTTCTCTGAGCAGGCCAGAGCTCCTTAGGAGAGTCCCTGCTGGATCAATATCAGTCACTGAATGCTGCAATCATCTCTTGTGTAATAAGAACAGCAATAAAAGACACCCTTTAAAATAGGAATACATACTTCCTAGAAGCTCTTTGAAATATTTCTCCATAACTGAAAAAGGAAACCCTCCTAATGAACTGCACTAGAGCGGAGGGAAATCAAGGCAGAGCCATGGTTTGGCAGGACTTGCTTGATCCTAATGAGCCCTGTGGTGCATTTAGAGCTGAGCCCTGGAACTTCATGGCCTAAGAGGACATTGCACAAACCTTTCCAGGAGTCCAAGTCAGAGGAAACTCCCAAAGTGTCTCAAGGCATTAATGGGTCCCACTGAGGTCCCTCTCCAACACAGGCTCCTCATGGACTAGTTGGAGGAGAGAATTGGTGGCCAGCATAGCACAAAAGCCTCTTAGAGACTCAGTGTGGAAAGGAGAATCCAAAGGACATTAAACACCTTGAGTGTCTCAAAGCATTAATGAGCCCCTCTGAATGTCAGTAGAAAGCTCTCAAGGGACTCCTTAAAGCAGATTATTGGAGGCCATGATTGCACAAAGCTCTCAGAGACTCCAAGGCAAAAGCAAAACCCAAAGTCCTTGGAAAAACCTGCAGTCCCTGGGAGCATTCAGGAGCCCCCAGGGCCATTGCTGAGCAAGGCTCCCCAGGGATTCCTTCCAGCAGATCCCTAAGGCCACTGGGATGTGGGCTAGGGGGGGATGCTGAGGGCAGGACAAGGGGCTGACACTGCCCAGCCTGGCTGGGGCTGTGCCAGGAGGCCCCAGGGCCTCAGGACAAGGTGTCCCCTCCCAGCCCTTGGTGGCACAGACCCTGCTGTGCCCCAGGCCACCAAGACTTGGCTTCTCTTTGTCCCCACCTGTCATCACTGCCTCCAGTTCTCTGCTCTTCCTGGGCCCTGGGGACACTTTCTCAGTCGTGTCCCTCAGTGGGACCCATTAAAAGTCCAAGAAACTTTGGAGTTGGATTGTGACTTGGAGTTCTGGAGAGGTTTCTTCAGCTGCCTCTGAGGGACTGATGTTCAGGGCCTGAGCACAAAGCCCCAGAGGCTCATTAAAGTCCTTGTGCTGTGTCTGTGCTGCTGAGCTGGGCTGGGCTCCTGGCACAGAGGCAGCTCCTGGTAAGCAAGAAGAGCTTCAAAAGCACATTTCTCTTGATGAGCAGCTCTTCTGCCAGCCCAGCAGGGCTGGGGCACTGCCTGCAGCCAGCCCGGGCACAGCCCAGAGGCACAGAGAGCTTCAATCAGTCAGGGCTGGGAAGGTGCTGAGAAGTGCCTGGGGCAGAATCACTGCCAGCCCTTGGCACAGGAACCTCTGGCTGCAGGACAATGCAGCTGCAGCTCCTGGAGTGATCTCCTAAAGCTGGAACATCCCAATGCCTACAGACCCTGTGAGTACAACTCTGAGTATTTTTGGTGCAGGGGAGGTGAAATGCTCATGAAACTCTGACATGCTGAGATCTTCTGATCAGTCATGGAATATTTCCAAAATAAGGGTTTTTGTAAAAAAGCAGAAATTTTTGTAAGACTTTGTATTCAGTTTCCTACTACTGGATAATGGCAGGGAGGGAGAATGAACAATATAGGATGATTATGAATTATTAATTATGAAATTTGAAAATTGTCTGAGACATCTGAACTGTTTCTTTTAGTGATCACTAGGTTCACGGGAGATCCCTAATGTGCTTTCAGCCACTCTGCCCATGGACAGCACCAGCATCACTTTTGCTCGAGCCATCAGGCTCAGTCTGAGCTGTCCTTTCTCCAAGCTGCAAACAGAACCTGCCCCCAGCCAGTGCCCTGCAAACAGGCAGGGTTCTGTAGGGCCAGGGAGAGTGCACAGAGATTTGGGGTCTGTGGTTGCTGACAGGGAGAGATCAGGCACAGGGAAACACTGGCAGGAGGAAAATCTCCAGGAAGCAGAGATGATCAGGCAATGGGAGGAAACAAAACCCAGCAATGCTGTGGCAGGGAGAGTTTAGAGATGCCCTCAGGATCCCCTGCAGTGCAGCCCCTCCCTCTGAACAAGCCCCCTCCCTCCTGTCCCCCAGCCAAGCCTCTGCCCTCAGGGCTGGGGCTCCAAGGCGTGAAGCCCCTCCTGTGCAGGCAGAGCTGCAGCAGAGCCATGGGGCAGCTCTGAAGCCCCGGGCCCAGTTCCCTCTGCAGAGCACAGGGCTGGGAGCAGCTGCCTGGCCCTGGGGGCTCTGGGAGGGGGCACAGCTGGCTCAGGGTGACGCTGTGCCCAGTGCCCAGCTCTGGGCAATGCTGTCAGTGCACCCAAGGAAAGAGCTGCATCTCCCTTCATCCAGTGCCAGCATAAAGACACTTGGAAGTCTCCCTGAGATTGCAGTCCAAGCTGGGAGCTTCAACCCAGGGTGCAAAACTGTCCTAGAGCATCTCTGAGTTATAAGTTTAATGAGGAAATGCAGAGGTGTTCTGACACTGAAAATGCTGCTGGGTTCATGAAACGAGCATTGTGAGTCCTTGGCTACAGATACGGAGCTGGGCTGTGGTGGATCCATCTCCTCTCAGCAGTACCTGGTGACATTTTAGGGGAAGCATGGGAAGGTGATCACCCTCCACCTGAGAAAGGCTAAAGCCCAGAGAAAATCTCAATAGGTCAGAAGGAGAGACCATCTCCCCTTACTCTTCACTCATCACTTAACCTAACAGAACTTGCTCTGTTCCACCTGAGGGCAGCAGAAATGCTGAGGGTTTCTGATATCCAAGAACAGCAGCAAAGATACAGGGGATCTTAGCAAAAAAACCAGCAGAATTCTTGAACACGAAATGGTGTGTCTGTGTGTTACCGAGGAGGGTGTCTGGGAAATGCCTTTGATTTTGGTTCCAGGTATCTCCTCTAAATCTTCACTGTCCTTTCTCCATGAACAGGTCCCCATGTGCAGCCCCAAAAAATGTCCAACAACAGCTCCATCAGCCACTTCCTCCTGCTGGCATTGGCAGACACGCGGCAGCTGCAGCTCCTGCACTTCTGCCTCTTGCTGGGCATCTCCCTGGCTGCCCTCCTGGGCAATGGCCTCATCATCAGCGCCGTAGCCTGCGGCCACCACCTGCACACGCCCATGTTCTTCTTCCTGCTCAACCTGGCCCTCAGCGACCTGGGCTCCATCTGCACCACTGTGCCCAAAGCCATGCACAATTCCCTCTGGGACACCCGCACCATCTCCTACAAAGGATGTGCTTCTCAGCTCTTTTTTTTGTATTTCTTCCTGTCAGCAGAGTATTTCCTCCTGACCATCATGTGCTATGACCGCTATGTGTCCATCTGCAAACCCCTGCACTACGGGACCCTCCTGGGCAGCAGAGCTTGTGCCCACATGGCAGCAGCTGCCTGGGCCAGTGCCTTTCTCTATTCTCTGCTGCAAACGGCCAATACATTTTCCCCGCCCCTGTGTCATGGCAATGTCCTGTGCCAGTTCTTCTGTGAAATCCCCCAGATCCTCACCCTGCTCAGCCCAAGGCCCTGGAAAAGCAGATTAAAACACCCACCCAGAAAGTGCCCTATGATTCCAAGGTCAATCTTTCCTCTAGCACGGGTTTGCTGTCAGAGTCTGTATGGGATTATAAAATCACCAGGAGAAAAGAGCATGAACAAGTTCTGCTTTGGCAGTCCCTCAAGGCTTTGAGGGAGAGGCTTTGTAGTGCTTACTTGTTCACAGGAGCACATAACAAGGGTTGAAACAGTAAAAATAGTCCAAACCCTTTAGAAATTGGAAGGAAAACCTGAGGCACTGGGAGCTAGCAGCTCAGAAACGCGTGGTTTTTGCTCCTCTCTTCTACCTGAGAGCTTCCTGGGCAGGGGCAATTCTTCCAGTTGCATCACCGTGGCCATGGCTAGCAGGGGCAACGAGCAGATGGATTTAGTTTTTCCTGCCAGCCCCTGAAATGCCAGTTGTCATTTGTGTGCACTGAGGATTCTGTTTCAGACTCTGAACTTGCGCAGCTGCTCCTTGGGCGCTGCTGGCCCGCAGGCGCAGCGGTGCTGCAGCAGCTGTCCCGCACACAGGGAGGGCTCTGGAGCCTCCCCAGGGCCACCAAGGAGCGGAGGAGGGAACGTGCCAGGGATCTGCTGCAGTACCGTGGGGTTGTGGGGGATCCTTCGGTCTCTTTGATGGGAGAGGGAATGGGGCAGATGGAATCAAGATGGGACAGGGATCAGACAGCCCCACGCCAGGCAGCATTTTCTCCTCTGAGAGCTCCTCTGGGTTGAGCGAGCTAGTGAAGCCTGCAGAGCAAATGAGACCTGGGAGTGAGGGAAGGGTTGGTTGGAAAGGAGTCAGATAAAGCCCATGTGGGCATTTCTCCTGCCAAGGGGCTCCTGGGGAGAAAAAGGAGAGAAGAACGATGTTCCATCTCCCAACATTTCCTGGGATATGCTTTTGTGGTTGCCTTGGCAGTGTTAGTGATGTCAGGTTATTGGGAGGACTCTATGATCTTAAAGGCCTTTTCCAATGGAAACAGTTCTGCAATTCTAAACCTCCATTCCTGATTTGGAGGATGCAGTCCCAATTAGACCCATATTTGAGTTTTTAAGGAATTTAGCATCTACCTTTCCTTGAAAGTAATAGGAATTAGGCTTTAAATGCTCTCTAAACATTGAATTCCTTGGTCTTAAGCTGTGTGTTTGAATTGAAGAGCTTTTGTCCACAAAAGTTGGACCATGGGATGAACGCAAGCAATTCAGTTGCAGTGGCACTTGTTTCATCTGCTTTTCTTCTTCCTTTCCCCATGGGTGGCCGATTTGGGAGTATTTGTTTTGTACTTGGAGTTCTGGCTTCGACTTGCTCATGGATGTGCTGTAAAATCTTATATACTGCTTTCTACTAAAAAATGCTTGCAGACTGGTGGGAATTGCTAGAGACAAGGCTTACAAACCAGTCCCCAGTACGATTAGCCCAGTGTCCCTGCTTCAATCCAGGTATGCTTGTATTAAAAAGGAGCAAACTATTCTAACTCACTCACCCCCTCCCTCCCCTTTTATTTGGTAGCTCTTGTAAGGAGTCCTTACCATTCCAACTCTTAGTTATCAAATGCGTGAAGGCACAATACTGCTGTAGCAGAAGCCTGAGTTCAGTGAGAACATGTCCAAAGCACTGGGTCCCAACAGCAGTGGGCACGGTGAGAGACTTGGCTTTGCTGCCATGGCCATCCAGCCATGGGGAGAGCAGCTGCTGGGGCTTCCCCCATTCTGCCAAGAGCAGTCTGCCTCCAGCATGTGGACTGCATGGCCACGATTTGGAAAGAATGTGTAAAATGCATAGTTTGAATGTATTTTGATGGTGTCTGACATCACCTGACTGGAGCAGTTTGGTAGGCAGGACGCCCTGTGGGCAGGGCCATGGCAGGGATGGGTGGCTGGCACTGGCACTGGCAGTGTTATTTTTCCAGACAGGCTCCTGGTACATCTGCAGGGGAGGGCACCAGCAGCTGTATCAGCCCAGCGAGCAGCAGCACATGGAGGAGACCCTCATCTGCAAAGAGCCTGTCACCCCCTTTGCTTTCTCCCACGGCAGCACAAGATGATTCCGCTGGAGGTGAAGGGCTGCTGCAGCCTGGAGACTCCTTCAGCCAGCACTTGCTGCAATCTCGTTCCTGCAGCTGTGCCTGGAGGATGTTGGCCTGCAGAGGTGGTGCCAATGTCCAGGAATGCTGCTTGGCCCAGAGAGGCAGTGTGTGTACAAAAGCTGCATTCAAAGCCCTAATCACCAGACCCTGGAGCCACTGGCAAGGGCAGCAGCTCTTCTTCATTCCATGCAGGTGAGAGCCCAGCCTTGGAGCCTGTCCCTGGTGACAGGGAAACACTCTGAGTATAGGTTTGAATTTTCGGGGACAGTCCAAATGAGAATTGTTTTGAGGCAGGTGTTGTAATGTTGGGTTTGGGTGTGTCTGCAGGAAAGAAAGCAGGAATAAACCCCTTGCACAACAATGGAGAACTTTGCATGGCCAATTTACACCCTACAGATACGCTGATCATGTCAGCCCACTGAACACTGGGGGCATCTAATGCAGAGATCTTTGAATAGATAAGAGAGATGAGACTTGAAGAATAATTTTGCAGATGCTGAAGAAGGGATCAGACCCATGTGTCCCGTGGGTTAGGCTTAGTTCTGCCAAATCAAGGATGATTAGTTTTATCTGCTCTGTTGGAGAGTATTTTAGAATGACCTGCCAAGTGCTATTTCTATGAAGAAAATTTTGAATTGTCAGGAGCTGCCAGGGTCAGAAATGTTTTGAGGAAGATGATGTTTATGTTGGGTTTGGGTTTCTCTGCAATCAAGAAAGCAGGAAATAAACCACTGGAACAATGAAGCAGAGCAAAAGTGGAATGTTTGGATGGTCAATTTGTTCCCTAAAGCTATTGGCCAGCTGAATTGTGGGCTCATCTACTGGGGAGTGCAGAGCTGCTTTAACTTCCACAGCATGGTGCCATTGTTTGTGTCCCAGCACTTTGTTTGATGTGAAGAGAAATTAACCAATTCCCACACCAACCAGCTGCAACCCAGAACTGAGTGGGAATTCCAGAAATAAAGGACTTGAAAAGTAGCTTTGGAGAGGGTTTACTTCCTAGACAGTGTGAAACCCTCAGGTGTGGCCAGGCTGGGCTTAAGGCTGGCTGCCCTTGGGAAGGGAAGGGAAAGGGATGGAGTTGGGGTGGGGTTTTGCAGCCATGGAAATGAGAGAACCACTGGCTATTGCATCACAAAGGGGCAGCCCCATGGGCTATTGTGTCACAAAGGGGCAGCCCCACGCTGGGGCTGTGAAGGCTGTGAAGGTTGTGGCTGGCACGGCCGCAGCGGCAGCAGACGCGTCTGGCTCTGCCTCTCTGTGCCGAGCGCTGGCGATCGGAGTCACCCGGCCTTGTTCTGAGGCTGGGCACCAAGCTCCTGTCGCTGGCTACACTGAGAGTGCTCCCAAATTCAAACCCAGATCCTTCTGCCAGGCAGAAGCACGGGTTCAAACATGGAGTTTACTGGAAAAGGAAAAACCTCTGAAGGAAAAGGTGAGGATAGGAAGGAGCTGAAAGGCTGAAGCCAAATGGAAAAACAATCCCACCATATTTCAGGGAAAACTGCTCCATGGTGCTCAGTTCTGGGTCAGAGTAGGTGGCTGACAGATAGAGATGATCCTGCAAGGATGCCCATGGCATCACAACATTCTGTCATTAGTTTACTCTGCTTTCTCCTTTTTGACAGCAGCCAAATCACTCATACTGTCAGCCAGGACAGGGACTGTGGCCACAGCTGAGCACAGACTGGACATGGTCATGAGACGCAAGTCCTGTTGCTTTCCTTGCCATCAATGTCAGGTCTCACTACAGATAAATTTCCCGTTCTTCCTCTGCTTGCTGGTCAGGTCCAACCCTGAGGATGGTATTACAGTGCTACAGAAACACCAATAAGGCCTGCCTGTTGCTGACAGGACTTGGTGGTTTACAGAAATAGCAGTCACAGCTGTGTGGGTTTTTCCTGTGGATTCACAGGCCAGACTGAAGAAGGAATATCTTCTCCTCTTATCATTGGAGCCTTCGCCTTTTCCCTTCAGACTTGCCAGCTCCATACTGTTCATAGGAATTAAATGCAGGCTAGTTCCATGAAAAATGAACCCAAATAAATTTTCTCTAAAATGAAAAATTATTCCCCTTGAGTGCCACACCCATTAGATATGTTAATGATAAAGGTGGGAATTCACCTAACTCACTTCTTCCCTTGTGAGCATGGCTCAGCCTCACACAGAGGTGAGGGGGAGCTGGGCCAATCTCTGGTGGGAGGAAGGGTCTTGTGGCAGCCCAGAGAGCCTGTGCACATTGCCAGGGAACAGCTGTGCCCTGCATGTGCCCCTGCAATGAGCTGTGCTGCTGCCAGTGCCCCGTGGAGCTGGAGGGCTGCTCAGCTGTGGGGCAGGGAGAGGAGCAGGAGCGTGCTTGTGCAGCTGAGCCATTGCTGGAGAGCACAGGGCTCTGGGCTCCCTGCTGTCCCAGGGCAGCCCAGAGGCCAGGGTGCTCCTGTGGCAGCCCTGTGGAAGTGGGTCAGGGTTTGCCCTTGGCCTGCCTCAAGTGTCTGCCAGCAAGAGAATGTAGCCCTGTGCAGCTGTTTAGAAGTTTGCAGGGAATGTGTCCCACGAGATATGGAGCTTCAGATGCTTTGGGTTTGCATTTTGGTTTCACTTATATTTTGTGTCTCCACTTTGCAGGCCTGTCTGGCTACCCGCTTGCCAAGATGTTTTCCCTGGCCAGTCCCTCTATGCTCCTTCCCTCCAAGCCATTGCCTCCCATCCAGAAGAGCTCTCCTTCTACCAAGCCAAGCCTGATATGCAGCAGAGAGCAGGAGAATGGGAAAGATGGCATTGGCTATGCTGAGGGCAGGAGAAAAGAAGAGGAGCTGAGTTCAGAGGGACAAGGACATAAGGTAAGGAGACCAAGCTAAGTGCAGTGTGGTCAATTTCCAGTTTCTGTGCTGTCAGCAGAGCTCTCAGACCTTTTCCCTGGCTGGAACTGTCCCTTTCACTGAAGTTGAACAGGTCCTGATTTGGTTCTTTAGGTGGTCCAAAAATGATGGGATAGAAACAAAGGGTGTGCATCTGCCCCTGCTGCCTCCATTCCCATTCCTGACCATGGCATGGGGGCCCTGGAGGAACTTGGGCAGGCAGAGACCTTGCAGAGAGCAGCAGGGCAGGGAGCTCTGCTGAACATCCTAAATGCCAGTGAGGCTGAGATGGTGGATGTGTGGGGGCTGGAGAGCAGCGAGCATCCCGAGAGCTCAGCAGCAGCATCTGGGCTCAAAGGCTGCTGGGGAAGTGTAGGAGGGAAGGGCAGCAGCAGAAGAAATGAGGGGCTTGAGAAGAGCAGGTTTTGGCCTCCTGCAGAATGGCTTTGTGGGGACATGACTGGAGATCAGCACTGGCTGTGAGGTACCTTAGAGGCAGGGAGTTATAAAGCCTCTCCCATGACATCTAAAATGCCCGTGGAGGCAGTGACACCTCAGAACACCTTGATGTCAAATATGTGAATGCCAGCTGGGAATGAAGCCACTTTTGGAGAAGAGTGAGCACAATGGGAGAGGTGCCAAATATGTGTCATGGTCTCTCCCTCATCATCTCCCTTTCCATTCCCCATCCTGGGCCAAGCTGCTCCATCAGTTTTCCTTGATTTTTCCTGCCAGGACACAGTTAAATGCATTCCTGAATATCTTGAGGCATGAATGGGGACAAGGCTGCATGCTTGATCTGAGCACTGTGTTCTACTCTTTGCAGGCTTCCTTGCTGTGTTCCAGTGGAGGGGATATGAAGAAGGGGTCATTGGGACCACCTCTGATCCCCCCCATAGGCAAGGCAGTAAGTCCCTCTCTTGGCAGTGCTGCGGGCTCTCTGCAAAGCTCTCTGCAGCTGGAATTCCAGGAGTCCCAGGGGATGAGGTAAGCCAAGGTGTCTGCTGCTGCTGCAGTGTGCTGTTCATCTCTGTGTTCCCATCCCAAAGTGTGGTTATTTTGCACAGCCAGGTGTCCCATGTATTTAGGCAAACCTCTGTGTATTCTCCATTTTGCCGATCTATGATGACCCAGCACAATGTCAAAGCCAGCACCAATGTGCCAAGAGCAGAGGTGGTGGTGGGGAAGAGGAGGCAGGGCTTCAAAGCACCTCAGGATTGGTCCTCTGCTGGACTTGGCTATTGATTCCCTTTGTAATGGTTGTGCTCTTTTTTGGGAAGTGAATTGCATGGGTCTGGGTCCTGCAGATATTTGAATGCTGTCATTCTTGACTGTTAACTTCTGCACCCATGAGATTATGTATGGGCCAATACTGGCTACTGGAGAGGGGTCTGCAAATTCAGGTGCTGCTTCTGTAAACATCAGGAATATTTTCTCTGTGCCTGGGCCTCCACTGTGAAATGAGATGCCAGAGAAGTTTTGGGGTATAAATGTATAATCTGATCAATGTTTAATATTTTGATCTGGGCTTAAGATCAAAGCGGGCAAGGTGGTAGACAAGAGTTACAGGACCGTACCTGATGGAAAGATATTGGCTTGGATATGGGAGAGAAAATGTAGCTGTCAAGCTTATCCGAGTGATAACAATAAAGAAGGAGACACAGAAGTATCATTTGAATTGGAAATCTTTGGGAGGGCTTTTAAAGTGCAATCTGAATATCCTCCCCTAGCAGCTGAGTTGGAAAAAGCCTTTTTGTTCTTGAAAGAGCCAGGAGGTGTCATAGCATTCTCGGGAGACAGCAGCGCTCTGACCACATGTAGCATGAGACTGTCACCAGGTTTAGGCACGAGCAGGCAAAGTCAAGCTTTGGCACCTGTACAAAAGTAGCTGCCCTCCATACAGTCTCGTGTCTCAGCTGAGCAGCTCTTGCTGCTTCAGTGTGGCTGTAGGAACCACTTGGCTCCAAAAGGAGAGACGGCAGAATTGGGGAGTTAGGATGACAGTTGAGGAATGACTGACGGTGGTGAGGAAGAGGAGGCAGGGCTTCAAAGCACCTCAAGATGAGTCTTCTGCTGGACTTGGCTATTGTTTCACACAGAGCTTGGCCAGCTCTCTGTGACTCCCGCAATGGAAAGCTTAAGGAAAATTATTCAGCTTTGCATCCTGGTGTGTTTCTGTGCTGCATTTCCTCATTCATCAGAGTGCCCACGCTAAGAATGTTTACATCCTTTCATGGTACAGCCATTCCCTCCCTTCTCTTTCTACCTCCTCACATGTTCATTGTCCTCCATTTTCTCCAGGTCAGGATGCAGCAGCAGAAGCAAGGAGAACTCTGAACATGCAGGTAGGTACAGGGCATGTCTGTCCTAAAATGACCATTGTGGTCTTGACTCAGAGGTGACATTTGGAATGTTTGGTTAAAACCCATTCTTTTTTTAATTTCTTTAAATGCATTTCAGTTTTTTGACGGGCTCAGTGGACTCTCCCAGAGCCCAGTCACTGGGAGTGTTCTCTGGTGGTGCAGTGAAAATTCCTCCACTTTGCAGGCGTGACTAGGTTCATTTTCTCCAAGTCTTTCCGGCCATGTCCCTCTTCGCTCCTTCCCTCAAAGCCATTGCCTCCCATCAGGATCAGCTCTCCTTCTTCTAACAATAATAAAATGTACAGCATGGAGAAAGAGAACAAGGACATTGGCACTGGCTATGATAATGACAGTAGAAAACACCAGGAGCAGAGTTCAGAAGAAAAATGTTATAAGGTAAGGAGACCAAACTACGTCCTGTGCAGTAGATTTTCAGTTTATGTGCTGGAGGCAGAGATTGGAGATCTTTTCCTGTGGTGTGACCTCAGGGAAGCAGCTGAGCCAAAGAAGAGCTCAGCTGGACACTGTGCTTCAGGCTGTCTCTGCAGTGGCTGTGGAGTGCAGACTTCATATCCTCAGCATGTGTCAATAACAGGAGAGGTCTTTGAATGGTTTCTGGGCTCTGTTGTGGTTCCTCCTCTGTCTCATGGCTGAGAAAACACCAGCAGCAGCTAAAGTTGAGCAGCTAAAGTTGTCCAATCTGGACAAGCTGTCCTTCTAGATTTAGTAACCTATGGGTATCTGTGAGCCATGTCTATGTCTTGGTGGTGTTTTTTGTCAGCTGTGTCTGGTTGGGATGGAACAAGGTCTTTGCTGGAGCAGGCAGTCCTGCAAAGTCAGTTCCAGGTTGTCTCAGCTTTTGACTTGTACAGCCATGCCCTCTGCACAGTTGTCTCTGCTGCTATTTCTAGACATCATCAGCTTCTGCGCAGCTGTGTGCTGTGGCATGGCTTTGTCCAGAGGGAAGGGATGGGAGGTGGCCGTGGGGAGAGCAGCCCAGAGCCCAGGCACACAATTGCCTTGGCAGCAGGACCAGGAGCTGCAGTTGTTTTGGGTTTGCCATGGGGTGCAGAGGAGGCAGATGAACAAGAGTTTTGGTAGACAAAATGTCCAATCAAAGGCTTGGATACTTGATTTCAGCCTTGCTGAGAAAGGGCCCAGTGTCTCTGTGAGAGGAAGTGACCCTCTCACTGAAGCTGAACAGGTCCTGATTTGGTTCTTTAGCTGGCCCAAAAATGATGGGATAGAAACAAAGGGTGTGCATCTGCCCCTGCTGCCTCCATTCCCATTCCTGACCATGGCATGGGGGCCCTGGAGGAACTTGGGCAGGCAGAGACCTTGCAGAGAGCAGCAGGGCAGGGAGCTCTGCTGAACATCCTAAATGCCAGTGAGGCTGAGATGGTGGATGTGTGGGGGCTGGAGAGCAGCGAGCATCCTGAGAGCTCAGCAGCAGCATCTGGGCTCAAAGGCTGCTGGGGAAGTGTAGGAGGGAAGGGCAGCAGCAGAAGAAATGAGGGGCTTGAGAAGAGCAGGTTTTGGCCTCCTGCAGAATGGCTTTGTGGGGACATGACTGGAGATCAGCACTGGCTGTGAGGTACCTAAGGGGCAGGGAGAGAATAGTGATCTAAACCCATTCCCATGACACCCTATCTTCCAGGTGGAGGCAGTGGCACCTCAGAACATTTTGATGTCAAATATGTGAATTCCAGCTGGGAATGTAGAAAACTGAGCACAAGGGGAGAGGTGCAAAATGTGTGCCCTGGGATCTCCCTCACCACTTCCCTTTCCTAGGTCAACATTCCCCATCCTAGGCCAAGCTGCTCCATCATTTTGCCTTGACTTTTCCTGCCAGGTCCAGTTAAATGCGTTCCTAAATGTCTTGAGGCATGAATGGGGACAAGGCTGCATGCTTGATCTGAGCACTGTGTTCTACTCTTTGCAGGCTTCCTTGCTGTATTCCAGTGGAGGGGATATGAAGAAGGGGTCATTGGGACCACCTCTGATCCCCCCCATAGGCAAGGCAGTAAGTCCCTCTCTTGGCAGTGCTGTGGGCTCTCTGCCAAGCTCTCCGCAGCTGGAATTCCAGGAGTCCCAGGAGATGAGGTAAGCTAAGTTGTCTGCTGCTGCTGCAGTGTGCTGTTCACCTGTGTGTTCCCGTTCCAAAGTGTGGTTATTTTGCACAGCCAGGTGTCCCATGTATTTAGGCATTTTGCCGATCTATGATGACCCAGCACAATGTCAAAGCCAACACCAATGTGCCAAGAGCAGAGGTGGTGGTGGGGAAGAGGAGGCAGGGCTTCAAAGCACCTCAAGATGAGTCCTCTGCTGGACTTGGCTATTGTTTCACACAGAGCTTGGCCAGCTCTCTGTGACTCCCGCAATGGAAAGCTTAAGGACAATGAATCAGCTTTGCATCCTGGTGTGTTTCTGTGCTGCATTTCCTCCTTCATCAGAGTGCCCATGCTCTGGCGGTTTTCCTCCTTTCATGGTACAGGCATTCCCTCCCTTCTCTTTCTACCTCCTCACATGTTCATTGTCCTCCATTTTCTGCAGGCCAAGATCCAGCAGCAGAAGCAAGGAGGAGAACTCTGAACATGCAGGTAGGTACAGGGCATGTCTGTCCTAAAATGACCATTTTGGTCTTGACTCAGAGGTGACATTTGCAAAGCTTGACTAAAACGCATTCTTTTGAAAATTTCTTTAAATGCATTTCAATTGCTTGACGGGCTCAGTGGACTCTCCCAGAGTCCAGTCACTGGGAGTATTCTCTGGCAGTGCAGTGAAAATTCCTGCAGTCTGAAGTGTTGAGTGTCAGGAGCTGGAGTGGTACCTTGTGGCCCTGAAAATGCAGTGCAGGAAAAGGAAATATTCCTCTCCATTCTGCACATGCCTTTTATCTCCCTGCAGCCTTCCTAATGTCACAATTAGTAAGGAAAACAAGGCATTTAGCACAAAATGAGAAATGTTCCCACTTCTTCCTGCTTTTGTAGCAGAAAACCTTTCATTGGGGCACTTTCTGAGCTGAACCCTTTGAGACGGGATGGACATTAATGGACATTGCCTGGTTTTGTATTGGCAGAAATAGAGAAACCTGCTGTGACAGAATGTCCTTATAAATTTTCCTGTCAGGGAGAAGGAGCCTTCCAAATGGATGCATGCTATGCAGGGTCTGAGTTTGTCATCCTGTGACAGCACAAGCCCAAAGCCACCTATGGCAGGTTCACCATGACAAATCTCTTCCCTGGCTCTCTGCCTGTGTCAGTGTTGCAGGCTGAGGCTGGGGGAGGAGATGCCTTCTGCCTTGTCCTCCCTCCCTGCCTTGCCTGATCCCTGACAAGTGGCATTGTGCCAGACAAAATGCAGTGTCTGGTGCATCTGGCTCAGCCAATGCTTTCAAGTTGAAAGCCCCAATGACACTGTTGTTGTTCCTTTGCCATCTCTGGCTGTGTCATGATAGGACAGATGAGACTTGAAGAAATAATTCTGCTGATGCAGAAGAAGGGATCAGATGACCTGGTCCCTTTGCTCCGGGTTAGTTCTGCCAAATCCTGGCTACGGCCCCTTTGGAATGACTCCTTAATTGCTGATGTGCAGCTGGAATGCTTAATGCAGCTAGGGAGAAGTATTGCTCAGTAAGGAAGGTGACTTTTTTTCTGGACTCATTCTGGACTAGAAATGACTTATGACATTAATCCTTAGCTGTCTCACTTTTATTACTGACTGAAGCATTCTACAGGGTGAAGGAATCCCATTTTAGGACAGGGATTCCTCTCAAACTGCTTGGCTGCTGTATGAATTTACCCTCTGTGAAGCCATGTAAAGAATTAGTTCTCTTAGCTCTAACAGCTCTGTTGGAGAGTATTTCAGAATGAGCTCCATTGTTCTTCTTGCAATTAGAAAATCAGCCTTTAATCAGGCTGGCCCAAAATTGGCCCAGTCTCATACAGTTCAGAAGGAAACCCTCGGGGAAAATGAATTATCTGGTGCCAAGAACACAGTTCATGTTTGGGTAACACTCCTGCAATGCTAAGTTTTTCTTTGCATGTCCTCTAAAATATTCCAACAAAGAGAAGAAAATGTTGATCTAAATGCATCCAGGTATTAGAACCTGGGACTTTTAAGAACCAAAAGAAGATGTTTACTAATATCAGCATGAATAAGAGCAGATAAGAATTGCTGTCAAGAGCAATCGCCATCTCTGCCCTTCTCTATCACACAGAGGCTCTCCAGCATCCAGGGGTTGGGGCCTTCATCATGCAGCAGGTTTCAGTCTGCTGGCCACCAGAGTAATGTCATGTCTGCTGCCAGTAGCCCATCCCTTGGGAGAGGCTCTAGGCATTGTACCTTGCTGCTCTCAGTCACAGTCTCTGTGTCTTCTGAGGGCTCTGCAATCTGGAACCTGTCTTGCCTGTTGTCCAGCATTGTGGTTTTGGGGGCTTGACATCTGCCAGAGATTTACACAAACCTTTGCTTTCATTTCCAGGTCTCTCACTGAGCCAGGCCAAGGAGATGGATCATCACACCGATCCTGGTCTTACGCGTGACACAGACCTGAGGGAAGGTTTTGGAAAGGTAAGGGAGAAGGACAGGGATGAGCAGATTTCCTTTCCAGTGGCGGTTTAGTGCTTGGCCCAAAATGTCACTGAAAATCATAATCATCCTCTCCTGGGCAATGTGGATTCTCTTGGGAATATATTTGACAACTAGAGAGGAATTGCTTGGCTGTTTCCAGTGGTGTCAAGGTGCCTGGTTTGGAGATGGTGCTAAGGTCATGTCAGAAGCATTCTTTATGTGCAAAGGCTGTTTTAGAGAAGTTCTGAATGACAGAATAAGCTACACATCAGTGAATGTAAGCAAAGTGCATCCTCGGAAGCAGAGAAGCAAAGATTCTAATGTTGTGTGTAAGCAAGGCTGCAAAAGAAAATGGGAGAGTTTGATTTTTCCTGGTTACCTTTCTGGCTGTATGTCACAGCCCTCTCATTCTCAAGTTTTCTGCTCATTAACAGCAGTGTTTCTGCAGCTTGTTTTCATATGACTCCCCATTTTGGTCTCCTGATGTCAGAGACCAAGTCCTTCAGAGTCCTTCAGAGCTGAGTCCTTCAGAAGCCAGGAAGTGAGAAACAGCTGCAATTCCTGGCCATGAGTGTTAAGCAACAGCTAATTACCCCTCCTTGCTGGATATTGCGCATGGTTTTTATTCTCCTGCCATGGCCCGTAGGAACTGAACTGCCTGCTCACTGGCCGTGTCAGCTCTTCCTCTGTCTTGGAGCACTCCTATGACCTTCATGCTTCAAGCAGGGCTTCCTGACATAGGCTGCAGTTGGAGCAGTGTAAGGTTGTGGCACAGAAATGTTCCACCTGGCTGTGTGTAATTGCCAAGGTGAGGATGGGAGTCATTCCTCTGAAACTTTTGGAATGGATATGGAGCTGCATTGAAATCTATGGCACTCTGTGGACTCTGTGCTCCTGAGGAGATGTTGTGTCTGGTTGATGTATCTCTCCTTACAGTCTATGATGCATTTTAATTGCACCTAGATCCGTGCTGCATTGTGCATGTTGGCTCAAAAGAACTTAGAGCGGAAGGATGCAGAGCTTTTGGAGAGAGACATGAAGAAAAGGAGGCAAAGGAAAACATCCTTGCAGCCCATTCTGGAGACAGTTGAGCCCAGGGATGAAGCTGAAGCAAGTAAGTGGTGGCTACACTTGTGGTGGTCCTTTTTGACCACTTGCTTGCCCTTTGCAGTGTTGCAGTCAGACTGGGGGACTGTTCCACTTGCATTTGAGTGGAAGCTTGCTTGGGATTTAATTCTGTTTCTGAAAGAAAAATACAGGGGCATGAAGTGTCTTGCCCATGGCCTCAGTGAGTCAGTAACAGAATATCAGTTTCCCCCCTTCACCTCGAAAGTCTTTCAGAGTAGAAAATTCTGTCTTGCAAAGCACACTGGAACTTCAGACTCTCTCCTGGAGAGCAGTCTTCAGGCAAGGTGAATTCAAAAGAATGCTTTTCAGCCAGGGTGCAACCTGGAAGAAACAAAATGCAACTCCTTCTCATGAAAACACCAGAGATCCTTCTCCTGCCACTCCCTGCTGAGGAGCTGGTGCTGTAGAGCTGTGCTGAAGCCCCCAGGCAGTGCTTCTGCTGTAGCCCTGGGAGCAAGCAGCGTTCCCGACTGAATCCCGGCCGAGGGGCTCTGCCTGCAGGGCTGTGAGCACTGCCCGAGGGCGGCAGCAGGGCCCTCAGGAGGCAGCACTCAGCCCCAGGGCAGCACGCAAGGTTATCTGCACTTTCTCTGGTAACTTCCCCTGCCAGCCTCTGGAACAGGAAATCAAAAGCAAAGCAGTACTGGGTTTCCTTGTTTCTTAGGGGAAGCATTGCTGCAATTTGGTTTGAAGCTAGAAGAGAGTAGATTTACATTAGATATTATAGGGTTTTTTTTTTAAAGGAAGGGGATTAAAAGCTGGAAGGGTTTGCCCAGAGAAGCTGTTGTTGGTCCATCTTTGAAGGTGTTCAAGGCCAGCTTACATGGGGCCCTGGGGAACCGGATCAGGATGAAGATGTCCCTGCTCACAAGGGTTGGACTAGATGGTGCCTAAAGGTGCCTTCCAACCCAACCCAAACTCTTCTAGGAATCTGTGATTCTTTTTCCCATACTAGTGTGCCATTGTTATACTTGAAGTTCTTTGGGATAACAAAGAGATGTTACCCAGCTCTGGCAAGTTTTCTCGCCGTTTCCATCATCACCCTGTCTAATGCCTTCCACTTAGAAGCTCCTCTTTGGTCCCTGCAGGCTTTAGCCTCCCACCTGTTGATGGCACAGCTTCTAGAGTGCAGAGAAAACAGCCTGGTAGTGCCTTGAAGAAGAAGGTCTTGAAGAAGCAGGACAATGTGTCCTTACTGCCCAATAGGCCCATCATCCATGGGGATGGCAGCTTCCCACGCAGCTCCTCAGGTAAGCCTGCTCCATGGCAGCTTTCTCCACACAGGTTTTCCCTTGCACAAGGAGTACAAACTGCCTCCTGCCTCAGCCAGCACAGCTGGGATCTTGGGTCCATAGTCTGTCCTGAGAATGAACAGCAAATCTACTTTTGAGTTACTCCAGCTTGGGAGTGCTGGAGCAGTGGTTCTTAGAGCTCTGTTGGAAAGTTGAGCTGAATCAAGTAGTGTAAAGGCCTGAGCTCTGGCTTTTGCCCATCCTGATAGTCCAAACTACAGCACTGGTGCCAGGAGGCAGCACTGGTGGCTGCAGGGTGAGCTGCAGGGCAGTCTGCCAGGGTGTGCTCACCGTGCACCTGCGAGAGCCACCACCATCAGTTGCTCACTCACCATCTGGCCCTCTGCCTGTGCTGCTGTCCAGTTCTGCAGCCAGCTTTTCTGCTATCCCAGCAAGGGCTGTCTCTGCAGGGCAGTCAGCAGCTTGGTGCAGTTGTGCTGCTGCTGCTCCCAGAAGTGCCCGAAGGCTCCTCGTTGCTGCCATCCCACAGCCTGCAGTGCCAAGAGGGAACAAGCAGTGCCTCCTGTGTCACCCAGCAAATACAGCGGCCGTGTGCAGCCGATGACACCAGGAGGGGCTGCCTGCTGCTCCCAGGCTGTTTGCTGCCTGCAGGAAATACACAGCAGACAGTCCCTAGTGGCTCCTGTCTCTCCTTTGTGGGCAGCCTGCCTGTGCTGTGATCCCAAGCAGGGTGAGATAAGAAGATGGTAGCTAGGAGTGATACTTCAATGCTCTTTTCTAGTGATGCTACTTCCATGCCCAGAATTGACCAGAACTAGCCTGAGGTGGCTCTCCATTCATACTGAATCCAGATGTGTATGCCTACATACTTCTGCAGTGACATCACTGGTGTCAGTGGCTGGGGTACCTCAGTGACATCCAGATTAGCTCCTGTCTGAATATTTTTCTTGTTATGGTTCCTCCATACTTGGTGAGAATATGCAAGGTAGCACAAAAACCCTATAAAGTCTAGGGCAGTTCATCAAGATTCTGTGCAATATTTATACTCCATCATTGTAGACAGCTGAAATGTTTTCATCTGCACATTAGAAAATGAGCTTTTTAGTGCACAACATGAAATTTTTGATTGACAGTGCTTTTGATGACAAATGGGTTTCATAAGAAATGCATTTATCATCTGATTTTCTTCATACCCTCTAAGTTTTTTTCCTTACCATAAAATTTAATTAAGGCAAACCCAGGTCAACTGATCAACAAGAGAGTGTGTCTGCCAACAATGTGGATCTGTATTTGCATATTTTTATCCTCAGAGTGCATTTGGAAACCTTTTTAATCAACTGTCTAGTCTGGAAGGTACATTTTTCCACAAGAGAAAGCTTAGAACCTACTGAGTTTGCAAACACATCCATTAGATGACAAATTTCACCTCAGCATCTTTGAAATACAGGCAGTGTGCACCTCTGAAAGAGTACAGATTGATGATGTTTGGAAAGAACAACATCCATAAAGTACTCCCTTCCCAATAGTACGGATACTAAAATGTATGTGCACTCAGCTGCCTGCTGTCTAGAATATTTGCAGTCCGTGGGAACAGAGGCGCTGTCAGGTGGGAAGGGTCAGGTATGGCTGTTCCCTGGTAGCTGCTCCGTGAGGATTGAGCCGGGCCCAGCAGGGCTGGCCTGTTCAGGCTTGGCTTGGTGCTGTCTCCAGGCAGCTGCAGGTCTCTCCTCAGGGAGCTGCAGAGGGCCCCTGTCCTCAGGGCTGGGGAAATCAGGGTGCTGAGACAAGAGGGGCACTGAGGAGTTCCCTCCTGGGCAGCGAGTGCTGCTGCTCAGCGCTGTCTGGCAGGGAGCGGGAGCTCTGCGGGCGCAGGAACCTGCCGCTGGCCGTGGCACCTGTGGCCCTGGGGAGCTGGGGCTGCGGGGCAATTGTCAGGTTTAGCCTGGAGCTGTGCCCAGCTGGGGGGCTGGGAGAAAGCAAGGAGCCCCAGGAGCCAGAGAGCAGGGAAGTCTCTGAGCCAGTGCCAGATGGCACCACAGGGAACCCTGGCTGGGAGATGGGGCTGCAGGCCGCTCCATGGCGGGTGCCTTGCCCGGGCCGCAGTGCCCATGGCCGACCCTCTCCTTGCAGTGACCTCGCAGACGGCCACTGGTGCCCAGCGCCGAGAGGAGCCGCTCCGTGGGCATGGGCAGAAGGACAGAGCCTCTCCAGACCCACAGCACTCCTTGCTGGAGGCACTCTCCTTGCTTGGCAGCGATGACTGGTAAGAAAGGTCTTGTTCACTCTGTGTCCCTCTTGGCATTAAGGTAGGTTAGAATTGTGTCTTGCTAGTGCCTCTGAGCCCCTGAGAGCCCAGAGTGGACAAAGGGAACTCTTGAAACCACTCCAGAGCAGTGAGAGGATAAAGATTTGAGAGCAGCCTTTTCTTGGCCTTGCTCTGCAGCACTGCTCCAGCTGCAGCAGCTCCGTGCTGTTTCCTCGCTTTGCCTGTTGTTCCATGGAGCTGCAAAGGAAACCTTGAGGGGATGGCAGAAGTTTTGAGTGTAGAGATTTGGGTGCCTTGGGCCACTGGCCCAGTGGGACTGAGTAAGATTCCTCTCTGCCCCCACTGCTGACAGCAATGGCAGGTGACAGCGTCTCCCTGTGACCTCCTGCATGGGAGTCCCAGAAGCAGCTCCAGGGAGTTCCTCCAGGGACTTGTGCTGTCCAGTCCCTCAGCCTGTCATTACTCCTGAAGGGCTGATGGCAGAAGAGAAGGAAAAAGAAATGAAATCCTCTAGGAATCTTGCACTTTTGGAATTCAACTTTTTCCTTCTCACTGCTTCATATGGGCCTGAGATGTTTTGTCAATACTCACCATGTGTCCCAAAATTATACACAGGCAGAAGGAGGCCCAGAGGTGATAACCCTACAAATGTTAGGTGATATTGGTTTCCTTTTTAATGTCTTTTTGATCACTCCCTGGTAGATGTTTCATTCACACAGGGGTAAGGACTCCATTCACACTGGGATGAGCATGAAAAATCTGCCACAATGCATCTCCTTGTGCAGTCACCTTTGTTTTGTCCTTTCTCTTCTGCTTTCTCTTCCCCATTTCTCATGGGTGCCCTGTGAGGTGCAGAGAGCTTCTGCAGGTGTAGGGGGTCCAGATGATGCTCAGGGGTGCCAGTGGGATCAGTCGCCAGCCCTGTGCTGCAGCCCTGATGCCTCACATTCCTTCCTGTAGCTGAGGCCCTGCACAAAGTGCTGAGAGACAGAGTTGTTTGCACCTTTTAAATAACACGTTGCTGTTGTGGGGGTTGTTTTAGGTAGGGGGTTTTGGGAAAAGCCAGAGTTTCAACAGTTCTTGCTCAGGGGTGGAATCTTCTGGGACATCCTGCTGCTTTTTGGGGGAATATGTGAGGTGGAGTGGAGGGGGTGACAGAGAGAGGCCTAGATGGCAGAGGGGAAACTCAGCTCCAGAGTGCCAGTGCAGACTCTCAGTGCTGAACTGCCTGCTGGGGCTGACAAAAAAGGAAAATGCCCCAATAACAGCTCGGTGGGACTGTGTCTCAGGGACAGGCACAGGGAGGTGACAAGAAACAGCAGTTTGGTCTGGTCTACAGCTTCTAGGAAGCAGTGCCAGGGGGGCATCATGTGCCAGAGATTTCAGAAAGGCTGTCTGCTTAAATGGCCACTCTGAAACCCCTCTATTCACCTTTTGGATTTGTGTAGGCTTTTGACAGCCACATCATCCTGTGGCAACCTTTTCCACAACTAAATTAAGTACTCCTTGAAAAGCACCTCCCATTGTTTGACTGAGCTGCCAGCCTGATAATCTCAGAGGGTGCTGCCTTGGTGGAGAGAAAAAATCAATCTTCTGCCTTTCAGGGAGATGAAGGAGAAGGGACTCTACAACATCAAACACCTGGCTGGGTCCCATTCAGAGGTCCTGCTGTGTAGACTTCATGACGTTTGCTTGGCAGTTACCAACGAGGTGAGAACATTGTTCTGAATTGTCCCACATACTTCATACATGGTGTGTAGAGTAGGTATCTGCTTGTTCGTCTCCATGTGTGCTCAGGGTCTGCCTTCATTTCTGCTTTTAGACCGTCTATTTCTAATGTCTGTCAGCTATCTGTACGATCTGTGGGTACATGTAGCTGTATTTACTGGTAAGTTGGGTATCTGACACGTGTCTTTGAGTGTGGTGCCTTTATAATGCAATGTGCAAATGCAGAAACTGAGACACTAATGAGGTTATTTGCCAGAGTCCCAGTCTCTGCCCAAGCTGTAATTCAACACTGCAAATTGGTCTCTGGGTCTGAGCCTGTGTTTTCTGTTTCCTGGCTGAGTGCTTCAGCTGCTGGTGTTGTTTTTTGAACAGGAGCACCTGACTCTTCTATCTTTATGATTTGTTCTTTTATGATTTGAAAGCAGCCCTTGCTTCAGTTTTCTAGTCAAAGGGCTTAAAATCAAAGCTGTGAACATTTTAGAAGAGTTAAGTAGAACACTTGAATGAAATATTTTTTTTTAGGCCTGCAGTAAGCAGGTGTGAGACCAGAAATTGGTGCCAGAGTAAAAGCCTTTCTGTGCTTGTGCTCTCCTGCTCTTACTGTACTTTGATGTTCCTTTGGACACAGTGGGATGTGTTGTCATTTTCTGGGACTTCTGTTGCAGGCAACTGGTTTTCTTTTCAAGGTGATTCTTATGTTTCCCCTCATGATTTGTCCAGGTGGCCAACCTCCGTTCCAAGGTGTCCTACTCTGCAATTGTCACTCTGGGAGAGCTCTTTGTGACCTTGAAGAAGAACATGGACTCTGAGGTGGATGAGGTTGCTCGGGTCCTTCTGCAGATGGTGTCCAACTCCCCAGAATTTGTTCAGAAAGCAGCCAGTCAGACCCTGGGGATCATGGTGGAGAATGTGACTCCTGCACGAGCAATGACTGCTCTCATGGACATGGGAGTCAAGTAGGTTGTTCTTCTTTTAGTGATATTCTTCACCTTCTAGTGTGTGGGAGGGAGAAGGGATGAGACAGAGAATGGGAATGGTGGGAGGGAAGGGTCCTGTATGCTGCATCTTCTGTGAACTCAGTGACTTCATTCTCCAATCAACATCATTTCTCTCTTCTTGTCACCTGTTTCTGCCCTCCTGCAGCCTATCAGTTCTCAGAATCCCAGAACTTTAGAATATGGGGAGTTGGAAGGGGCTCATCAGGACCATTGAGTCCAGCTCCTGGCCTTGCACAGAACAGCCCAAGGGTCACACCAAGTGCCTGAGATTGTTGTCCAAATGTTTCTTCAACTCTGTCAGGCTTGGTGCTGTGACCACTGCCCTGGGGAGCCTGTTCCAGTGCCCAACCACCCTCTGGGTGAAAAACCTTTTTCCTGATACCCAAATGAAAGCTCCTCTGACTCAGCTTCCTGCTGCTTCCTGGAGTTCTCCCAGGCTGTCAGATTTTCCTAGCTGTGGTGACTGGTGGGGAAGTGAAAGTGCCTGCAAAGCCTGAGGATAGAGCCTTGTCCTTTTGTGGCAAGAGGGACAATTGCAATTGCAGCTGTGAGTGGTGTTTGGTATTTCACAGCACTAACCACAGGGGCCCTGGGAAAACCATGTCTCCTCATGATGCCATTAGCTTGAGAAAGGAGGAGGGTACTTGCTGGGGCGTGGAGCACATGGGGGACAATCTGCTGGGTGTGGCACAGCCTGCACAGCAGGTGCAGCTCCTGCCAAAAGGAGTTTTGTATGACTGTCCTGGCCATAGAACTCTACTTTCTATTCAAACTCATGTTTCATGTTAGCCTTGGGATGATGAATCACTTTAAAGGCACCTTCACAGCCTGACTGCCATGGAACAGTTGAAGCACATGCTGCCTTAAATGTTGGTGCTGGGCCTGATAGTTCCCAAGAGACACTCTCTAGAACAGGACAGCCTGGTTAAACTGCCTGTCCCTCCTTTCCTCAGCTTTGGAATAGGGTAAAACATTCAGATGTATCCGTTGCCAAGCCTCTCAGAAGAAACAGGCTGCATTGCTGGATATTCTGCAACTTCATGGCCCACAACATGTTTTCCCTGCATTTGTTTCTTCCCAGAGGTCTGCAGATTTGGGGATCATGGGTGGAAAGAGCCTCAATCCTGCTGCAGCTCTGTGTACTGGCTGCCCTCTGATGGGTCAGCATGAGTTGTCTTTAATTTCTAAATCATTCATATGTAATCTATTTCCTTAATCTTTCTCAGAGTAAATACTGTGAAAGGAGCTGGGTATCAGAGAGTGCAGGGAGACTGAATTCCTCCCTCTGCCTTGCAGGCAGTCCTTCTGTACAATGCTAGCTTTGTGTTTACCTGAGTTCAGAACCTTCTAGCGGTGTCTAAAGTTGCAGGGAGAAGCCAGGCCTCCTTCCCCCAGCAAGGACAGGGAGCAGGCTCTGGCCAAGGCCTGTGCTGCTGCTGCTCCTTCTCCCTGTGCCCCAGGGTTTGCTCTCTCCTTCCCAGGAGCCGCCACGCCCAGGTGCGGAAGTGTGGGGCCGAGCTCCTCCTGTCCCTGATGGAGAGAATTGGAGTCACAAAGCTGGCAGGCACAGCCAGGGCTGAGAGGCTGGCACACGTGGCAGGGAAGCTTGCTCAGGACTGTCACCAGGACACAAGGTAATGATCTTCATTTCACCTCCTAAAACAGGAAAAGCCTTTTGTGCCTGGCTATAAAGGTAAAACCCCACAAGAGTGGAAACTAATGGAAATATGAAGTTCCCTCACTGTGTGAATAAGGCTCATAGAAGCATGGAATATGCTGAGTTGGAAGGGACCCATCAGGGTCATCGAGTCCATCTCCCGGCCATGTGCAGTGACCCCAAGAGTCACTGCATGTGCTTGAGAGCATTGTCCAAAGGCTTCTGGAGCTCTGTCAGCCTTGGTGCTGTGACCATTGCTCTGGCTTGCCTGGGCAAATGACTGTACTGGGTAACCTGAGGTTGGCCAGCAGAAATGAGCATTGCCAACTTCCTATGGCTTGAAGGATTCTTTACTGAGATCAAAAGAGCTCAGATGAGCCAGTCCAACAGTTTTCTTTGGCCTTGGGTGCACAACACAAAGCCAAAGTGTTGGCTAATATTTATCACTGAAGGATCCCAAACATCCATTTCTCCTTAACTTCAGACTTTCTTAGAAATATTTCAGGGGTCTTTAGCCAACATATTCAGTCTTTCTGAACTTGGTCTGCAGATTTCTAGAATGCTGTTTTCTGTGGCTCAATGACCTCCAAATTTCTTCTTGAAGAAAGCTGTGATTTCCTAGTGGCAAAATCAACCCAAACCACCAAAGTCCCCTTACTCTGATGATGAAATTCCCATTAATAGCTGCCAAGAACACCAGAGCAACTAACTGCCCCTGTGCATACATAAAGTATAGAATAATCAATAGGATGCATGAGGTGTTTTGTCCTGGCTTCCCTGCCAGTTAAAGAAAGGCAAATTATTGTGCAATGGCAGCAAGACATTGCTAATAGGCTCTGACAACAAAGCAGATGTGTTCTGCTTGTTCTCTGGGATCCTTTGATCCCACAGGAGCACACCCACAGTTTCAGAGTGAAATGGTATTTTTCTGTTGCCCACATTCTCCTCTTGCCTCCTGTGTTCATCTGACAGCACTGTGCAGTATCAACTGGAGGTAAATCTCCCTCTTTGCTGAGTAGGTAATGCCTTCTTGTGCAAGGATTGCACATGATGAATTTAAGGTATAAGCCTCTTCTGTTCACACTCTTCCTTTGTTTGTTCACTTTTCTTTCCTTTCCTCCCTCCCTCCCTCCCTTCCTTTCTTAGGCATTATGGACAGGAGATGGTGAAGATGTTGCTCAATCATCAAAAATTTAAAATGCTTTTGGAACGATCTCTTTCCACCAGTGACCTGGAAGATATTCTGACAAGAATGAAGAAGAAAGTAAGTGCTTGGCAGGAGAAATGTCTCCTTTGTGCAAGTATTGCCACTGCTAATGTGAGATCAAACATCCCCAATCTGTCTTGATCTCATTCCTCTACTACTGAATAATTTTTCTCCTGGGAATGAGCTGTTAATCCTCAGCCTGTTCATCTGCAGACCACAAAGAAATTGATGTTATTAGGGAAAAAGTGGGGTTTGAATATTTTCAATATCATTCACAAAGAAGAAAGGGAAAGAGAGCAAATGGGTTTACATTTAAGTGTAAGGCCCCACCATGCTCTCCCTCCTCTGCCCAGTAAAGCAATTAAGTGAGAATAGTGCTTCTGAAGAGAACAGAGTCTTTGCAAAAGATACTGGAAGTAGTAGTACTAAAAATTTCCAAATTTACAAAAGATGGCCAAGTCAATCCTAGTTACTACAATTACAGTCTTTTGGGAATACTGCCCTGCTGTCAAGCTCTGTGGAACTGGAAAAATCTTGGTGAATTCAGCAGCATCCAGTGGAAACCCCTTTGTTTTTGGTTTTTTTTTTGGGGGGGGCGGGGATTTTATTTTTTTTTTATCGACATTACAGAAGGGAGCATGCCTTTCTTCAGGCACAGGGAGAGTGAGTGTTGAACCAAATCCTTCCAACACAATGGGCCAATCCCCAGAGAGTCCATTTTTTTCTGTTGCTTCTGTTGTTTACGAACACTCGTTGCCTGCCAGTTTGCATTATTCCCATTTATGCTCAAGACTAATGAATTTGGGATTTTAGACTGCTGCTCAGTCTGGTAGCACCCATAACCTGCCTTGGGCTATTGAAAACAAAGAGTTGGCATCACTGAATCCCTGGGCTGTTTCCATCTGTAAGTTAGGAAATGTTTCCCTAAGCCTTGGTAGCAGTGATCCTGGTTCTAACTTGTGTTTTAAGCAGGGAATTTCCTATTTTATACTCTAAAGATTGATGGGGTTTCTCTATGTGTTTGTAGGGGATGGAAAACCAGAAGGCTGAACGCCCATCTGTCAAGGAGCTGGTGAAGAAGAGGAACGATGGCTCCAAGAAGCCCCAGGCCACATTGTCTTCTAGCAAACGGTACTGAGCACTTTATTCAGATGTGACAAAGCACATGACAAGCTTTACATGTCTCTTCCTCAGGAAAATCTTTCTGGCAGAGATGGCCAGTGACACAGATTGTTCTCTTTCCCTACAAATGCTCTATGATAAAAAAGTCTACTTCTGCATTACACTGAACACAACTTCTTTGGAGGGGTTTTCACAATTGAGAGACAAAAAGACCCCATTGGTTGCAGCTCAGATGATCCAGTGCAGTGGCAAGGGCAGTGGTATGGAGGCTATGACAGGGCCAAGTTTCTGCTGCCTGACTTGGGACAAGGAAATTCAACCAGGGCTTTTTTTTCATCTGAGTGGAGTCTTTTCCTGATGGGTGTTTTGATGAGAAGTCTCAGTCTAGAAGCAGGATGCCATTCCACAAAGATGCAGTTCTCATGCATGTGGTTTGGCCTGGCTGAATCATGGTTTTCTTGCCCTGAAACAGTATCAAGTTTGAGTAGTAAGTAGCAATGCAATTCCTGATCAACTTCAAACAACAGGTGTCTCAATGTGTACTTTTTGTCTTGATATTCCTGTCCTTCATATGATTTGCTTGATGGACAGCATGTTTGGTTTATTTCATCCTGTGCTGCAATCAGCATTTAAGACAGGAATTTGGTCCTTGCTGTCTCTTCATGGCAGTTGCAGAGCTACTTGTACCTGTTCTCCTCTGATCACAGAGGGGATTTATTTAGCTCTGTCACGCTCAGCAGTGGCAGGAAAGTCACCACATGCCTCAGTAGCATAGCTAGCATCTTTCCATGCTCATGGAAGAGACAGCTTGATCCAGGAGAATTGTTCCCAGTGGGGTTGTTAAGCTGTGGATCTAGTCTCTAGGGAAGCAAATGAAATGTGAGCATAGTTCTGGGGTGTCTGGCTTCTGTTTTTATCTCTGTGACTGATTTTCTGAATCCTTCACATATGACCCTGTTCATCTGTTCAGATGCATCTGAGCTATTTTTGCAGAGATTGTCATGCCTGGTTGTAGAGACACTTCTCCAGAGTGATGAGTTTCCTGATTATGAGACACAAACATTCCATATGAGGAGCCACTTAAACTTGGAAGTAGTGTCTCTCTTTCTCCACAAAGCAATGTGACCTGTGTGCCTTGGCAGCCATCTGAAGATAGATCAGATGCATCTCATCCTTGCTTTTCCTGAGTGAGCACTGGCAAGAATGTTCCTTGCAGATTGTCTCCCAAAATGATTGTCATTAGGTCCACATTGTTTTTCAGAGCCTCATGACTTTCCAGCTTGAAATCACATAATTAGAAAAGCTACTGAAGATGTTTTTCTCACAATTTACTGAAGGTATTATCACCAACAGGTCCTCATTTGGTTTTATTTTCCAGGGTGAAATCTACCTCTGATGGATGCCTCCTACACTGTGCACAAGCCCAGGTCACGTTACCTCCGGTTGAGGAAGAAACGGAGCTGCTCCAGAAGCTTTACAATCTCCTGGAGGCCAAGGGGTTTCAGACGCGCATGGAAGGAGTGTCACTCCTCCAAGACCTGTGCAAAACCAGCCCCCAGCTCATCTCCACTAACATTGTCCAAGTATGTAGGGTATCTTCATTGCTCCTTTCCTTTAGCTCCTTTCCTAAGCCTGTAGCAGTAAAGTTAATTCAGTGTGTCTTGGCACTCCATCCTGGCTGTTTGGGACATGCTGGTCCCTCTTACCCAGGCAAATTTAATTCAGGTCCAGGCTTCAGGACAAGTTATTTCAGTCCAGCTGTATTTGTCTGGCAGGTGCCTATTGATGCTGTTCATCGATGATGACAGAATTTTCTGCTGGTGTGACTGCTGCTCTCTCCTACTCCCTGTTGGGTTAAGTGAAGGCAATCCAGCCACTGAAAGCATGGCAATTATTCTCTAGACCAAAAATGGGTTTACCTAGGGAAGAGAAGATCAGACTGGGTTGGTTTAAACCCAGGGTTTTTTTTAAGAATACTTCCATATACTCCATCTAGTCTTGCACAGGCACAACTCTGGCTCTCATTTCCATCCTTGTTCCTATTCCTCTTGGTAAAGACAGTTCTCACCCTTCTTGAGGGGTCTTTTTTTCTCTTTGGAAAAGGAGGAAAACAGCTAAGGACTCATCTCTGCCATCTCCTCCCAGTAGCTGCTATTCCCCTTTCTCCAAGAAAAGGTGCCTGATGATGTGTCTGTCAAGGGACTGAACCTGCTCTAATGAGGGCTGTACAGCTCATTAAATTCCAGAAGTCTACCTGTTACTTAGAGAAATGATCTGCATCCTGGAAGAGTTGATCAGAGTCCTGCACTTCTCCAGATACTGCCGCTGAGACAAACAAAAGAAAACTTAGATCTCCTCCTGCCATAGTTTTGGCAAAATCCTAATTGCCCTCAGTACTTGAGGCAACTGTGTAGAAAATCGGGCATTGTAAACATCTGCTTCCATACTTCTAAAGCAAAGGTAGTCTTTAGCATGAATAAATGGAATGGATTTAATGATTTCTAGATGGAGAGAAATACCATAGGAACTATTCTGTCCCCAACCAAACCTCTTAAAAACAGAAGAAAATCTTTCTAGCAGCATGAGGTTGTGCCACCATTCCAGTGAGTGGCCCACAGGAAAACAGTGAAATTGTGCAAGCAAGTGCTGACCTGACAGAAAGGATCACTCTCATCTTTTACATTGCTGACTGCTACATCCACTCTTCAAACAAGGACATGTGAATTCAGCTTTCTTGTTGTTTGTTCTCTTCACAGATTTTTGATTATTTTGTCCTGAGAATATCTGACAGCCACAAGAAAGTGAAGCAGAAGGCGCTGGACGTGCTGGCTGAAATCACAGGCGTCCTGAAAGATGCCTTGAACCCGGTGATCATTGGTTTGGTGGAAGGAATAACGAAGAACCTGAACTCCAAGGATCCCAGGGTTCGTGCTGCAGCTGTGAAAGCATTGGAAGAATCCATTGCTCATTTAGGTAAGGCTGAGCCCTGGCATGGACTCTCCTCACCTGTGTCTCTGTCTCTCTGACACAAGAGAGTGCTGAGTGCCTTGGTAGCTGCTGTTGTCTGTGGAAGGCTCCAGCTGGCATCCCCCAGAAGCTGTGCAGGTGCAGTCCTTATGCACCAGTCCCCCAACAGGCTTGAACGTGATCAGCATTTCCCAAAAGTCCCAGGAGCCCTTGGCTCTGTGCTGCCTGTCTGAAGAGCAAGTCCCAGACTACAGCTTTGCTACAGTTCAGAGGCAAAGGGGGTTTGGAGTTTGCTTGGGCCCCGTTTGACTTCCCAAATGAATAGCTTTGCTCTTGGCATGAAGGGAGACTGACCCATCAGAGCTCCTGCAGAGCAGCCACCGGGAATGCTCTACATGATAGGCATTAGCTGCCTATTTTCCCCTTTTCTTCTTTGTCTTGTATTTTCAAAGGGGAACTTAGGATTCCCCAAGTTCATTTCTTTATAACAAATAGGTATAAACCCAGCTGTCAATGATGCCCTGTTCCACATGTTGTTTTGCATGGGGCAAGATGTCTACAGCAGTTAACTACATAGGCAAAGGCTGCTCTCAATTCCTTTGCCACACAGATTTATGTCAGCTCTGAAAATGCCACACTGGGGAAATATGCCTGAAAATAGGAGTGTTGAAGAGGCAGGTGTTCAAGGGGAGTTGCCACTTTCTCCTCCTCAGCTGCTCTGTGAACTCAGGAACTGCCTGACTTGGTGCCTTTCTGTGTCCCAAGTATGGGGTTCTTCCTTTTTGCTCTGGGATGCAAAACCATTTCACTACTTACATGTGACTGAACTCTTGATGTCCCTGATGGGCAATGTTTTAACATAGCTCCTGATACAGCAGACAACTTTGCATTTACAAATGTGAAAGGAGAACTTTTCTTTTGCAATTTAAATCCCTGCCAAGCAGGCTGGAAGGAAAGAAGACAGGATTCAAGAATCAGTAGAAATGTACTTTATTTTATAGAATGGGGTTGCCCCTGCCCTTTCCCTCTGCACTGTCCCTTGTCCTATGGCCTCAGAAAAGTGAGCAGAAACATGTGTTTCACTTGTAGATAAAGTGTCACTGCTGAAGGAGTTCAGCTACCAGTGGAATCAACTGAGTGGCCAAGCTCTGCTGGATGTCACGGAGTGTATCACAGGTATGGCTTCCCCTTCTAGGCCAAGAGGTCTTCCCAGGGAGTATTTACAGGCAATGCTTGTGAACAGACAGCAGAGTAGCTCCTCCAAACCAGGAGGTGCTGAGCTTGTCCCTCCAGCCCAGTGCCCAAGGCAGGTGTATTTGGCAGGTTTCCCTGGCTGCTGCAGAGCTGTGCAGCATCTGAGATGGGGGCAGAGCTCGGCCTCGGGGCTGAGCTCCCACTGGGGCATCTCAGAACCCAGCTCCAGGAAAGGGAGGGGCTCAAAATACCCCAGCTGGCTCCTCTCTTGGAAGCTCAGGGACATCTGTCATCTTTTAGGGAAAATGGTGGCAAATGCTGTTTCAGGGGATCAGTTTGTTTTGTCCTCACAGAACTCTTGTTTTTCTCTTGGAAAGCTTTGAGGCTGAACTGTGCAGAGCCTGGGGTCACAGCTTAGGTCAAAACTCAACAGATGTATTAGAGGCAGGGATTTAGTGCAAGGCAGCCTTTGGGGGCAGAGGGGCAGAAGCAGAGTGCTGAGGCTCCCTGCCTGTGCTGCCAAAGTGGCACTGGACTGAGCATTTCAGGGTGTGCAAACAGTGTCTGCCTGTGTCAGCACTGTCCCAAATGTTACAAATGCAGCTGATAATTGATTCCTCAGAGGGGCTTGCTATGTCAGCAATAGCCAAAGAATGGGAAAATTATAATCCCAATATATACTAGAGCAGACGATTGATAGTCTTGCTTTATCTGGGGCTAAAGCCACTGCTAATTAGGCCAACATCTTTGAATGCAAGGTTTAATACACTTTGTGTCTCCATTAGGAATCTCAAAAGGGCATGTTCAGTGATTGGGAATGTCAAAGGCCTTTTAAAGAGCTTTGAAAAAAGTAGATCTCCAGCAACAGGGAATTTAGTTTTACAGATCTTTTGATCTCTTTTTCAAATAAAGGAATGAAACATAAATTAGGACTACTTTAGAAAAAGTAGATGTTCTCTCTGAGATTTAATAGGAAGAGACAGCTGTTCCTTACCTTCAATAGTCACCAATATCTTTAATTGTATTTAAACTCAAGTGAATTCCCATGTTAAAATGGGTACCATAACCCTTTTCCTGCTTAGCACAATTGGGGTTTGGGTACTTTCAGGAGCTGTTTTAATATTGATGACTGCCAGTGGATTAAAAGCTTAGAGAAAATAAAGTCTCTTCCACCACAGAATAATAAATGGCTACTAGATAACATTTTGCCTGATCAGAAAATAAGAATGGTCTCCAGAGCTTTTCAGGATTTGATCTTTCAGCCAAATCTGCCATGCAAGGAGCCTGTTGGTAGTAAATTTTTGTCTGTGATATAGTTTGGTTCAGAAAATGAGCAGAGAGCAGATTTCAGAGACAATATGAGAAAACACTCGTGTTTTGGATGAATTTCAGTCCCCTGTGTAGCATTTTGTTCTTTCTATGCCCCTACGTCAGTGGACATTATAAGAAAAAATGCCATTAAGATTGGGAGGGGAAATGGCATTAAAATGTGGAGATGCTCAAATGCCACAGCAATGGGGTCTAGCTAATTCTCTAAGACGCCCTGAGGTTTGAAACAGCTGCTTGTTGGAAGCCCCAGAAGCACTCTGCCAAAGACACCAGCTAGTCACTGATGTTTCCAATCCAACTGTCAAGCAGCAGCCGTCTCTGGTGGGCAGGAGTTTTGAGGTGTGTTCTAATACTGCCCTTTGCTGTGTGCCATTGAGCAAAGGGAAGAGCCAGATTAAACGTTTGGCACTTGACATCAAAGTCATGAAAATGGAATCATCCCTTTTATTAGAAATCTCTCAATTTTCTGTCCATGGTGCATTTCCGGATCTTCAGTGTGGGTTTAGACAACTTCTTAATGGAAATAAAAAGCAACTGGACATTTCATTCATTGCTCATGCAGAAAGATAATGTGAAATAATTTAGTAAAGGGACAAAGTCTGCCACAGGGACAAGGCTGTGGTTGGATAAATTAGTCCTGAGGGGTTGGTGGTTCTGTTTCCAGGATGATCAGCTGCTTTGCCCGTTTGTGGATCATGGGGCTCTGTGCTATTTTGCTGATCTTAGCCAGAAGGCTTCCAATTAGCAAATGCAGAGGTAGATCCCTGTTTGCATTGAGGCTGATGGTTGAGAAGCTGTGTCTCTCTCCCGGCAGTGCTTGTGGAGTGGGTTTATGCCAGGAGCCCTGAAGTGGTCCAGCACGACGCCCTGCCCGTGCTCTGGTCCTTCCTGGAGAACAAGGCGCTGCCGGTGCGAAGCGCCAATGTCCGCACTGTGGCCACCAAGCTTGCCTCTGCCCTCCACAAGGTGATGGGCACCAAGCTGAAGAGATGTGCTGCCAGCCAGCCTCCACATGTGCGGGAAAACCTCTCCAAAATGTTGGGCTGGTGAAGGCATGATGTTCTCCAGAGAGATGACAACGTGCTGAGTTGGACACCTCCAGATCTGCCTTGTTAGCTGTGCCAAAAGAGACCAAATGCTAAGGAATGGTGTGCACCTGCCCCCTCTCTCTCCATCGCCCTTCCTAGTCATGGCATGGGGGGCCTGAAGCAACTCCAGACTGAGGAAAAGGTGAAGGCTGATCATGGCTCAGCCTCACACAGAGGTGAGGGGGAGCTGGGCCAGTCTCTGGTGGGAGGAAGGGTCTTGTGGCAGCCCAGAGAGCCTGTGCACATTGCCAGGGAACAGCTGTGCCCTGCATGTGCCCCTGCAATGAGCTGTGCTGCTGCCAGTGCCTGTGGAGCTGGAGGGCTGCTCAGCTGTGGGGCAGGCAGAGGAGCAGGAGGGTGCATGTGCAGCTGAGCCATTGCTGGAGAGCACAGGGCTCTGGGCTCCCTGCTGTCCCAGGGCAGCCCAGAGGCCAGGGTGCTCCTGTGGCATTCCTGTGGAAGTGGGCCAGGGTTTTCCCTTGTCCTGCCTCAAGTGCCTGCCAGCAGGAGCATGTTTCCCTGTGCAGCTCTTTAGAAGTTTGCAGGATGTCTGTCCCATGAAATATGGAGCTTTAGCTGCTTTAGGTTTGCATTGTGGCCCCTGTTAAAATTTGTGTCTCCATTTTGCAGATCTGACTGGTTACAGTCTTACTGAGAAGGTTCCTCTGGACAATTCCCATGGTGCCTTACCCACAAAGTCCTTGCCTGCTGTACAGAAGAGCTCTCTTTTCTCCAAGTTCAGGAAGAAGCTGCTGCCTGTATGAATATTGTTTGAAGAACAGGATTTATATGTTAGGTTTTGTAGTAGATGTACATATGTTCTGATCCTTAGATGTAGTTTTGAATAAATGTGTTTTGATTGTACCTTTAAATCTTGATTACATATTTTAATGGTATATATTTTATACTGATGATGAAAAAAAAGTAAATAAATAAATTAAATTTAAATAAACCAGGAGAAGAATGTGAGACCAGGTCCTGCTAGCCTAGAGATGGTGGGAGTGCAGCTCACTCAATGTGCCAGTGTCTCACCACATCCTTTCCTCCTCACTGGGCCTCTCCTCTTCCTCTTTGGCCATGTTTTCTTTGTGTCATTTGTGCTGCTCTTTGTTACTTGGCATTATGACAGGGCCACCTGTTGACTTGTTTGGGGGACAATGGATCCAAAAGATCCTGTATAGTCAAAAGCTTTCTACATAGGTGTGTTCTGTGCTCAGAAAAGGCCGGAGAAAAGAAACAAAGAGAAGTGTGCCCAAACCCCAAAGTTTTGCTCCTTTGCAGTCTCACACAGATCTGGCTCACGGGTGTCTTCAATCACAATTTCATAGGTAAGAAGAATTCGTGTCTTTCACTGGGAAAAGATGCACTGATTTGGAAAAACCGTCTGTATGTATATTTACCCAGGACAGCAGCCCAGCTGTGTTGTTTGCACCTTGTTTGCAGAAGGATGAGTGCACTGGGAGGCCAATAACAAGTGACAAAGGTTCCTCAAATCTGTACTGCAGCCTGGGTGCCATTCAGCCCGAGCTAGGGGACAATTTGTTCATCATGGAACAGTGCTGGCCACTGAAATGAATTCCTGCACAGCTGGAAGAAGCAATTCTGGATGCAGCTCCAGCTGTTGCTGGGCTGCATGATCATTGACAATGCTGCCTTTCCAGAAATTATTCCGCAGTTTCCTTTTATAGGCATTTGAAGCTTTTGAACTTCACATTTCACTTTGCTTTGCCTTAGGGAAAAACACTTTTAGGCCCAGTGCAAAATGTAACCTTTTGCCAGCAAAGTTCTCATGGTTGCCAGCTTCTGATGTTACAGAAGAAACGGCATGGGATTGTGTTAATTAGGTCTTCTGAAAGAAAAATTCTATGTCACCTGGCTGCATGTGTTTGCTTAGCTATGGGTCTAGTCCTGGCCTAGTAAAGCCCAGGCAGGGTGGCATGTTGCAGGGAAAACTAGCCCGTGAGCTGCTGGGGTTGCCATCACCAGCAGAGTGAATGTGGCCTTTGGGGATTTCTCTGGAGACAAAATTAGGGACCTACTCAATGCCACAATATTCTCTTAGATCTTTCTAAAATATCCTAGAAAAGGCAGTGAAACTTCACATCTCCTTGCACAGCCACTGTTTGAATTGGGGCATTTTTGTCCCTCCTCAAAGTCATTGCTCTTGCACACCAGAAACATGAACATCCACCAACAGGAATGATGCACGGTCCTCCTGCTGCTGCTTCAGAGCACTGGGAAGTGCAGACCTGGGTATTACCACCATGAACACTCAATTAGCATTTCATACTCCTTCAAGCTGTCCAGATCTCAGGGCTTTTTGTTTCAAAGCAGCCACTGTAGTGGCTCTAGGGAAGAACAGGAAATGGGAAGCAGCAACTGCCAGCCTTGCAAGGGTGTAGGGGAAAACCGCAAGTGTCTGCCTCAAAAGATGAATGGGAAGAGTGTAATTGCCAAAGCAAAAGCCTCATTAGGATAGCAGGATCAGGTCTTTACTGCATGCTTGCATGAAGATCATTTGGGACCTCCTTTTTGCATCTCATGCAGAAAAGGAGCTCTTAATAATACCATAGTACTTAAAAGCGCATTGGGATGTAGCTCTGTAGTGGTTCTCAATGAAGCAGACTGCCTGCTTTGTCACTGCCAGCCCTGGTGAGCCTGCGAGGGATCCTAGTGTATCTCATGCCTGTTTTGCCTCCAAGCAAAGCTGGCGTTTCCTTCTTAGTGTAGAGTAAATAGAAGAGTAATAAAATGGACAATTAAACTGGCCACTTTGGAGGATATGCTCATGCTTTCACATGTCAGTTCTGTACCTCATGCTCCCAAGGCTTGTTACTCATCATGAAATATTGCAATAAAAAACCACAGCTTTTATGTTACGTCTTAATAAAATTGCATAAGATCATCAAGAATTCTGCTGGCAGGAACAAAACAAGAGCCTTCCAACACTCACTTGCAGCAGTCCTGGATTTCTGAAGCCCATTGTGAAAAGCTGCTGTAGACTGAGTGTTTGGAGTTGGTTTGGGCCTTTATGAAAGAGATGTGGAACAGAGTGCAGGGCTCTCCTAGCAGAAAACTGTTTGTCCAAGCCCAGGGACATGGTGCTGGCAGAAGTGGAGCAGCCCTGCTCCCAGCCCAAGAGTCTGTGAGCTGAGCCACGCCAGGGAGAAAAGGCACTGAGGAGCTCCAGCCCAGCTGCTTCACCTGCTGTGACTGTTCCATGGAGCTCTGCCACTGGCAAAAAGTCGATGCCAGACAAGCCACCGAGCTTTCATCAGCTGCTAGAACTACTCCATGACAGCTCCTGTTCTTCCTAAGAGAGATCCCGGCTCCACCTTGTAACACGTGTCATAGGGGGATCTGTTTATTAATAAACTGTTGGGGTTTTTTTCCACTTTCATCTATTAGTAATAATTTCCTATTGCAGGAAAGGGATTGTTGGAACAGTTTAGAGGAGATGACTTATTGCACAGTATCCTGTTTTAAGTTGTCTCAAACTCTGTGAGACAGATGGCTTCACATAGGAGCATCCCCAAGGCTGCTGAGGGAAAGGCACAGAGGAAGACAAACTGAGTATTTCTGAGGGAAATTCCTTGACACCAAACCACCCGAGTTGTCAAACAGTGGACCTGCCATTTTGAGACAGGGGGAAACCATTCAGTGTGTTTGGTCCAGGCAGGGTTATGCTCAAGGCAAAGGAGTGTCAGTGCACTTGATTCCTTCTCTCCTCATTGTGGCCAGCACGCACAGGAGCCCAGAGCTCCTCCAGAAACCATCACAGCACTCAGTGAGAGAAAACTTGTGCCCAGTTCTCACCTAGAGCTGTGGTGCCCAGCATTCCACCGCACTGGAATGAGGAACTGTTCCAGCTCTTTTAGAAGGAGCTAAGGAGGTTTGGCCTTCAGATCAGCTCCTTCCTAGCTCTTGATTTGCTGCCCTGGATAAGCTGCTGCTTGTGGCAGCACTTGTTTCACAGCTGACAGCCCTGCTCTGATGGCGAGCAGCCATTGCAGGAGCTTTTGCTGGTGACATTGAACATTTCAGATCTTCCTGAGGAAAGCTCAGGACAGAACTTGTCAAAGGAGCATTGCCTGGCCGATGCTTTTAAAATTAGATCTTTCCTCCACTGGCATTCATGTCCAGGGGCCTGTGACCCCAAGTGGGCTGCTGCCTCCTAAAATCCCAAATGCCACAGGATGTCTCCCAGACCCAAGCTGCCAGCACCTCCAACTCGGGCTGCCCTGGCAGTGCCAAGTGCCTCTTGCAAAGTGACACCATGAAACTGGGGTGGTGAGTTTTGTTTCCAATGGAAAATGGCCTGCATTCAGCCAAGGGGCCTGTGGCCCCAACTAGTCTGCTGCCTCCTGAAATCCCAGACAGCGCAGGATATCTCCCAGAGGCAACCTGGTACCACCTAAAGCTCAGGCTGCCCTGGCAGTGGGAAGCACCTCCTGGAAAGGACATCAGGAAACTGGCCTGGTCAGTTTTGTTTCCCATGAAAAACGGCTGGCGTTCGTGTCCAGGGACCTGCATCCAGCCCAGGGTCCTGTGGCCCCCCATGGCCTGCCACCTCCTAAAATTCCAAATTGAGTGGCATGGGGCCTGTGCTGCAACAACTCCCCTGGGCCCTGGAGTCTCAGACCTCAGGCAGGCACCGATGACCAACAGGGAAAGGCAGGCAACAGGATGCTTCTTGCTTTAGCAAAAGCCTCAATCCTTTATTGTGCCAGCGACCAAGACAAGAAACAAGGGGGTAGTCATGGGTTTTATATGACAGGCTAGGGGTGGCATTTAGGGTCAGGGTCCAATAGCAGAAGGAGCAGGGGACTGCAAATGGGTGGATCAAGGAGGACAACCAATGGAAAAAACCAAGGTGAGGACATTGCAGTAGAATTTAAACCAATGGGTGTACAGGAAAGGAAGAACATTCTGGAGCCATTCCTTGTTTGACAAGATGGAGTGGAATGCCTTTTTCCGGACTTCCAGGGACACGCCCCACAGGGTGGAGGGGTGGAATCTTCTTTAAATCACATCCCTCAACCGATGCTGTCTGTCTGGGTAGAATCCCTGCCACCTGGGGCGGGGGCACTACACAACTCCCCCTTTTTTATTTCTTTTAGAAACAGGAGAACAATCTTTAAGTTATGGCCCCAGAATACTCTTCAACTTAAATTCCTTCATACTTATGGGGTAACTTCTAGAGGCATTAGGACAACTCATAAAGGGATTCCCGGGGACATAAGAATGAACAGTAAAACATTATTAACAAGACAATGACAATTATAGAACTGATAATTTTAGCTAAACTTCAGACAATAAACAATCTTAATGGAAAGATTAAACATGAAAGGGGTACACACAAGAAATTAATTTTGACATATGTAAAGATTGAAAGGTATAGGTAAGAAAATAAGTTTAACGTAATAATCAAAGTAACACTTAAGGAAAGTCTTTTCTTTCATTTCTTTGTTCTCAACTTAATGCCGTTAATCTAAGTAAACTAGTCCTTTTTTCTCACTCTCACTGTCTCTCTTTTCTTTTTCCTTTTTTTCCTCTTTCTCTTCCCTTTAACAGTCTTTCAAGTATTCTATACTATCACTCCTTGTCTTACAATCAGACAGCTTACACACACCTTATTTTCACTTGCTTTTCACTCTCATTAAAACTTCTCTTACTTTTCTACTAATGAGAATTGTAATTTAACTCATCAGGTGCGAAAGTAAAACACGCCATTTATAAAAACACAAAATAAAACTCATCATTTGTAAAAAACTTTTTCAACCAGTGAAAAATCAAACATCAAATTAGACACTGTTATGTTTTGAGGCTGGCACAGTGCCAGTGCTTCTATGAAAATACACTTTCTTGAGTGGCTTCTGTGCAATGTGATCAGGAACAGAGCAAAACAGGTTTCAATTTAGGAATAAAGGAGACAAACTTTATTAACTTCCAGCATTTAAAAAGGAACAGACACAAAACTAAGAATGAAAACTTTCCCAATACATTCCTCCTCCCCCCCGTCCCTTTCCTTCATGGCATGAAATGACACCACAGATTTTTACATTATCATCATCTCTCAGATAATCAACTTTTGAGTCTATCATCACCTTTCAAATAATCAACTCTCAAGTCTATCAGGGAGAGAGGAGTCTCCCCTTGCATCATAGGCTTCCCCCGGAAACACAATTGGAACTTCTTGTGTTTCCGTGTCACTCGTGGCACTGCTCGGAGAACATCTGCTCTCATGACTTCTTCCCTCCATGTCCAGTGCTCTCACCACTGCACAGGGACCAGAACTGCCTTTAGGGTTCTTCTTTTAAGGATGCCCCACCTAGTTCTAACAAAAGCAGCAGTCTCTTAACTTCGGGACACCAGTCCTTCCCAAATTTCACCCCCTGGGGCCGAGGGGCCTCATAAACAGAGATCTTCTTCTCTGAAGACAGAGGGCATCTCACACCCTCCTCAGCTGTCTCTGTTCTTGCCACTGCTTCACTGTACTCTCTTTGGCTTCAAGGCATTGCCTCCCCCTAAGTGCAGTTTCTGTGTCACAGGAAAAACATAGGTCTGTCCATGGCCATATAAGAAAGAGTCCAGCTCAAAGCTACTCTATTATCTCTTCCCACTTAGGATTCTTCTCACCTCTTGTAACATTTCTCACTTGTACTCACTTTCATCACACTTGCCCACTGCTTCATCTCTCTCTCCTCATTCAGATGCAGGAGGATCAGTGTTTGTAAGGTTCTTATTCTAGAAAGGGGTTAAAATTTTTGCCTCTGTCTGCCCAGAACTCCCAGGGCTGCTGGGCACTTTTTTTGTGCCACATCCCTTACTTCTCCTTCTGGCCAGCTGTGCTGTCACTCTGTGATATTGAATTTTAAGGCAGCACAGGCACTGGCTCTCTCTCTCTCCTGGGGAGTAGGGGGTGGCTCAATGCTTTTCAGGGCTGTTCCACTTTTCCATCTCACAAGGCCTTCACCTCCCCTCCTTTGCCTGAAGCTCCGGCCTACTTCACCCAGCCGCAAGGCTTCGCCTCCCCCACCCAGCCCTGGCTGGGTAGGGAAGGTCTGACTTGCTTCACGGACTGGGACCAGGAAAGTTCTCTTAGGAGTTCTCTGCTCTTTTCACCCCTGGTGTTCTCAAAGGCACTCCATACCTTCAGTGGCCAAGCTAAGTGCCAGTATTCAAATCTAAGCACTGATTGCTTTAATCACAGCTTCCCAAAAAAACTCACTTCCTTCTTAACCTATGACAGACACATACTTTTACAATATGATATTGTCTTTCTGCGGGGTTCCTTGCAGAAAGGACAATAGACAGGGTATAAAGAGTGCATTCTAAAAACTCGATTTTTCCAATTAATTAAAATAGAGGCATTTAAAGATTTAACATGAATAATGGGAGTTAGGATTGTTTCTGTCATATTAAATTCTTGTAACTTTAGTTGAGAACTATTTACATTTTTGTATATATTAAAATTAAAAGAGATAATAACAGTCTGTAAAAACTAAATCAACATTAACCAGCAAAATAATAGTACTGGTATTGAATAGCTTACATCACTTCAATTAATACTATTAAATCAAGTTACTCCTTTTTAATGAAGACTGGGGAGCTGTAAAAGGTTAATCAAACTAACATATCTCCAAGGTGATCTAGAACTTGGTTAAACTTAAAATTATCTAAATACAACTGAAAATATATTTACCAGGAAGGAGGAATAAAAGGGGAAGTGTTATGATTTCTATAGAAAACTTGTACGGTTACGTTAATTTGCTGTCTGGAGCAGGCTTGGTGATGATTTCTCCTCTGCTGGCGGCGCTTGGGAGCTCTAGGTGTCAAACTTTGTTGAATGCAGTTTGCCACAGCATGCTGGAGATGTCTGCCACTGCAATCCATGGTGGTGGTCACTGGCGCAGGCACAAATTCATTGAATATGAAGTTTCTTTGGGGAGTCCGGATGGCAATGGCTGCATTTAAAGGAGGCTCTCGACACTGGAACACATGTCCCAAACTGTCTGATGGATCAGCCTGGCTTTAGAGGGGCTGTATGGTGCTGGTGGAGGCAATGAAGGGGGAGACCCTCTCAGAAGAGGGAGTAGAAGCCCTGATGTTGTATGTTGGGTAACTGTAGCAAGTTGTCTGGGGGTCCAGTCGGGGGGTTATGGGCGCCACCATTTTGGCAGAGTAAAAAAAAGAATGGTTTCCGGAGCGGGGTCTCTGGTTCCATCTTCCCTAGAAGAGGCGTGCCCTATGATGGAACGGTCAGAGCCTCCAGAGGTGGTGCATTCGGGAGAAGAGGCAGAGCCAGAGGCGAGATCAGAGCCAGGAAGAGAAGGTGAAGAGCTGGAAAACAGTTTCAAGGTGGTGTGACCATTACCATCTTGAAAAGGAGGGTCTGGGATGGCATGGCCAGCACTACTCAAGATCAGGGACTGGGGAGGGTATGGGAAAATCAGAGAGGGGCAGAATAAGGGGAGCTTCACAGAAGCTAGAAGGGGTTTTATGGGAGACGTGACCAAAGGCAGGAGGCCTCCATGTGCTGCATGATGGTGTAAGGTCTCTTGGATGGCAGAGGATATGGGCAGCAATTCAGGTGCCATAGTGAGTGTTCTTCACACAGACTAGGTCCCAAAAGTTGATGGTAAATATGGAGTCTTGCAGATGCACCAGGAAAAGTGTTGTAAAGCCACCAAACAATTCTTTTCAGATCCCATTTAGAAAACTCTGTCCCATAAGAATCTAAAAATAAATTAAAATGTTTATAAATGTCCTGTTCTTCCTTTGTAATTATTGTTCCCATCTTTATCTTTGTCCCTGTAAACTTTCCCCCATGCAACACTAGGACTGGGGGTTCCTGCAATCTTGGCCTGAAAGCTCTTGGGGATGAGACCTGGGTCTTCTTTATAAAATTGTCCTAGCTTGACAGCACTTTTAAAAAAAAGACTTATGGGGCTGTTGGTCTTGACCTGCTCTCTGCTGCCTCTGATGCTCAGCTCTTCTCCTTTCTTACCAAGGGGAGCGTGTCTGGTACACTGGCAATCAATGATCATCAGGGCCTCAGGGCCTTTAGCATTGCTGCCTCACGTTGGGCACCACTTGTTCTGGCAGGTGGCTGTCTAGAGTACCTTCCCAAAGAAGTGTCTTGGAAAAGACTCCTCAGGAGCACAAGGCACGACTGCGCTCATGCAGGGTGATTTCTGCTCTTCTGAGATCCAGGCGACACAGAAAGAGAGATGGGGTCTTTGTGTGGGGTTCCAAGGAGAGCCTTCATTGAGCTTCTTCTTCAGGAAAGTCTGGGGACTAGGAGCCACTCAGGCAGGGAAAGCACAGCTTTATATAGGGTTCTTGAGGAGCGGGACAGTACACCAGGGCCAATGGGATGAGGGCACAGGGGTGGAGAGAGTGGGAAGGGCCAATGGGATACATTAAATCTGCATATCACAGCAAGGCATGCTGGAAGAAGCCTTTCTTCTCACCTTGACAAGAGTGGTTATTGCTTGAGGGGTTTTCCATCCAGGGGACAGTTGTAGACTTTTACCTGTTGGCCCACTGGCCTTCACAACTCCACTACCTTTATTCATTAAAAAGGCTTCTCCCATGGCTTTTTTACAATAGCGTAAAAACCATGAAAATGTAAGCAAAACAAAAAAAAATTAAAATTAAAATCCACAAAATGTTTTTAACTACATGTCCTGAGTTGACTATATAATGCTTTTATCCCCAATCATCTTGTTCTGTTTATACCAAATAATAAGTTTTACACCTTTAAGACTCTCCCAGACAGTGAAGAGGGGAGGGAAGAAGCGCACAGTTTGTTTTCAGACTGCTCTCACTCCTCCACATTCCTGCTCCTGAACTGTGTTTTCTGCAGATGTACAAACAACCGGACAGAACTCCTTTTTCCTTTTTTTTTTTTTTTTTTTTTTTTTTTTTTTTTTTTTTTTTTTTACTTTTAGTTAGTTTTAGCTAGCTGAGGCAAAGAAGTTCCCTAGACTGTATTTTTTTTTTCCTTTTCTCTTAGACCGGTTCAAGCCTGCTCTAGACTGAACACCCAAAAGAACACCAACAGCTCCACCTGTGGACCCCTGGCCGTGCCTGGGCCGCAGCGTTTCCAGCACCAGAGAGACTGATCAGAGACTGAGTGAGCCGAGCTGCAACCCGGGGAAGGGACTGTTCTGAGTTTGCTTTTTTTTTTGGAGCAGTGAGAAGTTTTATTGTTAATATTGTTTGGGTTCCATTGTTTAATAAACAGGTTTCTTTCCACTTTTTCTCCAAAGAAACATTTTCTCCCGAACCAGTTAGAAAAAAGAAAGGCAATTGAATCTGCTTTTGTAGAGAAGCCCCTTTACGAGTTATCTCCCAAACTTGCCCTAAACCAGGACAAATACAGGTAGTGGCGCCCAATGTAGGGCTTGAGAAAGTAGAAAAACCCCTTTATTGATTGCAGGTTGGTTATGCTTGCTGTGTAGTAAGTTAAAGTACCCAGTAGCCATGTTGTTTGAATTTGTAATGTCTCTTGGGGAGGCCTTTATGTGGCTCTGGTCTCTAGACCTTTTTGAGGTTTCAATACCTTTCTGGTCACTAAAATTATTGTCCCTATCATGTAGTTTTTGCAGTAAAAAGACACGGATTAGATTAGCTATTGCGCTGGCCTTGGTGATAATGATTTATAGGGCGTTTACAAAGATACTGGCGTCTGTTTATGATATGTGTGGTTTATGGTTTCTTTGTCCTACCCTGCATCCCAGTTCTAACAGTATGTTTTGAGAATTTATTAGTAATTACACCCAGCTAGTTAGAGGAGGAGCGGGGAATGAGGCTTTCCAGCCTTTCCTTTCCTTCTTCTCCTTTGAATCTGTTACGTCACTTTTGGAGAATGTTCAGTTTCCCCTGAATGTTAAAGACACCATCTTTCTGGTATTTAATCTGGTAAGCTTCCTCTATATGGTCTTCAGCTTCTCTAGAATGAGGGCTGAGATGTCTAGAAGGGCTGATGAGACCCCTGACCCAGAAGTAGACCCACATGTGGAGAATCCTGAGTGGGGTGGAGAATGGGAAAATATGGGCCAAATCCTGAAAGAATTCTCTGACCCTATAGTCTGGGACTTTCCCCATGAACAAATTCAGAACCCAGCTACGGTGAAGAAATATCTGAAAGAGAAATATCATAATGACCCTAAGGAGAAAAAGATCATTGCAGTGAGCTAAGCCCTAGCATATGCTTATCACACACTGCTAGATACTCTAGGGCAGCAGACAGAAGAAAGAGGGCAGAGAGATACATCAAGAGCTATCGTAGTCACTCAGGCTGCAGCCAAAACCCCAGGCTCAAAGCCAGCAGCTAAACCACATAGTGAGCCTAAGCCAGCAGTTAAACCAGACAATAAGCCTCAAGCAATGGCTGTTGCTACTAGCACTAGAAGAGGGAAGTGCACAGACAAGACCGATCGACCAATGGATGATGATGATGATGATGATGCAGGAGAAGGACCCTCAACATTTCCTGACATAAAATCAGGAGTCAAAGCAACTGGCACAAGATCAGAAGCCAATATTGAGTCCTTCTCCCTGAAGGACCTGCGTGGCCTAAGGAAGGGTATACACCCGATGATCTGATGAATCCATAATTAGCTGGTTAGTCCGTCTTTGGGATGCTGCAAGCGAGGCTACAATTCTGGACGGCACAGAAGCGAGGCATTTGGGATCCCTGTCACATGATCCTGTCATCGACCAAGGCATGATGAGGGGGGCTAACCCTCACAGCCTCTGGGCACGGGTCTTGGACAGTGTAGCGCAAAGATACCTGTGTGCCTATGATCTCTACATGCAGCAAACACAGTGGAAGACCACAGAACAAGGGATTCAATGCCTGAGAGAAATGGCAGTGGCTGAGATTATCTTCTCAGATGACATAACAACTAGGAATCCAGACTTGGTACCATGCACATCTGTGATGTGGCGAAAACTGGTACGACTTGGGCCACATGAATATGCTTCTGCTCTAGCTATCATGAAGTGGGATGACAGGGATGAGACCGTGCTTAACATGGCAAAGAAGCTCCAAGCTTATGCAGATGCTGTACATGGGCCCAACACATGCCAGAATCGCAGCAGTGGAAACAAGTCTGCAGAGATTAGAGGATAAGATAGAGGAGAATCATAAGAAGCTCAGAGAGGAGATTAAAGAAGACCTTCTCCAAATCTCGGCAGTACAGATCAGAGGTTCTGGTACCCAACGCAGACGTTCCCCAGATAGAGAGAGAAAGTACACCCCACCAGCTGAGCTGTGGTTCTTCCTGCGCGATTGTGGAGAAAACATGAGGCTGTGGGATGGAAAATCCACCGCTGCTCTGGCCCGAAGGGTGCGTGAATTGAAGGAAGACAGGGCTCAGAGAGGAAGTTCCACCACAAGGAAAGCAGCTCCAGTTGTCCGTAGCCGAACTGCCAGGTATGATGATGATGATGACATGTCTAATCCCCTTGAAGGAACCTCTAAGACATATGCCCAAGGAAAGAAGGATAACCAGGCTTAGAGGGGCCCTGCCTCTAGCCAGGTAGAGGCTAGGGAAAATCGTGTTTTCTGGACGGTGTGGATTCGTTGGCCTGGCACATCGGAACCACAAGAGTATAAAGCTTTAGTCCACACTAGTGCACAGTGTACCTTAATTCCATCAAGACACGTGGGGACAGAATCCGTTTCTATCGCTGGTGTGACAGGGGGATCACAAGACTTCACTTTGGTGGAAGCTGATGTGAGCTTGACTGGGAATGAGTGGAAGAAACATCCTATTGTGACTGGCCCAGAGGCCCCATGTATCCTGGGCATAGATTATCTGCGAAGTGGGTATTTCAAAGACCCAAAAGGACTGAGGTGGGCATTTGGGATAGCAACTGTAGTGACAGAGGGCGTCCAGCAATTGAATACCTTGCCTGGACTGTCTGAGAATCCATCTACAGTAGGGCTTCTGAAGGGAGAAGAGCAACAGGTACCAATTGCCACTTCCACAGTGCATCGTCGACAGTATAGAACCACTCGAGATGCTGTGATTCCCATCCATAAGATGATCCGAGAGCTAGAGAGCCAAGGGGTGGTCAGCAAGACCCACTCACCCTTCAACAGCCCCATCTGGCCTGTGCGTAAATCTGAAGGAGAATGGAGACTGACGGTGGACTACCGTGCATTGAATGAAGTGACTCCACCACTGAGCGCTGCTGTGCCAGACATATTAGAGCTCCAGTATGAGCTTGAGTCCAAGGCAGCAAAGTGGTATGCCACTATCGATATTGCCAATGCATTTTTCTCCATTCCGCTGGCAGCAGAATGCAGGCCTGTTTGCCTTCACCTGGAGAGGTGTGCAGTACACTTGGAACCGGCTGCCCCAGGGGTGGAAGCACAGTCCTACCATCTGCCACGGACTGATCCAGAATACACTAGAAAAGGGTGAAGCTCCAGAACATCTGCAATATATTGATGACATCATTGTATGGGGGAAGACGGCAGCAGAAGTGTTTGAGAAAAGAGAGAAAATCATCCAGACTCTCCTGAAAGTCGGCTTTGCCATCAAGAAGAGGAAAGTCAAGGGACCTGTTCAAGAGATCCAGTTTCTGGGGGCGAAGTGGCAAGACGGACGACGTCAGATTCCCACTGATGTCATCAACAAGATCACAGCAATGTCTCCACCATCCAACAAGAAGGAAACACAAGCTTTCCTAGGCGCCATAGGTTTTTGGAGAATGCACATTCCTGAGTACAGTCAGATCGTGAGCCCTCTCTATCTAGTCACCTGTAAGATGAACACTTTCCACTGGGGCCCTGAACAGCAGCAAGCCTTCGTCCAGATTAAGCAGGAGATCGCTCATGCGGTAGCCCTTAGCCCAGTCAAGACAAAACCAGATGTGAAGAATGTGCTCTACTCTGCAGCCGGGAACCATGGTTTGTCCTGGAGCCTGTGGCAGAAGGTGCCTGGGGAGACTCGAGGCCGACCACTGGGATTTTGGAGTCAAAGCTACAGAGGGTCTGAAGCCAACTATACTCCAACAGAGAAGGAAATTTTAGCAGCCTATGAAGGAGTCCAAGCTGCCTCAGAGGTAATAGGCACCGAAGCACAACTCCTCCTGGCACCCCGACTACCAATACTGGGGTGGATGTTCAAAGCAAAGGTTCCCTCTACCCACCATGCCACCAGTGCTACATGGAGTAAGTGGATTGCTCTCATAACACAGAGCGCCCGTATTGGAAAGATGAATCGCCCTGGGATTCTGGAAATAATTACAAACTGGCCAGAAGGTGAAAACTTCAGTCTCACTGATGAAGAAGAACAAGAAGTGACACGTGCTGAAGAAGCTCCTCCATATAACCAATTGCCAGCGGAAGAAACACAATATGCTCTTTTTACTGATGGTTCCTGTCGCATGGTAGGAATGAATTGGAAGTGGAAAGCAGCTGTATGGAGCCCCACACGACAGGTTGCAGAGGCCACTGAAGGAGAAGGTGGATCAAGCCAACTTGCTGAACTCAAAGCTGTTCAACTGGCCTTGGACATTGCTGAAAGAGAGAGGTGGCCAAAGCTCTACCTCTACACTAATTCATAGATAGTAGCCAACGCTCTGTGGGGATGGCTGGAGAGGTGGAAAGAGGCTAATTGGCAGCGTAGAGGAAAACCAATTTGGGCTGTTGAAGAGTGGAAAGACATCGCTACCAGGGTAGGGAGGCTACCTGTGAAGGTCTGCCATGTAGATGCCCATGTCCCCAAGAGTAGAGCCAATGAGGAGCACCAAAACAATGAGCAGGTAGACCAGGCTGCAAAGATAGGCGTGTCCAAGATAGACCTAGATTGGGAGCACAAGGGAGAGTTATTCCTAGCTTGATGGGCCCATGATGCCTCAGGTCATCAGGGTAGAGATGCCACCTATAAGTGGGCACGAGACCGAGGGGTGGATTTAACCATGGACAGTATTTCTCAGGTTATCCACGACTGTGAGACGTGTGCTGCCATCAAACAGGCCAAGAGGGTGAAGCCCCTATGGTATGGTGCGCGGTGGTCCAAGTACAAGTATGGCGAGGCCTGGCAGATTGACTGCATCACACTGCCCCAGACATGCCAAGGCAAGCGCTACGTGCTCACAATGGTAGAAGCCACCACAGGGTGGTTGGAGACCTACCCTGTGCCTCATGCCCAGAACACCATCCTGTGTCTTGAAAAGCAAGTCCTGTGGAGACATGGTACCCCTGAGAGGATTGAGTCAGACAATGGGACTCATTTTTTCCCTTTTTCTTGCTTTTAGTTAGTTTTAGCTAGCTGAGGCAAAGAAGTTCCCTGGACTGTGATTTTTTCCTTTTTTCTTGGACCTGTTCAAGCCTGCTCTGCACTGAACACCCAGAAGAGCACCGGCAGCTCCACCTGTGGCCCCCTGGCCGGGCCTGGGCAGCAGCATTTCCAGCACCAGAGAGACTGATCAGAGACTGAGTGAGCCGAGCTGAAACCAGGGGAGGGGACTGTTCTGAGTTTGCTTTCCTTGGATCAGTGAGAAGTTTTATTGTTTAATATTGTTTGGTTTCTATTGTTTAATAAACAGGTTTCTTTCCACTTTTCTCCAAGGAGATATTTTCTCCCGAACCGGTTGGAGGGGGGAGGGGCAATTGAATCTGCTTTTGCAGAGAAGCCCATTTGGGGGTTATCTCCCAAACTTGCCCTAAACCAGGACACTGCATCAAATAAATCAACACATTTTGAGCAGAGGAGCAAGAGGATGCTCCTCTCCACAAATCCAGCCTGGGGACCAGGTATATGTCAAATCCCCTGGGGGAAAGCCTCTTATCCCAAAATGGAAAGGACTCTATTTAGTACTTTTAATCACTTATACAGCCTTTTAGGCTTGAAGCGTTAACCTCTTGGCTACACTATTCCAGAATTAAAAGACTTCTGCAAAAGGCAAGAGGAGTACACAAGTGGACCTCAGAAAGAACAGAAGAAACCAAGATGGGCTTCACCCCATCATCATCTTCCCGATATTTCTGATCGGAATCCAAGCCACAGTAGGTGACTGTCACTACCATCATGATCTCCTTGGCCTGCGAGATCCTGCTAGATGGAACATTCAAAAATATTTGGGACCTAATTGGCTAAAAGGGAATAATAAGGTAAAAACACTTTATGCTATTTTAAGGATTAATGACCAAGCAGTTGAAGATTGAGGAAAACCTGACTCCATGCTGGCCTTTCTTGTCCCACCTGAAAGCAGGACCTCTATGGCGTGTAAATTTGAAACTCACAAACCTCTTTTAGACGAGATTACTACAGTGACCATGCGCATCCGTGAGATTTCTAACAAGCAGCGTGTGAATCCATTTTAATGTGATTCCTATCAGGATTTTTGTGCTATGCAAATTAAAATGGGAGTCTATAACCTAGCACAAGATAGTTCCCTTCTTCTGCAGGGCACAGGTGGGGTGGGAGGACCATCATCACACAGAGATACAGGAATTGAGCCTGCCAGGAATGCGACCCAACACATATTGTTTCCAGCAGGCAGCTCTTGTGCCACTAGAATAATAAATTGTCCTGTTGGTATGCTTAGTACATGGAACAGGTCTCATAGAGGATCTGCTTTTGAGAACTGAATTTCATTCTTGGCTTATTCCAGGCCATCAGAAATAATAACCAATCAAGTTGGAGGGGAAGCCAGAAGCACAATCATCCTGTTAGGGTATATCATGCCCAATGTCATGACCGTGTGATGGCAACCCAGATATGCATGGACTCCTGACAGCACAACTACATCCTCTTGTGGGCTGAGGTACTCAGAATACTCAGCCATTTGTAGTGGGAAATTTAGTAAAGTAAGTGTCCTTTGTAATACTACCAGGGGCCAGTGTAAGGTTTCTGAAGGTTTCTGAAACGCTTGCTTAAAGGCAGGCAATGTATCTGAAGAAACCAGTTACCATGCCTTGGGTACTCGACAAGGAGCAAAACAGAACGGGTCACACAACAGGCATTTAAAATTAAAACAAACAACTTTACATGAGCAAACAATGGCATAGCACGGGACCCATGTGTGAAATAATATAGTCTTTCACTCTGTGGTAAGAAAAATAAATGAACAATTGTTGCTTCTAAATCCAAGGTACTCTCTGAAAATGCTGGAGGTAAAGATACAGGCTAATAGATCCAAAATTAAACAGCAATACTACCCGTTCATACAGCAAAGCCTAAAAGGCTGGGAGACATGGATGCATTCCCAGACACCAAATCATAGGTCTAAAAAAGGCTTAAGGGGATGGTTTGGGTCTGAACTGGGAATATGAGATTCTATTGATCAAGAAGTCTTAATAAATGAAGCACTGTGAGTTCTTATATTGGACAGACACAAACTCCTCTCAGATCAGCCCTGCTAACACTTGCCCAAACCCACAGTCTGGCAGCTAACCTATTAACCACCCTGGCCAACAATACACAGCAGGATTGTTTCCAGCAGTCGTCGGCTTTATGGGGAAACTACAGGGTAACATTTCTTTAGCATTTCAATGTAGACCAGCTCAGCTGTGGCTATGGTCTGTAATCTCAGGAAAACTTAAAAAAAGCAGACCTGGGGGAAATTACCATGAGAATTAACTAAATCATGCCTAAAAATGAAACCACAAAGGAGTTTGAAAAAGACTTCCACACTTGGTGGCAATTGGTCAGTTTCACATAGAATGAACAGAACCCTGCAGTCTTTTACATTAACCATTAAGAATGCAACAAAATACTGTGTAATTCCAATTTTGGCCTGTGTGAGATCTGCTTGCACAACAATGACAACAGATTCATTTAATGAAACTGCTAATGGTACTACCTTCTCTATTTGTAATTCACAACCAAAAGTGGATATGACTTGAGCTGCAGCACACAATAACTTCTCTTGAGATTATGCAGAATGCGTACGATGTGTATCATGAAGCACCCAAATTCCAAACTGGAAGGAACATTGATGTACTAAAACAAATGCTGTACCAGCCTAATATAGAATGGCTAGTGGCAGAAGTCAAAAATGCATCTCACAGAGCCTTATGGACACTCAAATTGCTATCAAAGAAGTTACCAAAATCATCACTAAAATAGAGAAAGATAGAGAACATCATGAGTCAGATGTCTTCTTGTGATGGACAAATCTTCAATCACCAACAGCTCCTCAGATTTTTAGCTTCCTCAGCAAACCCGTTCTAATTTTTAAAAAAATGAACCCTCCTCTAAACCATCATGAACCTATGGATGTGGTAGAAAATTAAAAGAGCAGCATAACAGTACATATGTCCTGTGGACTGTGGAGGGAATCTTGCAAAAGAATTTGCATCAGGGTAAAGAGAAAGGGAGGATGAAACAAGGCCTTTGTTTGACACAAGCACAAGCAATTCACATAAGCAAACAAGTACTTAGCACAGACCCAGGTAAGTACTTAGCACCAGTTAGCATAAGAAAAACCTGGGGGCCTAACTTGACAGGAGAGGGACTTGAAAAAAGCTTTAGACACATTCTAGCAGAAGAAGGAAGGGCAAGTAGGCAATGAGCCCTGTGCAGGGAAGCCATGAGGAAGAAGTGCTGCTTTAGGGCATGGAGACCGCTCTGGCCAGCGCCTGGACATCAGCTTCAAGTACAGGAATCTGACAGAATGTATTTCTAACCCCCTGCCTATGCAATCACCTCAGCAGGGTAAAGATGGATGGTATTTTTGATGCAATTCCTACATCAACCCACTGAAATTTATACATGGCAGAGAAGCATTTTGGTGGGGTGCAGACCCCTGCCCTCCCGTCAGCTCAAGAAAAGGGCTTTTGGTGGACAATGCATTTGTCTGCAAATTTCTTTGAATTAGGGAGACCCCTCGGGACTGCTGTATCCTGAGGGAACACCATTGGCCATCCCCTGTGTATATCTGCACAAGCTTAAAATCATGTGCCTCATCTTCCAGGGCCTCTCTTGGCCAGCATCCTGACGTGGATGCAGGACTGCTGCGAGGCACTGCTGGGACCCAGCGGGACAGGACCGGCTGTCTCGTGTCCACGTAGCAGCCCTCACACAGCCAGGGCCATCCCGAACCCAGACAAAGGCTCACATGTCAGCAGAGAGGAGCAAGGAGCACTGGGCTCCTCTCTGGGGATCTCAGCTGTGCTTGCTCCACAACACGCCCCCATTTTAAGGCCTGCTGATGCCCAGCTGCCAGAAATGCCTACCGTGTTCTCTGCAAGATGCACAGGGAGGCCCAATGAGCAGGTCACCTTGGGAGGCAAACCTTGCAGGCCTTTTCTGAGGCCAGGGACACACCAAGATCAGCCCAGATACTCCACGCTGCCTGGAGAGAGAGACCAAAGAGGAACACTTGCACCTATCTTACTGGGAGCTCCCTGGGGAGCACTTTCCTTGAGAAGGAAGTTCCATTCCTCCTAAGGCGTTTCCCGAAATGTTCAGTTTTCCTGGGAAACACCAACACACCATTCAGCAATGCTGGCAAAGCTGAATGACTTCAGGTCCTTTCAGGACAGGCACTCCAGCTCTAGCTGTCATTGCCCCAAATGTGTTTCCAGGTTCAGATGTGCAGCCCCAGGCCCTCTACAAACACAAGCTTCCCACTGCCTCTTCCCTTGCCTCAACTCCTGCCTGCGCTCTCGGCACCAAAACCAGGCTGTTCCCGGCCAGGGACCAGAGCCCTGTTCCCGCAGGACGCTCTTGCCAGCACCTTCCAGGACTCTCTGCTGTGCACACTGCGCTTTTCATGCCCGCTCCCAACGGGCTTTGGAACGCAGAGCACAAGCTGGCTGCCTCTGCCACCAGCACACCCCAAACACAGGCGGAGGAAGAAGCAGCAGGGGCTGTTTTGCGACCATGGCCAAGAGAGACTGGGAGGGTGCCCTCCCTCTGCTCTCACCTGGTTGGCTTTCTGCCTGGGGCTGAGCCTGGGGCTGCCATTCCTCACTTATGGGGACCAGAACCACAGCCGGGATCCCGGCACTGCCTGCCAGCGCTCCGGGCACCGGCACGGTCGCGTGTCCGAGTCTGGGGCACCGTGCTGCTGCTTCATTTGCTCTTGGGCACACCCAAAGCTGCCTGTTAAGCCTGGATGGTCTCTGGTTCTGCCCTCTTCCTGATCCTGCTGTGCATGGATGGAGCACTGCCGTGCTTTCAGGATGCTATTCTTGAAAACTTCCAGCATTCCCAGCCCCTGTGCTCTCCATGGATGCCTGCCATGGAATCCCTCTCAGCTGGGTTCAGAACATCCTCAGATTGGCTCTTCCCAAATCAGGGGTGTTACAGTTTCTGGAGGATTCCCATGCAGAAAGACTTAATCGTACTTGTGATTGGAAATCCAGTTTTGTTTGATCAGCTGCTCTTGCAAAGAATATGTACCAACCCCTGGAATGGTGAAAAGCCGCTGAGCAGGAGCAGGAGATGGAGCATGGTGCTTCATTGGGAGGGGCAGGCAGGCCACCCACATTCAGGGCATCCCCTCCATCAGAAGGACATGCATGTTGTCCCTCTCATCCCTCCACCCCACAACTAGGCCTGACATCTCCTCCTCTGGAGCGGAGTTTTTCCTGTTATAACGTCATATCATGCTTGGTCAGCGCGTGAGAAGAGGCTGCAATGGCTTGTGATGCCACCTCCATGCCAAACACAGCTCCATTGGGTGTTGTTCCTCTTTCACAGGTTAACTTCCCATCGATTGACCAATCCATTGTTTCTCTCAAGGGTCACATTCCCACCAGTTCAACCATAAGGTTTCCTTTACTGTCTGTTCTTCATTATCTTGCTGACGTGCACAGCAGCAGATCAAATGTGGCAGGGCCTTAGACACGACTTGGCTCCTGACACACAGGCTCCTTGTGCCACTGCTGGCCTTCTGTGTGCTCAGCAAGATCTGTAACTGCACAGGGTTGTGGAACTGCACCTTCAGCACAGGGACCGTGCCAGCTTGACCTGCCCTCTGGGTCTGTGCACAAAACACGGCGTGGCAGAGAACGGCAGCAGGGGCCTGTGTGTCCCAGGGCCCCGGATTTGCGGCGCTTCAGCTCCACAGGGATGCAGGCAAAGTGAAGAAGCCAAACCGTTTATTAATGAAATCCAAAAACAAGGGGTGATATGGGAAGGGAAGAGGGAATGGGCAGTGTCTGAGGGCTGGAGGGAGGGAGGTATCTACAGGCAGGGAAAGGCCAGAAGCCATGCGAGCTTCCCACAGGCTCAGCTGTGCCAATCATCAGCTGTGCCTGGAGCTCCAGCGGCAATGGGAGATGGTGTCCTGTTCAGTGTCTCCTGGTGCTGTTCTTGGGACACTGGTTCACCGCATCCTGAAGATGGACCTAATTCTTCAGCTCTTCTGGCAAACCGGGCGTGAATATTCAGGTTTCAGTGGGACAGACTAGTGTCTTTCCTTGGGACTGAAATGGCTGGAACAAAGAAGAGAGCCACAGTCAGCACCCACATCTGCATGAATCCTAGGAGACCCTCCTGCCAAGGTGTGCTGCTTTGTGCACCCCAGACGTCATGTTTTGGGAGAAGCTGCTGGCAGCTTCCTCCGTGTCTGCTAGGAAACCAATCAATGGCTGCCGTTGGGAATTGATAATCTGGAAAGCTGTACACAAAAGCCTCTGTGAAAAACACATCTTAAAAACAAAAGAAACTCGGGGAACTTTCTCTTTTCCCTTCTGGCCGACAAAGAGGTAACACTGCTGGCCCAGCCAAGGCCTGGCTGACGTCCGTGAAGAAGAAGTCAAGTCCTAGACAGGAAAGATGAGGAGATGCCTTTAGTTTTAGGCCAAAATTCTCTTGTAATTCTCCTGTATTATATATTCTTCCCGTTATAGGGAAAAAAGTATCATTCTCCTCCATAAACAGGAGAATGATACTTTTTTCCCTATAACGCATGAAGGTATGGGGAGATGAAAGTGTTCAAATGGTATTGAGCAAAGACCTCCATGCTAAAGTCAGCAGATATTAAAGTAGCCGTGATTCTTTGAGAAGTTTCAACAGAGACGGAGAGAAGAGTGATGAAGATCCTGTGTCCCCAGGAACAGAAGATCTCTCTTGCTAGAGATGAAGATGATTTTAGAGAACAAGAACTTTGCTTTTGAACAGCTCATCTTTAAAACAGTTGCCCATAAGTTGACATGCCACATAAACACAGCTGTGGGAAAAGCTTGTGGAAAATGGGAGTGATTTCAGCATTGCACATTTCCCTGGGTGGCTGCTATTCATGGAAATTGAGAGCCACAAGAGAACTGTTTTCTTATGGAAAAGTCTCCATAACATTAATAAGAGGAACTTCTCTCCTTAAGCAAAGAGACAAAAGACTATTGCAGAGGTAGTAAACTGACTCAAAATTTTGGTTTGGTCTCTTTACATTTTCAGTGGGAAAGAAAAGGTTGCAGGGGGAGGAGAAGTGTTCTGAAGGTTTTGTTCTGACTCTTATTACTCTTTCTTTTAGTTTCTCTTAATAAATTGTTCTTCATACCCTTTTAAAGGCTCGAGCCTGCTTTGGCTTTCTCTTAATCCTATCCAAAGGGGAAATGAGTAAATACATTCTAGTGAGCGAAATGCTGATTAACCAGCACTGAACCCACCACAGCAATTGGCACATTGGCCAGGAAATCCTAAATTGGCAAACCAAAACCACTACATACATCAAGGGTGTCCCACTCAGCTCTTCTATCGGCCAGAAGAGAGGAGGGGCCCACGGGATCAGCCACAAGACGCTGGCCATGAATCCCCCCAGCAGTGTCCCTGCAATCGCTCTGTGTGCTCTGGCCACGCCACCCCTCATGCACACAAGGAGCGAAGCCCACCGCAGCCGGGACAGGGATGGCAGCTCCCTGCCCGGGCATTGCAGCTCTCCCTGGCAGCCCCGCTACCAGCCCGCTGCCCTCACTCACCCTGACTGTGGAACTGGAGCTCTTCCCTCTTCCTCGACAGGTAGCGCGCGGCCACCCCTGTGAACACAGAGCCTGTCAGGGCGGCAGCGGCACAGCTCCCTGCCAGCGGCGCTGCCAGCGCTGCGGCCACACGCCCTGCTGGCCCGGCAGGGCTCAGCCCGGGCCCTTGCCGCACGCTGCCGCCCAAGGGCACGGCTGCCAGAGGGCGGCAGCAGCGCCCGGGCCAGGCGGGGCTCCACGGCGCCGGGCCCGGATGGCGCTGCCGGGGCAGCGGGCGGGGCTGGGGCCGAGCTGCGGCGCGCCGGGGAGGGAGCCCGGCCTCATGGCTCACCGATGATCCTGAAGGCCGCCTCTCGCAGGGACTCCTGTGGGCTATCCAGGAACCGCAGGGCCCATTGCATGCGCTCGCTCGCTTGTCTCCTGTCCTCTAGCAGCTGCAGAGAGCGGCAGCAGGGAAGGCTTGGCGCGGGCTCAGCCCCTGTGGCGGGCGCTCCCTGCGCCCAGCCCCGGCCTCCCCTGCCCGCACAGCCCTGAGGCGCGGCCTCTGAGTGCAGCAGCGGGCAGGGGCACATCTGCCAGCCCCGCACACTGAGCACCGCGCTCAGGGGCCTTCTCCAGGCTGAGCTTGGGGCTTCCAGGCCCTTCTTACCAGGCACTCATCAATTTTCAATGGCTGCTCTGTCTTCAGAACCCTCTGGAGATCCCTCTTCTCCAAGAAGCCAGCCGCACAATACAGCGTTTTCATAGAGGCCTGGAGAGCAGCAGAGAGCCAGAGATGGCCCCAGAGCCCAGGGCACCGGACTCACATCCCTGTGCCAGGGCCTGGAGGAGGCTGCAGCCCACCAGGCACCGGGCAGGAGGCAGCTGAGCCCCCTGCCAGAGATCCACCAGCATCACAGAAAACCTCACCTCTGCCACACGCTGGTTCTCCTCATGGCAGTGCAAGAAGAGTGGGAGCAGGCTCTGGCTCACAATTCTCTTCAGGGGCTTTTTACCCTCTTCCACTACCAATTCCATCACCTTGCAGAAGAGGGAAATGGAGAGCAGCTGCAGATGGCTGTTGTCCTGGAGGAAAGAAGGAGAAAAAGGCCTAAGCATCACATATGCAGTACTCCTGGGCAAAGGCCTGAATATCCAGAGAGCACAAAATTTCTGGCCAGCGGCCAGTGCCCATGGCTGGGGCCACAGAGCCTTACACGGTCAAAGAGTGGCAGGAGTGCCTCAGCTAGCTTTGAGGCAGAAGTGCTGGATATCATGAGATGTTTTTTCTGGAGCATCTTCTTCAACAGAGAGAGGGACATGCTGACCACCTGTCCATCTGCATCACCCAGCAGCTCCAGAAGTCTTCGAGACACGCTGCGTATAGGTCTGGCCTGTGTGGAACACAAGGCTGAGCTGGGAGGCCATGGACGGCTGCACCGCCAACAGCGCCCGGGCACTGCGACCCCACCCTGCTGCTGCAGGGCCCACGGGCCAAAGGCCTGACCCAAAGCAGTGGGGCAGGTGAGGCAGGAGAGCTGGGAGCAGCTGCCTCAGCTGCTGAAGCCCTGCCAGCCCATGGGGCTGCCTTCCCCAGGGCAGCTTCAGCCGCTGCCCCTTCTCACCATCAAGGGATCCTTGCTGAGCACCTCGAGGCCTCTGAGCGCCAGGCGACGCCTCTCCCTGCACTTGCTGTGCAGGCAACTTGACATGATCTTCAGGACAGTGTGAGCACATTTACTCAAGTCCAGGCACTCGAGGACCTGAAAGGCACAGGCAGTGATGGGGGACCCGGCCAGCAGCAGCCCGGAAACGCACAGGGCTGGGCCCAGGCAGCAGCACAGGGCACGGGCACCGTCCCAGGCAGCTGTGGCTATGAGAGGGCAGAGAGCTGGGAGGCAGCTCAGCGAGGCAGTGCTGGCCACCAGGCTCACCTCCACAAGGAATGCCAGGAAGGGCAGATCCCACCTTGGCTTTTCACAGCTGAGCACAAGGAGAAGGCGGTATGCGACATGGGAACACATGGAGGTCAAGACATGGCGCATCTCCCTGGAAGGGGGAAAAAGGCACCAAGACCCTGAGGTGGGGGGACCAAACCTCTGCCAGGACTGACTCACGGAGGTCTGGTCTTTCCCCAGCCTCCCTGGAGGGGATGTGAGCGCTGTGGGAGGTGGCCCCTTCGGGGCACCCTCCTCTCCCAGCCTTTTCCAGTCTCCTTGGCTGTCCCTCGGTGTCAAGGCCCTCTGGCCCCTGACCACAGGGACTGTGTGGGGCACCCGGGCACAGGGCAGAAATGCTGAGGGCAGTGTAGAGGAGAAGGGGGTCTCACCTGGCCAGCAGACCCACGGCATAGTGCTGGGTGTGAGCAGTCAGCAGCGTGTCCCAGCCACACTTACGCTCCATATCCATCACCTCCTGGTCACACTGCAGTCGGTAGAGCAGAGCCTTCATGGCCTGCACTGCAAACCTGTGTGCAGAGCAAAGCCCAGGTCACACTGGGAGCACTGGCACTGGCCACAAGGGCATGGGAAGGACAGGAGGACTGGGACCTGTTGGGCCTGCAGGGAAGGCGATTTTCCTCCTGGCATGCTCTCCAGAAGTTTTCAACTTCCTCTGGTGGCATCTGCTGTGTGGTGATGACAACGTGGAAGAGCAGAGCCGTAAACAGAGGGTAGAAAGAATGAATCCTTGTCTCATGGTACAGAGGCACCTGGACAATCACCCAGATCACCAGAGTTGCCTGCAAGAGAAGCAGCCCAAAACGGAGCTCAGTGCCGAGGTGTCCTTGGGGCAGGGCCCAGGGGCAGATGCAGGGGGAGCAGTGGGCCTGGTGGCCCCTGAGCCTGGCCCTAGCCCAGGTTTCAGCCCAGTGACTGAGGCAGGGAGAGGATGGAGAGCTGCTGGAGAGGCAGCCGGGGACTGAGAAGAGACCAGTTCCAGAAACTCACAGCCAGGGCAAAAACGTCCTGATTGTCCCCATCGGAGGTGCACATTTTGCTCAGAGGCCAATCCTCCATTACACGGACCAGTGTTGGCAGCACTTTCTCCATTGTTAGTCTTGACGAAGCAATGGCTCTCCACATCATTGCAGCAGCTCTGTGGGATCAGGGCTCTGTGTCAGGGGTGTCTCAGTCACAGTACCATGCCCTGTGCAGCTGTGGGGGCACAGGTGACAGAGCCCCGGTGCCCTGAGGGGCAGGGAGGGAGCATTGGCAGCAGGCTGGGCAAAGAGAGGGGCCCGAGGGTCCTGGAGCTCTCTGCCTGTCTGGCAGAGCCCATTGGACAGGCTGTGATGGGCCACGGGCCCTAAAGGCTGGTGAGCCCTGAGCTCTCAAGGCACGTGGGCCCTGTACCTGTCACACGTTGGGGCACAGCGCAGGAGGGTCAGCACCACATCAACAGGATGCTCTTCAGCCAGCCTCACAATGTCAATTTTCAGCCTGGCATCCACAGTGTCATGGGACAGCAGCCTCTGGTGGATGTTCCTTACAATGGCTGGCACCTGGAGGACACCTGGGGGAAACTTGGAGCGCTCTTCAAGGGAGCAACTTCCCCAGCTTCCCTTCCCGCCACAATGTGCTGGCCTCAAAGGCTGAGGGGCCCCAGTGATCACGGCTTGAGGGGGCACAAAGTCCTGGGAGGCCTCCAGGCCTGATCCCAGCCTGCTTAGCTGCTCCTGAGAAGAAAAACAAGGGTCCCTGAAATACTCTGGTACCAATTCCTCAATCAGAGTCGGAGTGGGCGTGGTGTCAGGATTTGCGGTGGCTTCAGTCTCTCCAGTGTTGGCATTTGTCATGGCCACGTCCTCAGTCACTGCCTTGTCTCCGTTTGCTATGTCCTCTTTCATTATGGTGTCAGAGTCTTGTGAGTGCTCAGCTGAATCCAGGCTGACATCAGGCTCTGCCTGGAACTCGGTCAGCCCCGAGTCAGGCTCGGCTGGGCCCTCAGCTGCACTGGTCCCGGTCTCTCTGCGTTGAACTCGCAGAAACTTCCGGAACATCTGCAGGACAGGGAAGCCAGAGATGCTCCATGGCATTCTCCAAGCGTAGTGCTCGGCTGAGCAGGGACAGCAGGCCCAGCGCATGGATGGGATGGCTGCAGGTACCTTCAGGGTTCTGTGGAAGCGGCCACGGCTGGATTGCTGCTCTTGTGTGTGCTCCACGGCTGCATCTGGCAAAGAGCGAGCACAGCCAGAGCTGAGGGGCTGCGGGAGAGGCCGGAGAACACAGCCCAGCCCTGCGCTCCCCAGGCAGGGACAGCCCCGCGATGCCCCAGGGGGATGGAGCACGGCCACTGCGGGGTGTCTGCCTGGGCCCTCTTCCGTCCTGTCCATGGGCATGTCCCCAGGGGATGGGATGGGATGGGATGGGATGGGATGGGATGGGATGGGATGGGATGGGATGGGATGGGCCCACACTGGCTGCAGCCATCAGCCCTGTGGCCCAGCTCTGACACTCACCATCCTGCAGTGTCTGGATCTGCTCCGGCTCTTCAGGCTGTTCTGCTGGGGCAGCTCCAGGGCCTTTGTTTTTTTTCCCCCTGAGCACTATGAACAAGCCAAGGAATCTGCCTGCCATGTCAGAGTCTGGCCTAGAGGGCACCTTAAATAGAGGTTCCTCGGGATATTGCCAAGTCAACAAGTCTTGCAGTTGTTGAAAGCACCTGCAAGAGAGAAGCCTCAGGAAGGCAGCAGGACAGCAAGTCCTGCACTTTGGTCTTGAGGACTCCTGCCAAAATCACAGGAGACTCCTCAACAACGATTCAGGTCAGCAAATCCCACGGTCTGGCCTGGAGTGCACAGGCCACAGGGATAGATGTCTTGGAAAAGATCCGAGTCACCAAATGCCACAGTCTGGCCGCAAGGCCAGCTGCAGGAACAGCGTCTGGAAAAAGCTCCGGGTGGGACACGAACGAGTGCGCTGTGCAGGGGCTCCTCACAGCACCACTCTGTCCCGTCCTGTCCCGTCGCCTGCTCCGAGCGCTGTGGAGTGTTCTTGTCACCCCCAGCTCCTATGTCACCACGTGTCACAAAGGACACCCTGTCCCGTTCCATGCCAGTGCTGCAGCGTGTCACAAAGGGCCCTTGCACCCACTGCCACCTGCCCTGGGGCCGCCCCCAGCCCACCCAAAGTGGCCCCGGTTGGAAGGAATCCCTGGCCCCAAGTGTCTAAGGCAGCCCGACAGGATCTTTAGGAAGGGCTCAGCCCATCAGCAAACGCTGCCCTGCTCTGCGGGCTCAGGGCAGCAGAAGGAGCCCCCAGGGCTGCCGAGGCAGCCGCGCTGGCAAGGGCACGGGGCCTTCCACGGAAGCTGGCACGGCCTCCTTGGGACACGTCCCGGCTGCTGGCCATCCTAAACCCGCGGCTGTGACAGGCACAGGGAACGTGTGGGCCAGGGCACCAATGCTGCTCTGAGCCCTGGGGGCCGGGTAGCGCTGCCATCAGCAGGTGTGGCAGAGTCCCTGCCCAAGCAGAGCCTCCACCCCCCGAGCCCTGGCAGTGCTGCTGCCCCTCTCCTGCCCCAGAGACGTGTGCCCCGGGGGGCTTGTGTGCCACAGGGAGCCAAAGCCCACGTGCACTGGGGGCTGTGCTCCTCCCTGCAGGGGCTGTTGGCAGGAGCGCCTGGAGCACTGCTGCAACACTTGGTGTCTGGGAGAAGGCAGAGGCTGTTAGTCATGATTTTTTTCATAGAAGGGATTGCAGTGTGAAAAACAAGGTTCACTCTCCTGTAAAAAAATTAGAAAATGTAATAAAGTACAATAGGAGAGAATAAAGCAAATATTTTTGACTGGATGCCTTTTGCCATTCAGCCTAGACTATCCCAGCTATTTTGAAAACACTCTTTGTATACCATTTCTATTGCATCTGCCTGTTACATATTCACAAACAATTATGCATGTTGAACTTTTCTCCAAACCAGTTTCCATGTTTCAAGAACTGTTCCATGGCTCCTCCTCACGTCTGCCTTTTTAGAGCATGCGTATTCCTTGTTTGTGCTTTTAGTTCGTTCTTATAATCACCTCCATTTACGGGCTTTTGTGGATACTGACAGCCTGGTCAGTGAGAAGGCCACATAAACATTCCCAGGAATTGTTCTGGGGAGTTTTGAAAAGGCTGAGAGAAAGAATGAAAACAATCTTGCGGCTGGTGTTTTGAACAGTTGTTTTCTCAGAAGATGTTTACCAAAGGGCATCTTCTTAATTAGCCAGTGGTGACGGGGTGTTGATTAAATGACCAGTCAGGTCCAGCTATATCGGAACAGTGTATAAAAAGGAATGGCTTTCTAATAAACTCAGCATTAACCTGCTGAAGAGAGTTAATGTGTCACTTCACTTCGGTTCCTGACTCAACGGTGACAGGTTTTGGTCCACATTTTCTTCAGACCATGAGTGCTGATAGTTGGCATATCTGCAGCAGGTGTCCTCGTCACATGTTCATTGGATGGTATCCCATGCAAGCAGGCATTTTAACACAAGCATACTACATCAGCTGTTTCTAAGTTTTAGTTAACAACAGAAATGAAAACGAGATCTTTATAGCAAAGTTCTTTTAACACCACACATATAGAATCCATTTCAACATTTGAAAAGGCCAGTATTGTACTGTGTATCTATAACAGCAGCAGCACCTGAACACCACCAGCTGCTGAATTTCACAGGACAGTCAGATTATACAGAGGCACTGCCATGTTTCCTTGTGTTCTGGGAAAAACGTCAGCTCAGTCTTTGATGTTCAATGCTCCAGCTGCTGCGTGTCTGACAGTGGTAGCTCATGTCCAAACACAACTGAGTGCCTGCTAAGCACGGCACTGGGGAGCCACAAACAGGGAAGTTCAGGCATCGCAATATATCAAGCTTCCAACAATCTCTTCTCCATTTCCAGATGCAAACATCAGCAAACACATGCTGGAAAAGTCAATGAGTTCCAACATTGCCAGGATACGAATTTCACTACCGAAACCAAGCAAAGATTGCCCACAAAGCCTTTGGAAACATTTCCTGGATGAATTAATGTCTCTCCCATGTAGGGCTGTAATAGCTGAACATCTGCAGTGCTGGAAGATTCCAGGTAGAGTGGGAACAAGTCCACAAAATTTCTGTACAGTCTGAAATAGGGATGCAGGACTGGACCAAAAGCTTTCCTGGGATGATGCTACTGAAATCCATTGCGTAATGATGCCCAGAAATTAATCAAAGCAAACAGTACTGCGTAGTATAAGGCCTATGGGGCAGGAATTTAATTTATTCGACATGGGGAGTGAGGGGCTTTAGTCTACCACAAATTCATTCTGGAATGAGACTCCCGATGGAGCCCCAGTGCTGCGGGGCGGCCCCGCGGCTCCCCGGGCAGCAGCCGGCCCTCTGCCCCCTGCGGAGCCCGGCGCCAGCGGCTGCTGGCCGCGCCTCAGGGCTGTGCGGGCAGGGGAGGCCGGGGCTGGGCGCAGGGAGCGCCCGCCACAGGGGCTGAGCCCGCGCCGAGCCTTCCCTGCTGCCGCTCTCTGCAGCTGGCAGAGGACACGAGCCGAGCGGCCGAGCAGCTGCGCCGGGCCCTGCGCTACCTGGAGAGCCCCCAGGAGCCCCTGCGAGAGGCGGCCATCAGGTTCATGGGTGAGCCCCGAGGCCGGGCTCCCTCCCCGGCCCGCCGCAGCTCGGCCCCAGCCCCGCCCGCTGCCCCGGCAGCGCCATCCGGGCCCGGCGCCGTGGAGCCCCGCCTGGCCCGGGCGCTGCTGCCGCCCTCTGGCAGCCGTGCCCTTGGGCGGCAGCGTGCGGCAAGGGCCCGGGCTGAGCCCTGCCGGGCCAGCAGGGCGTGTGGCCGCAGCGCTGGCAGCGCCGCTGGCAGGGAGCTGTGCCGCTGCCGCCCTGACAGGCTCTGTGTTCACAGGGGTGGCCGGGCGGCACCTGAGGGGGCAGCCAGGAGAGCTCCAGCTCCTCACTGAGAGTGAGTGAGGGCAGCGGGCTGACAGCGGGACTGGCAGGAGAACTGCAGTGCCTGGGCAGGGAGCTGCCATCCCTGTCCTGGCTGCGGCAGGCTCACTCCCTGTGTGGATGAGGGGTGGCATGGGCAGAGCACAGAGAGATTGCAGGGATGTGGGAGTGTGGATTCATGGCCAGCTGATCCAGTTGACACCCCTTCTCTTGTGGCCATGGCCAGAGCTGGGTGGGATGGCCCTGGCAGGACGGTCTCCTAGGATTCCCACCTATCCAGGCTCTGACTGTGGCTCTGTTCCTCTCCCTTCCAGCCCTTCAAGCCCTGAGGAGAGATGACAGCCCTTCCCAGGCATACATGTTAGTTCAACAGATAGTCAGTGGGAGAGCTGCAGAACGGGCTCAGAAGAACCAGAGTTTGTTGAAGACCTGCAAATGCCATGGAAGATGAGACTGCCTTGAGACCAGAAGAGACCAGCTGGAGCTCCAGGCACCGCTGATGATTGGCACAGCTGAGCCTGTGGGAAACTTGCATGGCTTCAGCCCTCTCCCTGCTTATAGATAGCTCCCTCCCTCCAGCCCTCAGACTCTGCCCATCCCTTCTTTTTCCCTCCATTCTCCCTCCCTGTTCACGGCTCTTTCCCTTTAGTCCTCAGATCCCGCCCTTCCCCTTTTCCCCACCCAGCTCAACCCTTTGCTTCGCCTTCCATGAATAAACAGTTTGGCTTCTTCACTTTGCCTGCATCCCTGTGGAGCTGCAGCAGAACAAATCCGGGGCCATGGGACACACAGGCCCCTGCTGCCGTTCTCTGCCACGCCGTGTTTTGTGCACAGACCCAGAGGAACGAGGGCAGCTCAGGCTGGCACGGTCCCTGTGCTGAAGGTGCAGTTCCACAACCCTGTGCAGGTACAGATCCTGCTGAGCACACGGAAGGCCAGCAGTGGCACAAGGAGCCTGTGAGTCAGGAGCCAAGTCGTGTCTAAGGCCCTGCCACATTTGATCTGCTGCTGTGCACGTCAGCAAGATAATGAAGAACAGACAGTAAAGGAAACCTTATGGTTGAACTGGTGGGAATGTGACCCTTGAGAGAAACAATGGATTGGTCAGTTGATGGGAAGTCAACCTGTGAAAGAGGAACAGCACACAATGGAGATGTGGTTGGCATGGAGGTGGTATCAGAAGCCATTGCGGCCTCATCTGATGCGCTGGCTAAGCGTGAGATGACGTCCTAAGTGGAAAAACTGCAGAGGAGGAGATGTCAGGCCTGGTTGTGGTGTGGAGGGATGAAAAGGCCAAAATGCACGTCCTGTTGATGCAGGGGATGCCCTGAAGGTGGGTGGCCTGCCTGCCCCTCCCACTGGAGCACCCTGCTGAGATCCCCTGAGAGGAGCCCAGTGCTCCTTGCTCCTCTCTGCTGACATGTGAGCCTTTGTTTGGTTTCGGGGTGGCCCTGGCTGTGTGAGGGCTGCTACGTAGGCACGAGACAGCCTGTCCTGTCCCGCTGGGTCCCAGCAGTGCCTGGCAGCTGTCCTGCATCCACGTCAGGATGCTGGCCAAGAGCAGCCCTGGAAGCTGAGGCACAGGTCAGGGCCCATGTTGTTCCCTCAGGATACAGCAGTCCCGAGGGGTCTCCCTAATTCAAAGAGATCTGCAGACAAATGCACTGTCCACCAAAAGCCCTTTTCTTGAGCTGACGGGAGGGCAGGGGTCTGCACCCCACCAAAATGCTTCTCTGCCATGTATAAATTTCAGTGAGTTGATGTAGGAATTGCATCAAAAATACCATCCATCTTTACCCTGCTGAGGTGATTGCATAGGCAGGGGGTTAGAAATACATTCTGTCAGATTCCTGTCCTTGAAGCTGATGTCCAGGCGCTGGCCAGAGCGGTCTCCATGCCCTAAAGCAGCACTTCTTCCTCATGGCTTCCCTGCACAGGGCTCATTGCCTACTTGCCCTTCCTTCTTCTGCTAGAATGTGTCTAAAGCTTTTTTCAAGTCCCTCTCCTGTCAAGTTAGGCCCCCAGGTTTTTCTTATGCTAACTGGTGCTAAGTACTTACCTGGGTCTGTGCTAAGTACTTGTTTGCTTATGTGAATTGCTTGTGCTTGTGTCAAACAAAGGCCTTGTTTCATCCTCCCTTTCTCTTTACCCTGATGCAAATTCTTTTGCAAGATTCCCTCCACAGTCCACAGGACATATGTACTGTTATGCTGCTCTTTTAATTTTCTACCACATCCATAGGTTCATGATGGTTTAGAGGAGGGTTCATTTTTTTAAAAATTAGAACGGGTTTGCTGAGGAAGCTAAAAATCTGAGGAGCTGTTGGTGATTGCAGATTTGTCCATCACAAGAAGACATCTGACTCATGATGTTCTCTATCTTTCTCTATTTTGGTGATGATTTTGGTAACTTCTTTGATAGCAATTTGAGTGTCCATAAGGCTCTGTGAGATGCATTTTTGACTTCTGCCACTAGCCATTCTATATTAGGCTGGTACAGTATTTGTTTTGGAACATCAATGTTCCTTCCAGTTTGGAATTTGGGTGCTTCATGATACACATCGTACGCATTCTGCATAATCTCAAGAGAAGTTATTGTGTGGTGCAGCTCAAGTCACATCCACTTTTGGTTGTGAATTAAAAATAGAGAAGTTATTACCATTAGCAGTTTCATTTAATGAATCTGTTGTAATAGTTGTGCAAGCAGATCTCACCCAGGCACATCCCCTTCCCACATAACATACCTGTGACTGTGCATGGGTTACTGGGCTCATTTCACAAATACAAGGGCTGCCCTCAGTGTGCAGACACCGATCCTCTCTGTCAAGCCCTGCATTTTTGCACACAAAATTCAGTGCATCCCTTGGCACACATGCTTTGATACTAAGAGTTTGCCAGTTTCCAGTTTTCTTGTTGAAAATGACCCAGACATTATGCTGAACGGGACCGAGAGTTACATGAGTTCTTATAACTCCAAGGGCCAAAACTGGAATTACACAGTATTTTGTTGCATTCTTAATGGTTAATGTAAAACACTGCAGGGTTCTGTTCATTCTATGTGAAACTGACCAATTGCCACCAAGTGTGGAAGTCTTTTTCAAATTCCTTTGTGGTTTCATTTTTAGGCATGATTTAGTTAATTCTCTTGGCAATTTCCTCAGCTCTCCTTTTTCTAAGTTTTCCTGAGATTACAGACTGTAGCCACAGCTGAGCTTGTCTACACTGAAATGCTAAAGAAATGTTACCCTGTAGTTTTCCCATAAAGCCAACAACTGCTGGAAACAATCCTGCTGTGTATTGTTGGCCAGGGTGGTTAATAGGTTAGGTGCCAGGCTGTGGGTTTGGGCAAGTGTTAGCAGGGCTGATCTGAGAGGAGTTTGTGTCTGTCCAATATAAGAACTCACAGTGCTTCATTTATTGGCTAAGACTTCTTGATCAATAGAATTTCATATTACCAGTTCAGACCCAAACCATCCCCTTAAGCCTTTTTTAGACCTATGATTTGGTGTCTGGCAATGTATCCATGTCTCCCAGCCTTTTAGGCTTTGCTGTATGAACGGGTAGTATTGCTGTTTAATTTTGGTTCTATTAGCCTCTATCTTTACATCCAGCATTTTCAGAGAGTACTGTGGATCTAAAAGCAACAATTGTTCATTTGTTTTTCTTACCACAGAGTGAAAGACTATATTATTTCACATATGGGTCCTATGCTATGCCATTGTTTGCTAATGTAAAGTTGTTTGTTTTAATTTTAAATGCCTGTTGTGTGACCCGTTCTGTTTTGCTCCTTGTCGAGTACCCAAGGCATGGTAACAGGTTTCTTCAGATACATTGCCTGCCTTTAGGCAAGCGTTTCAGAAACCTTCAGAAACCTTACACTGGCCCCTGGTAGTATTACAAATTACACTTACTTTACTAAAGTTCCTACTACAAATGGCTGAGTATTCTGAGTACCTCAGCCCACAAGAGGATGTAGTTGTGCTGTCAGGAGTCCATGCATATCTGGGTTGCCATCACACGGTCATGACATTGGGCATGATATACCCTAACAGGATGATTGTGCTCCCGGCTTCCCCTCCAACTGGATTGGTGACTATTTCTGATGGCCTGGAATATGCCAAGAATGAAATTCAGTTCTCAAAAGCAGATGCTCTGTGAGACCTGTTCCACGTACTAAGCATACCAACAGGACAATTTATTATTCTAGTGGCACAAGAACTGCCTGCTGGAAACAATATGTGTTGGGTTGCATTCCTGGCAGGCTCAATTCCTGTATCTCTGTGTGATGATGGTCCTCCCACCCCACCTGTGCCCTGCAGAAGAAGGGAACTATCTTGTGCTAGGTTATAGTCTCCCATTTTAATTTGCATAGCGCAAAATCCTGATAGGAATCACATGAGAATGGATTCACACGCTGCTTGTTAGAAAGGTCACGGATGTGCATGGTCACAGTAATAATCACAACTAAAAGAGGTTTGTGAGTTTCAAATTCACACGCCATAGAGGTCCTGCTTTCAGGTGGGACAAGAAAGGCTGGCATGGAGTCAGGTTTTCCTCAATCTTCAACTGCTCAGTCATTAATCCTTAAAATAGTGTAAAGAGTTTTTACATTTTTAATCCCTTTTAGCCAGTTAGGTCCTGAATATTTTTGAGTGTTTCATCTAGCAGGATCTCGCAGGCCAAGGAGATCATGATGGTAGTGACAGTCACCTACTGTGCCTTGGATTCCGATCAGAAATATCAGGAAGACAATGATGGTGTGAAGCGCATCTTGGTTTCTTCTGTTCTTTCTGAGGTCCACTTGTGTACTCCTCTTGCCTTTTGCAGAAGTCTTTTAATTCTGGAATAGTGTAGCCAAGAGGTTAACGCTTCAAGCCTAAAAGGCTCTATAAGTGATTAAAAGTACTAAATAGAGTCCTTTCCATTTTGGGATAAGAGGCTTTCCCCCCGGGGATTTGATGTATACCTGGTCCCCAGGCTGGACTTGTGGAGAGGAGCATCCTCTTGCTCCTCTGCTCAAAATGTGTTGATTTATTTGATGCAGCTGTTTTGTCAGTTGCACAGCATGGTTCTGCAGATACCCCTCCCCAACTTGTACAATGTCTTCCCCTTGACAGTTATGCTTATATGGTCTTCTGTACAGTATTTCAAAGGGATTCAGATTTTCTTTTGTTCTTGGTCTTCTCAAATCCATAATAAAGCCAAAAGTAGGGCCTGGGGCCAAGGTATGTTGGCCCCTTGTCCAGTTTTGACTATTTGTTGTTTTAGGAGATAATTCCTCTTTTCCTCTTGGCTGCTGGCCTGCGGCCAATACAGCATGTGTAGGTGCCCGTTGATTTGGAGCTTATTGCAAAGTTGCTGTGCAATATTTGCTAGGAAACGTGGCTCTCGATCAGAGGAGATGTCTAAAGGCACTCTGAACCAGGGCATTATGCTGTTTAACCAAATGTTGACAACTTCTTTAGCTTTATTTTTTTGGGTCGGGAATGCTTCAGGTGACGCTGAGAAGGTATCAGTGAAAGGTGAAAGGTATTTATAGCCCCATTTTCTTGGCAATTGAGAAAAGTCAACTTGCCAGTGCTGTCCAGGATATTGTCCCTTGTCTACTATGCCAAGCTCAACTCTAGTCCTAGTTTGTGGATTGGTTCTAAGACATCATTTCACACCCTTGGGTTACCAGCTTTCCACTAGAGTACAGGTTGCATCTTACTCTTGTCCTTCTCAAATAATTATGTAAGGCATCCTCTTCCCAGTGTATACAATTATGTTCATCTGTAATTAATTTTCACAATGCTTTTTCAGGTATAACTGTCTATACCTGAGGAGTTGCAAAAACAATATGTTTCCATTCTGCTCATAAATTCCTTGCTAATTCTAGATCTTTCTGATTATACGACATACATCATTGTCATATTGTTCCTTACCTTTGGGAATTAGTGCCCAAAACTCAGCATGGCTTTGTTCTGCTGCTCTTTTTGCAACCTGTTACCCCTTTTGGGGTCTGTTTCTCGTTTCTGATGTCCTTTGCAGTGCATAACTGCAACCTCTTGAGGTACTAGTACTGCCTCCAGCAATTTTAAGATTTCTTCTTGATGCTTAATTTGCTTTCCTTGAGCTGTCAATAATCCTTTTCTTTCCAAACTGATTCATGGCACGTATTACTCTGAAGGCATACTTGGAATCTGTTCATATAGTGATCCTTTTTCCTAAGGCTGGTCAGAAGGTACGGGTTCAAGTATCTATCTTCTATCTTCTATCCCCTATTGCTCCATGCTAATTGTATATCCCAATTTTCACTGATCTGCTCTTACAAAGCCACTCCCATCTGTGTACTGAGATTCTCCTGCTGGATTTGGGCTTTCTTTAAGATCTGGGCAGCTGGAATAAAGTGGACTTCATGGTTTTGATAGAGTCATGCTACAAAGGTTCCTTGTCTGTCTGGTGAGTGGCCAGGAATGCTGCTGGATTAACTAGAGAAGACATTAGTTTGGTAATACCACATTGTTCCACCAAAACTGCCTGATGTTTAAGCAATCTGGAGGGTGAAAGCCAACGCCCACCCTTTTGCTCAAGAAGTGCTGCTACTGAATGTGAGATAAATACAATTATTTGTTGACCTCGAGTGAATTCTCAGGCTTCTTGGATGTTTGAAACAAGAGCAGCAACTGCTCACAGTCAGGCTGTCCCCTACTCACTTCATCCAGTTGTTTTGAGAAGTAGGCTATTGCTCTCTTCTATGGGCCAATTGTTTGGGCCACTACAAGGACTACAATCTCTACGCCCCCTACACAACAAACAAGGGACCAGAGGGTTACAAGGAGCATAGGGCATCAGCCACTTTGCTTTCCCTGCCACTCCCGTCATCAGAAAATGGAAATGCAGGTAGAGCTCCTGCACTTGGTTCCTGTCAGACTGTAAGTCTCATTCGTGTCAGAGTCACTCTGGCCTTTCTCACCATCTACTTCTTCCTTGTCCCTCACCTGCCAAGCCCCTCTGGGTGACAATGCAAATGCAGTTCCACATATTCACACTCTTTCATACAACACAAAAGGGTACTTAGGGGCTTTCCCACAAACTAGAAAATTGTCTGAGCGCTTAAGGTGCTCCGAGCATCCAAAAGATAGCATCCTATTGCTGGAAAAATTCCCCGCTAGGCTGCCAGGGACCTATGTCCTCCAGAACCTCCTCAGAGTATTTTAAGTTCTCTAGACAATCAATTTCAATTTCCAATCTGCAAGACCATTGTCCTGGTTCGGGGCTTGTTTGGGACATAACCCCCAAAGGGGCTTCTCTACAAAAGCAGCTCCAATTGCCCCTCCCCCCTCAAACCAGTTTGGGAGAAAATACCCCCATGGAGAAAAAGTGGAAAGAAACCTGTTTATTAAACAATAGAACCCAAACAATATTAAACAATAAAACTTCTCGCTACTCCAAAAAAACAAAAAAAAGCAAACTCATAACAGTCCCCTCCCCGGGTTGCAGCTCGGCTCACTCAGTCTCTGATCAGTCTCTCTGGTGCTGGAAACGCCGCGGCCCAGGCCCGGCCAGGGGGCCACAGGTGGAGCTGCCGGTGCTCTTCTGGGTGTTCAGTCCAGAGCAGGCTTGAACAGGTCCAAGAAAAAGGAAAAATCACAGTCCAGGGAACTTCTTTGCCTCAGCTAGCTAAAACTAACTAAAAGCAAAAAAAAAAAAAAAAAAAAAAAAAAAAAAAAAAGAGGAAAAAAGGAGCTCTGTCCGTCTGTCTGTCCATCCGCAGACAACACAGTCCAGGAGCAGGATTGTGTAGGAGTGAGAGCAGTCTGAAAACAAACTGCGCGCTTCTTCCCTCCCTTCTTCATTGTCTGGAAGAGAATCTTAAAGGTGTAAAACTTATTATTCAGTATAAACAGAACAAGACGACTGGGGATAAAAGCATCATATAGTCAACCCAGGACAACCATACAACGCTGTTTCCCTCTGAGACTGTGTCTCCACTTCTTGCATTCTTAGAGATGAACCTTGGAACACACACTCAATTTTCTGACTACTTCTACTCCAATTAATAGCATTCCATCCCCAAAGGAAAAAGGTAACAGTGTTGAGCACATTCCCTTCCTTATCTTCACATAAGGAAAGAATAAACGATGTTGCATTGACAGATTTAACACATGGACACACACACGATATTATACCAGACTTAATAAACTCTCTAAACCAGCTCCCAATCCAAATTCCAGCCACATTTAATCAATGCCAGTTAGCACACCACTCCCGAACTCTGGGACTCTAACCCACCAAGGGGACGCTCGCCCCTGACCCGGGACCGTGTAGGTGGGACTCCATGTGCCACCTGTGCAAGGCACCCATCAGACTTGAACCCACATGGTGTGAATGAGCTGTGTAGGCGGGGGCCTCTGTGTATGACAAACGAGTGAGTATTGCTTTATACCACGGGTAACAAAGGAACAGACAGAACAAATGCGAGCGGTTAGTGATAAAGAGTTTTTTCATATGACATACTTCACATCCTTGTCTGTCCCAGCATGGATCCAGGGTCTGTGGAGGCACCAGTTTCTTGCCTGTGGAATGTTCTACCTCCCCCAAGAGGAAAGAGGCAGCCGGAGGAAGAGCTTGCCAGGCTGCTCTCCATCCTTTAGCAGCAGCCCTGGCTGAGTGGAGAAGTCCCAGCCAAGCGCAAATGTGCCAAGGGAACAGCCGTGCACAGGAAGGCTTGGTGGGAAGGATGATCCAGGAACCATGGGCCTGGCAGCCTGAGCTTGCTCCCGGGAAAGGCCTTGGAGCAGATCCTCCTGAGGGCCATCCCACGGCACGTGCAGGGAACCAGGGGGTCTGCTGGAGGCTGGGAAAGCTCTGCGGAGGGACAGGGACAGCTGGGGGTCCTGGCGGGGTGTTGAGGGCTCCTGTGCGGGTGTTTGGGGGGATTAGTGTTGGGGGGCAGGTTGGGGAAAGAGTTGTCTGGAAGGGGAGAGGTCTAGGCTGGAATTGGAGTCAGTTTGAAGACAGCATCTGTGGTTTGGTGGAGCATTGGTTATGGAGGGCAGAAAGAATACCTGTGACTATTTCTGTTCATGGTCCTGATTATCCTGCAGGGAAGAAGAGGACTTGCATTCTTTTAGAGCTTCTATTCCTTAAGGGAATGAGGATGTTACCATCCGTTCATTGAAAACCATTTGAAAGCAAAGAATGGCCTTCTGTTCACCTCTGGGTAGTGTAATGTTTGTAAAGTGACTCCCAATGCATGACATCAAGGCACATGAGTTGCTGCTTTGAGAGGGGAAGGCAATTTCCAACTCTCATGTTCTCAGGCCATCACAATTGACTGGGGGAGTTTGCAACTTTTTTGGAACTACTTGAGTTGAGAAATGGAAAGTAAAGCTTTCCTGAAGTGAGGAGTCTTTAATGCCAGATTCTTCTGTGTCATCACGGTAAAGAGGCTTTTGTGCTGCAGGAAATTACTTTAATGAGAAAACACTTCCAGCATGTAGTACGAGCTTCTGACAGACACCAAGTGTTGCAGCAGTGCTCCAGGTGCTGCTGCCAACAGCCCCTGCAGGGAGGAGCACAGCTCCCAGTGCACGTGGGCTTTGGCTCCCTGTGGCACACAAGCCCCCCGGGGCACAGGTCTCTGGGGCAGGAGAGGGGCAGCAGCGCTGCCAGGGCTCGGGGGGTGGCAGCTCTGCTTGGGCGGGGACTCTGCCACACCTGCTGATGGCAGCGCTGCCCGGGCCCCAGGGCTCAGAGCAGCATTGGTGCCCTGGCCCACACGTTCCCTGTGCCTGTCACAGCCGCGGGTTTAGGATGGCCAGCAGCCAGGACGTGTCCCAAGGAGGCCGTGCCAGCTTCCGTGGAAGGCCCCGTGCCCTTGCCAGAGCGGCTGCCTCGGCAGCCCTGGGGGCTCCTTCTGCTGCCCTGAGCCCGCAGAGCAGGGCAGCGCTTGCTGATGGGCTGAGCCCTTCCTAAAGATCCTGTCGGGCTGCCTTAGACACTTGGGGCCAGGGATTCCTTCCAACCTGGGCCACTTTGGGTGGGCTGGGGGCGGCCCCAGGGCAGGTGGCAGTGTGTGCAAGGTTCCTTTGTGACACGTTGCAGCACAGTCACGGTGGCATGGAATGGAGGAGTGTGTCCTTTGTGACACGTGGTGACATAGGAGCTGGGGGTGACAAGAACACTCCACAGCGCTCGGAGCAGGCGACGGGACAGGACGGGACAGAGCGGTGCTGTGAGGAGCCCCCGCACAGCGCACTCGTTCCTGTCTGACCTGGAGCTTTTCTGAGGCGTTGTTCCTGCAGCTGACCTCGAGGCCAGACCTCAGGACCTGGTGACCTGTGGCCTTCCGAGGCTTCTGTTTGGCAGTGCCCTCGAGGGCAGAGCGTGGGACTTGGTGCTCCGGAGCTTTTCCAAGGCATCTGTCCTGCTACTAGCTCCAGTCACTGACATGGAGCAGAGACCCCCAAGAGACCCTAGGATGGCCTGGGTGGAGGAGGAGGAAGAAGGCTCTGGAGCTGACCCAGGACAGGAGACAGAAGAGGTGGTGCCATTCCATCCACCACAGGAGGGTGAGTGGCAGCGTTGGGCCGTAGGACTGGAGCCTGCAGCCAGCTTGGCCCCATCCTGTGGCATATCCCATCCCATCCCATCCCATCCCATCCCATCCCGTCCAGTCCCATCCCATCCCATCCCATCCCATCCCCTGGGGAAATGCCCATGGACAGGACAGAAGAGGGCCCAGGCAGACACCCCGCAGTGGCCGTGCTCCATCCCCCTGGGGCATCCCGGGGCTGTCCCTGCCTGGGGAGCGCAGGGCTGGGCTGTGTTCTCCGGCCTCTCCCGCAGCCCCTCAGCTCTGGCTGTGCTCGCTCTTTGCCAGATGCAGCCGTGGAGCGCACACAAGAGCAGCAATCCAGCCGTGGCCGCTTCCACAGAACAGCGCAGGTACCTGCAGCCATGCCCACCTGGGCTGGGCCTGCTGTCCCTGCTCAGCCGAGCACCGTGTGTGGAGCACTCCATGGAACATCCCTGGCTTCTTGCCCTTCTCCTACAGCTCGTTTGCAAATTCATCAAGAGGATTCGGCAGGAAGAGACCATCACCAGGGGCGCTGCGTACAGACCATACTCGCCCATCTTCCAAAGCAAGACCAGTGCTGCCCTGCTGTATATGCTTGTAGAGGAAGATTGTTACCATCCAAAGCAAGTAAGCAGCCTGTGGCCAGCGTTTGATCCTCCCAGGAACTCCTTGGCCTCCCCAGCCACACCTGCTGGTCCTTGTGAGCCTTTGAGGCCATCACAGTGTGGTGGGATGGGAAGAACATCTCTGGGGAAGCTGGGGACATTGCTCCCTCTGGCAGCTTTCCAAGTCTCCCTGTGCCTTCTCCAGGTGCCCGCCATGGTGAGGTACATCCACCAGTGGCTCCTGGCCAATGATTCCGCTGAGCACAGGCTGGACATGGCCCTGCTGGATCTCACTGAAGCACTGACAAATGACGCAGTCATGACGCTCCTGCGTGTGGCCCCGTCCTGTGACAGGTAAGGGCCCAGCTGCCCAGAGGGCTCAGGGCTCCCCAGCCCATCACCCTGCACAGCCTGGCCCAGGTGCCTGAGCAGCAGAGACTTCCAGGGCCCTCTGGCTGCTCCCTTTCCCAGCCCTGGCATGTCAGCCCCCGAGCCTGCTGCCGTGCTCCCTCCCTGCCCCTCAGGGCTCTGTCCCCACAGGGCTGGGCTGCCTGGCTGCTGCTGGCCAGGGGCAGAGGGCAGAGGCAGAACTGGCAGCCAGCTCAGCTCCCAGCAGTGCTGTGTCTGACACCCCCCTGAGACAAAGCTCTAACCCTGCAGAGCTGCCGCGGCCATGTGGAAAACCATCATGGGCTCAAGCAGGACTGCGGAGCTGGCACAGCTGGTGCTCCTGGATGTGCTGGGGAGCTGGCCGGAGCACAGCACGTGCACCTCCGATGGGGACAAAACGGGTGTCTTTGCCCTGGCTGTGAGTTTCTGCAAGTGGCCTTTGCTGGCCCCAAGGCTGCCTCTCCAGCAGCTCTCCATCCTCTTTCCCCCACTGCATCTCCCTGCCTCAGGCACTGGCCTGAAACCTGGCCCAGGGGCAGCTTCAGGGCCACCAGGCCCCCTGCTCCCCCTGCGTCTCTCCGGGCCTCTCCCTGCCACGCTCGGGCCCTGCCTCACGGACACCTCGGCACTGAGCGCTCTCTCTGGGCCTTTGTCCTTTGCAGGCAACTCTGGTGATGTGGAAGGTCCTCCAGGTGCCCTGTATCCCACGTATAATGAAGGTGTATTTCCCACACCTGTTTGTGCACCTGCTCTTCCAAGTGTTCTTCAGCACTCTGGATATGCCAGAAGAGGTGGATACCTTCTGGAAGGGATGCCAGGAAGAACACGGCCTTGCCACCAGCCCCAACAGGTGCTCCCATCCTAGAGCTCCTGTCCCTGCCACGTGGCCTGGGAAGGAGCCAGTGCTCCCAGTGTGACCTGGGCTTTGCTCTGCACACAGGTTTGCAGTGCGGACCCTCAAGTCCCTGCTCTGCCTTCTCCGCTGTGAGGATGTGGTGGTGGCAATGGAACGCAAGGGTGCCTGGGACATGCTGCTCTGTGCTGACACCCACCACTATGCCGTGGGTCTGCTGGCCAGGTGAGACCCCCTTCTCCCCATTGCTCCAGCCACTTGTGCTCTGTGCCCAAGGTGCCCCACACAGTCCCTGTGGCTGTGGGCCAGAGGCCCTTGTCACTGAGGGATGGCCAAGCAGACTGGAAAAGGCTGGGAGAGGAGGCTGCTCTGGAGCAACCAACTCCCAAATGGCCCAGGGCCCCTTGCTGGGAGGGTGGTGAGGAAAGATGTGAACTGTGTGTGTCACTCCTGGCAGAGGTTTGCCCCACTGGCTCAGGGTCTTGTTTCCTTTTTCCTCTTGTCAGAGAAATTCGCCTGTCATCCATACACTTTTGTTGTGGGATTGCATTCTACCTGCTAGGCCTGCTCAGCAAAGAGATGCCATACTGGGATTTCCCTGCCCTGGCGTTCATTGTGGAGGTGAGCCTGAAGGCCAGCGCTGCCTGGCTGAGCTGCCTACCAGCTCTCTGCCCTCTCGTAGCCGCAGCTGCCTGGGACGGTGCCCGTGCCCTGTGCTGCTGCCTGGGCCCTGCCCTGTGCGGTTCTGGGCTGCTGCTGGCCAGGTGCCCTGTCACTGCCCTGTGCCTTTCAGGTCCTCGAGTGCCTGGACTTGAGGGAATGCAGCGACAGTGTTCTGGAGATCATGACAAAGAACCTGCGGAGCGAGGACGGGGAGAGGCGTCACTTGGCACTCCGAGGCCTCGTGGTGCTGGGCAAGAATCCCTTGATGGTGAGAAGGGGGCAGTGGCTGAAGCCCTGCCAGCAGTGTGGGGCTGGAAAACGCTGTCACTTGGGCTTGGCTGGGCTTTGGGCCCGGGGCAGCTGCTCCCAGCTCTCCTGCCTCCCGCTTCAGCTGCCCGAGTGCTTCGGGACGGGCTTTGGCCTCTAGGCCCTGCTGCAGCCGGGTGGCCTTTCACAAACTTGTGTTCCACACAGGCCGAAAAAATGTGGAGCCTGACTGAAAGTCTTGTGGAGCTCCTGGAGGAAAATGATAGTGACGTGATCAGGATGACCATTCTCCTACTCAGATATTTATTCCTGGATAATGGTACCCCAATACCCAGCTCCCTCGCCCTGCAGCTGGCTGAGGCGCTCCTGCCACTCTTTGACCGCGTAAGGCTCTGTGCCCACAGCCATGGCCACTGGCTGCTGCCCGGGCACTTGGTGCCCTGTGGAGATGCAGGCCTGTGCCCTGCTGGACCCGAAGCAGCTGATGCTGAGCTCTTTTGTTCTTGCTTTCATACAGGATGATAGCCAGGTGCAGCTGAGCTCCATGATGGTCTTTCAAGAGATGCTGGAGTTATTAACGGAAGATGGAAAACATGCCCTGAAGTCACCCGTGCACCACAGCCTGCTGCCACTCTACTTCCACTGCCATGATGAGAATCAGATTGTTGCTGAGGTGAGGACTTGTGGCCGGCTGCTGTCTCCCTGGCAGGGGGCTGGGCTGCCTCCTGTCCTGGCGCCTTGCAGGCTGCAGCCTCCCCCAGGCTGTGGCACTGGGATGCTCCTGTGCCCTGGGCTGTGGGGCCATCTCCACGTTTCTGCTGCTCTCCAGTGTTCTCGGGAAACGCTGCTTTGTGCAGCCAAGTTCCTGAAGAGGAGGGATATAAAAAAGCTGGTGAAGGAGGAAAAACTGTGGAAGTTCAGCAAGTGCCTGGTAAGGACGACCGAGAATCCCCAACCTCAGCCTGGAGAAGGCCCCTGAGCGCGGTGCTCAGTGTGTGGGGCTGGCAGCTGTGCCCCTGCCCTCTGCTGCACCCAGAGGCCGCGCGGGCTCTTCTCCAGGCTGCTGTGGGCCCGAGCCGGGTGCCCATGGAGCCCCGGCGCGGCGGGGCTGCGGGGTGGCCCCGCGGCTCCCCGGGCAGCAGCCGGCCCTCTGCCCCCTGCGGAGCCCGGCGCCGGCGGCTGCTGGCCGCGCCTCAGGGCTGTGCGGGCAGGGGAGGCCGGGGCTGGGCGCAGGGAGCGCCCGCCACAGGGGCTGAGCCCGCGCCGAGCCTTCCCTGCTGCCGCTCTCTGCAGCTGGCAGAGGACACGAGCCGAGCGGCCGAGCAGCTGCGCCGGGCCCTGCGCTACCTGGAGAGCCCCCAGGAGCCCCTGCGAGAAGCGGCCATCAGGTTCATGGGTGAGCCCCGAGGCCGGGCTCCCTCCCCGGCCCGCCGCAGCTCGGCCCCAGCCCCGCCCGCTGCCCCGGCAGCGCCATCCGGGCCTGGCGCCGTGGAGCCCCGCCTGGCCCGGGCGCTGCTGCCGCCCTCTGGCAGCCGTGCCCTTGGGCGGCAGCGTGCGGCAAGGGCCCGGGCTGAGCCCTGCCGGGCCAGCAGGGCGTGTGGCCGCAGCGCTGGCAGCGCCGCTGGCAGGGAGCTGTGCCGCTGCCGCCCTGACAGGCTCTGTGTTCACAGGGGTGGCCGGGCGGCTCCTGAGGGGGCAGCCAGGAGAGCTCCTGATGATCTACACTGGTGAGTGAGGGCAGCGGGCTGACACCAGTGGTTGGCGGGTGAAGACCTGCAAGCCCTGCCCCAGCTGTGGAGGGCTCTGCTCCCGGTGCAGAGGAAAGCTGGTCTGGGCAGAGCACACACAGATTTCAGGGCCACGTGGAGGATCCATAGCCAGCAGCTTCAGGCTGATCCCCTTGGTCCCTGCTCCCTCCTGGCCATGGCAAGAGCCGGCTGGGATGGCCCTGACAGGGGACTCTGCTCGCATCCCCACAGGTCCAGGTTCTGACCGTGACTCTGTTCCTTTCTCTTGCAGCCCTTGAAGAAACGGCCAGTGACATCAGCCTTGGTGTCGGAAGCCTGGCCATTGAAACCTTGTGCATCCTGAGGTCAGCAGAGCGGGCTCCAATCTCCAGGTTCCAGAGGCTGCAAGATCAGCTGCGCAGGGTGTGGAAGGCTCGGCCGCGTCTCTCGCGTCTCCGCAGGCTGAGCTGCTGGAGCTCAGTGGAGAACTAATCCCAGAGGCTCTTTTTGCTGGGACCCCCTGAGTAATGGGGAATTTTTTTTTTTCTTCTAAAATGTTCTCCTTTTTGTTTGCTTTTACTTTATAAATATAGAATGCGTTATAATACACAGGCTCCAGGATGTTTCTTTTGCTGCCCTGCATCCACGGGGCATAGATGAGGAGGGGGAAAATGGTGCTTGCGCTCAGCCAGCTGCCCAGGCGTGCAGTGCTGCAGGGACAATGGCCAGAAGCCCCTTGGCCTGTGGTGGTTCTGCTGAAGCCTTTTTGCTGCCGGCAGAGCGGGTGGGCAGGGCCGGCGCTGCAGGGATCCCTGCTGGAGCGGTGCCTGGAGATGGCCACAAGGCCTGTGGCAGGCAGGAAGCGCCATCCGTGTCCTCCTGGCCGTGTGCTGCTGGCTGCATTGCTGAGGGCTCCCAGGTGCCTCTGGCTGGGGCTCCTCTGGAGCTCCTGTGGGGCTGCGGCGCTGCTGCCGGGCAGCTTGGCCGGGCTGGGGGAGAGCCTGAGGGGCTGGGGCACTGGGAAGCCCTGAGCAATTGGGTGTCAGAGGCCATGAGCAGCCCCCTGGCAGCCGCCTTGTTCCTGACAGCCGGCTGCTCTGGCGCTTCCTCAGTGGGCGTTTGGAGGGAACCCCTGGCATCAGGTGTGGAACCCTGTTCCTGGCCTTTCAGGGCTGTGAGGCCAGGAGTTGTGGGGCTGGGCGTGTGCCCTCCCTGTGCTCGAGACTGGAGCCCGCAGCCCCTCAGCCTTAGGCACTGAGCTCCAGTGCCTGCTTGCCGAGTCTTGTTCCTGTTGCCGTGGGGGAGGCCGAGCTCTCTGGCTTTAGGCAGGATTGAGCCAGAAGAGCAGCAACTCTGAGCCCAGAGGGGCTGAAGAAAGGCAAATACAACAATTTTGGTGCCGACACCCAGGAAGGCTCTCCAAGTCCCGGGGAGATGGGTAGCCCTCGGGAAAGGAGCTCCCCACCACCAGACTTTTAAGTGGTCCTGAGACTAGACCAGTCTCCCTTGGAAAAGAGAGCCTTAATTCCAATAACGCATAAGCAAATTAGTTATTATGAGCGCGCAAATGAGGCTCCCATCAGAGTGGAGGCTTATAGGAGAAAGGGAGTACCCATATAAAACTTCTTTGTGCACCAAGACCCTCGTGAGGAAAGGAGGCTGTGAGTATCACGAGGTTTTGGGTCTGGGGGGCTGCTGTGTGCATGTGTGAGTGTGTGTGGAGTATCTGAGACGGGGGCTGGGCAGCCTTGGACCCCCAAAGTGAGCGGGAGCTGCCGGTACCGCGTTTGCGAGATCTCCGCCAGGAGACCGGCCGAGAAAGGAAGAAAGCAAGAAGTGAACAAGGGAGGCCCCTGGGAGGGATTGACCAAGGAAGGAAGGGAGTCCCTGGTCCAAGAACCTGTGGGAAGGTCCTTGAGCAGGAGAGAGTGACTCAGTAAGGAGACTAAGGAGAAGAGTGATTGAATTAGTTCAATTTGCTTTGAAGAGTTGATAGCTAGAGGTTTAGTATGTGATGAAATAGTGAGAAGAGGTAACCAGAAAAGTGTAAAATAAATGAAGAAAGGAAGGTAGAAATAGATTGAGAAAGAAGGAGAAAATTAAAAAAGAGAAGTGGAAATAGATTGAGAAAGAGAGAAAAATAAATAGGTGTAGAACAAGTAGTTTGAGAAGGTAGTGTGACAGAGGAATAAGTGAGGCAGTGGAACCACGGGGTGAGTGTGAGAAACCAAGATTCTCCTGCTACTGGAGTTTGGTGCCGCAAGGGATAAGTCAGGGAAAAAGTAAGTGCCTAAACCCAGGGGCTGCGGATTGTGTGAAAAATTCGCAGAAATTTGGAGGATCTGAGGACAGTGAAGGAAATTCTCAAGAAGAGAGCATTCCTCAAGACAGCCCGCTGGGGATGATGATACAGTTTTAAGATGAATGAGAATCCCGAAGGGGAAAAAGTAAGCAGAAAATGATTAAGTATTGTATGTTTGAATAGACAAAGGAAATGATCCAGAAAAATAATTTCTATTGGCCTAAGTTTGGATTATTTGAGGATTGGATTTGCCAGGCTCTAAATATATATGTGAATTCCAAAGAGCCTGTTAATCAGGAAGAGAGTGAGTATGCTGCCTTACAGATCCCTGAGGGGAGAAGTGGGTTTGTTGTTCAGAAGCAAGTAGGTAAGGGTTACCCGTTGTATCCTTTATTAAGCAAAGAGCAAGCGGTCAAAAGGAACAGGCAGGAGCCGTGAGACCCATTGAATCATCTCCCACCCCCCTATGGACAACCTAAGCAGCTAGCTCAGCCTCGAGTGTCTGAGGGTCCCCCTGTGAATCCAAAGGCACCTCTTATTCAAGAGGAACCAGTGGCACACAGCACCAGAGGCAGGGGGAGGCAAGGGGAGGAGAATGATGGAGATGAGGGGGAAGAAAGGGAAAATCGATTATTACCCACATAGAGGCGTTCCAATGGCAAATGCAGGACAGGGACCACCTATTAGTTATGTGAGTGCAACCCTAAATACAGGGGATGTCAGGGAGTCTAAGAAGGAGATGGGCGAGATGCAGAGGACCCCGTTGGAGTGGCAAAATAGTTGGATGAGGTTTTGGCACCAAACACATATACCTGGGTGGAGTTGCAGTCTATCCTAGGAATTTTGTTTACCAGAGAAGAAAGAGAGATGATCTGACAGGCAGGGATGCGGATTTGGGACAGAGAACATCAGGGACCAGAGCGGGGTGATCAGAAATGGCCTGTGCAGGATGCAAATTGGAATAATCAGGATGTGGGGCATAAGCAGAATATGAGTGATCTTCGGTGGACAATTATTCGAGGAATTTGGGAGGCAGTGCCCAGGAGGCAAAATATGGGAAAAGCTTTGAGTGAGCATCAAAGAAAGGATGAGTCCCCGGCAGCATGGTTAGAGAGATGAAAGGAGGACTTGCAATTATATTCAGGTATAGATGCTGATTCTGCAGCTGGGCAGGTTCTTTTCAAACCTCGGTTTGTGGCGAAATCTTGGGGAGACATCAGAAAGAAGCTGGAGAAATGAGAAGATTGGCGGGACAGGGGGCTTCAGGAGTTCCTGAGAGAAGCACAAAAGGTGTATGTAAAGAGGGATGAGGAGAAGCAGAGGGCAGATGCAAGAATCTTGGTGGCAGCAGTTAAAGAAATGCAGGCAGCTTTGAATAGAGAAAAACCCTCAGGAAAGAACAAACAGCAGACGTCAGGTCCTCTTTTTAGAAACCCAGGACCCACGTGCTTTTTCTGCCACAAGAAGGGACACTTACAAAATTCTTGCCCTGCCTTTATGGGTACAGGACCCACCTGTTTTTATTGTCATAAAAAGGGACACCTACAAAAAAGTTGTAGGAAAAAGCAGCAAGATCAGGAAAATTTTCAGGAAGATTAGGGTGGTCAGGGGCTCTATTAAATGAAGGGGACTGAAACACAACCAGAAGAGCCCTTGATAAAGGTAAAAATAGGTCCCCATAGTGAAGAAATTATATTTTTAGTGGACATGGGAGATTCTAGGTCAACAGTAAGGAAATTACCACAGGGATGTAAGATAAGTCAGGTGAAAATTCCAGTAATTGGAGTTAAGGGAGAGGCTTTTTCAGTTCCTGTATTTAAAGGGGTGCAAATAGAGACAGATGACAGATTTGGAGTGAGTGACTTATTGTTGCTCCCGGAGGCTGAGAATAATTTGTTGGGCAGAGATTCAACAATAGCCTTGGGAATACAGATAAACCCCTGTGAAGGAAAGCTCAAAATCTATTCTTTAAATGAAGAGGATAATCTGGAAATTAATAATACCTTTTGGCATTCAGGTGAAGTAGGGAGGTTGAACATTCCGCCCATTCAAGTTGAAATACAAAATCCAGAAATACCAATCTGAGTGAAGCAATAAACAATATCACTGGAGGGCCGGAGGGGATTAAAACAAGTAACTGAAAATTTAATACGGCAAGGAATATTAGAACCTTGCATGCCACCCCATAATACTCCCATTTTACCGGTAAAGAAATCTGACGGGAGCTACAGACTGGTTCAAGATTTAAGGGCAATAAATCAAAGAACTATTCCTCATTTTCCCATAGTTGCTAACCCATATCCTTTGTTGAGTCAATTGCCCCCTAATTACACCTGGTACGGTGTAGTGGATTTGAAAGATGCCTTTTGGACTTGCCCTTTGGATGAGGGCAGTAGAGATTATTTTGCCTTTGAGTGGGAAGATCCGGATACAGGTAGAAGGGAACAGCTTGGGTGGATAGTGCTACCGCAAGGTTTCACGGAGTCACCCAATCTTTTTGGGAGAGCATTAGAAAATCTCTTGAAATCTTTTGAGTTGCCCAAAGGTATCTTCTTAGTCAGTGGGAATGGCCTAGAGGGGGGGGGGGGATTCGTGGCCAGCTGATCCACTTGATACCCCCTCTCTTGTGGCCATGGCCAGAGCTGGGTGGGATGGCCCTGGCAGGACGGTCTCCTAGGATTCCCACCGATCCAGGCTCTGACTGTGGCTCTGTTCCTCTCCCTTCCAGCCCTTCAAGCCCTGAGGAGAGATGACAGCCCTTCCCAGGCATACATGTTAGTTCAACAGATAGTCAGTGGGAGAGCTGCAGAACTGGCACAGAAGAACCAGAGTTTGTTGAAGACCTGCAAATGCCATGGAAGATGAGACTGCCTTGAGACCAGAAGAGACCAGCTGGAGCTCCAGGCACCGCTGATGATTGGCACAGCTGAGCCTGTGGGAAACTTGCATGGCTTCAGCCCTCTCCTTGCTTATAGATAGCTCCCTCCCTCCAGCCCTCAGACTCTGCCCATCCCTTCTTTTTCCCTCCATTCTCCCTCCCTTTTCACGGCTCTTTCCCTCCAGTCCTCAGATCCCGCCCTTCCCCTTTTCCCCACCCAGCTCACTCCTTTGCTTCGCCTTCCATTAATAAACAGTTTGGCTTCTTCACTTTGCCTGCATCCCTGTGGAGCTGCAGCAGAACAAATCCGGGGCCCTGGGACACACAGGCCCCTGCTGCCGTTCTCTGCCACGCCGTGTTTTGTGCACAGACCCAGAGGAACGAGGGCAGCTCAGGCTGGCACGGTCCCTGTGCTGAAGGTGCAGTTCCACAACACTGTGCAGGTATAGATCCTGCTGAGCACACGGAAGGCCAGCAGTGGCACAAGGAGCCTGTGTGTCAGGAGCCACATCGTGTCTAAGGCCCTGCCACATTTGATCTGCTGTTGTGCACGTCAGCAAGATAATGAAGAACAGACAGTGAAGGAAACCTTATGGTTGAACTGGTGGGAATGTGACCCTTGAGAGAAACAATGGATTGGTCAATTGATGGGAAGTTAACCTGTGAAAGGGGAACAGCACACAGTGGAGCTGTGGTTGGCATGGAGGTGGTATCAGAAGCCATTGCGGCCTCATCTGATGCACTGGCCAAGCGTGAGATGACGTCCTAAGTGGAAAAACTGCAGAGGAGGAGATGTCAGGCCTGGTTGTGGTGTGGAGGGATGAAAAGGCCAAAATGCACGCCCTGTTGATGCAGGGGATGCCCTGAAGGTGGGTGGCCTGCCTGCCCCTCCCACTGGAGCACCATGCTGAGATCCCTTGAGAGGAGCCCAGTGCTCCTTGCTCCTCTCTGCTGACACGTGAGCCTTTGTCTGGGTTCGGGGTGGCCCTGGCTGTGTGAGGGGGGCTACGTGGGCACGAGCCAGCCGGTCCTGTCCCGCTGGGTCCCAGCAGTGCCTGGCAGCTGTCCTGCATCCACGTCAGGATGCTGGCCGAGAGCAGCCCTGGAAGCTGAGGCACAGGTCAGGGCCCATGGTGTTCCCTCAGGATACAGCAGTCCCGAGGGGTCTCCCTAATTCAAAGAGATCTGCAGACAAATGCACTGTCCACCAAAAGCCCTTTTCTTGAGCTGACGGGAGGGCAGGGGTCTGCACCCCACCAAAATGCTTCTCTGCCATGTATAAATTTCAGTGGGTTGATGTAGGAATTGCATCAAAAATACCATCCATCTTTACCCTGCCGAGGTGATTGCATAGGCAGGGGGTTAGAAATACATTCTGTCAGATTCCTGTCCTTGAAGCTGATGTCCAGGCGCTGGCCAGAGCGGTCTCCATGCCCTAAAGCAGCACTTCTTCCTCATGGCTTCCCTGCACAGGGCTCATTCCCTACTTGCCCTTCCTTCTTCTGCTAGAATGTGTCTAAAGCTTTTTTCAAGTCCCTCTCCTGTCAAGTTAGGCCCCCAGGTTTTTCTTATGCTAACTGGTGCTAAGTACTTACCTGGGTCTGTGCTAAGTACTTGTTTGCTTATGTGAATTGCTTGTGCTTGTGTCAAACAAAGGCCTTGTTTCATCCTCCCTTTCTCTTTATCCTGATGCAAATTCTTTTGCAAGATTCCCTCCACAGTCCACAGGACATATGTACTGTTATGCTGCTCTTTTCATTTTCTACCACATCCATAGGTTCATGATGGTTTAGAGGAGGGTTCATTTTTTTAAAAATTAGAACGGGTTTGCTGAGGAAGCTAAAAATCTGAGGAGCTGTTGGTGATTGAAGATTTGTCCATCACAAGAAGACATCTGACTCATGATGTTCTCTATCTTTCTCTATTTTGGTGATGATTTTGGTAACTTCTTTGATAGCAATTTGAGTGTCCATAAGGCTCTGTGAGATGCATTTTTGACTTCTGCCACTGGCCATTCTATATTAGGCTGGTACAGCATTTGTTTTAGTACATCAATGTTCCTTCCAGTTTGGAATTTGGGTGCTTCATGATACACATCATACACATTCTGCATAATCTGAAGAGAAGTTATTGTGTGGTGCAGCTCAAGTCATATCCACTTTTGGTTGTGAATTACAAATAGAGAAGTTATTACCATTAGCAGTTTCATTAAATGAATCTGTTGTCATTGTTGTGCAAGCAGATCTCACACAGGCCAAAATTGGAATTACACAGTATTTTGTTGCATTCTTAATGGTTAATGTAAAAGACTGCAGGGTTCTGTTCATTCTATGTGAAACTGACCAATTGCCACCAAGTGTGGAAGTCTTTTTCAAACTCCTTTGTGGTTTCATTTTTAGGCATGATTTAGTTAATTCTCATGGTAATTTCCCCCAGCTCTCCTTTTTTTAAGTTTTCCTGAGATTACAAACTGTAGCCACAGCTGAGCTTGTCTACACTGAAATGCTAAAGAAATGTTACCGTGTAGTTTCCCCATAAAGCCAACGACTGCTGGAAACAATCCTGCTGTGTATTGTTGGCCAGGGTGGTTGATAGGTTAGCTGCCAGGCTTTGGGTTTGTGCAAGTGTTATCAGGGCTGATCTGAGAGGAGTTTGTGTCTGTCCAATATAAGAACTCACAGTGCTTCATTTATTAAGACTTCTTGATCAATAGAATTTCATATTCCCAGTTCAGACCCAAACCATCCCCTTAAGCCTTTTTTAGACCTATGATTTGGTGTCTGGGAATGCATCCATGACTCCCAGCCTTTTAGGCTTTGCTGTATGAATGGGTAGTATTGCTGTTTAATTTTGGATCTATTAGCCTGTATCTTTACCTCCAGCATTTTCAGAGAGTACCTTGGATTTAGAAGCAACAATTGTTCATTTCTTTTTCTTACCACAGAGTGAAAGACTATATTATTTCACACATCGGTCCCGTGCTATGCCATTGTTTGCTCATGTAAAGTTGTTTGTTTTAATTTTAAATGCCTGTTGTGTGACCCGTTCTGTTTTGCTCCTTGTCGAGTACCCAAGGCATGGTAACAGGTTTCTTCAGATACATTGCCTGCCTTTAAGCAAGCGTTTCAGAAACCTTCAGAAACCTTACACTGGCCCCTGGTAGTATTACAAAGGACACTTACTTTACTAAATTTCCCACTACAAATGGCTGAGTATTCTGAGTACCTCAGCCCATAAGAGGATGTAGTTGTGCTGTCAGGAGTCCATGCATATCTGGGTTGCCATCACGCGGTCATGACATTGGGCATGATATACCCTAACAGGATGATTGTGCTCCCGGCTTCCCCTCCAACTGGATTGGTGACTATTTCTGATGGCCTGGAATATGCCAAGAATGAAATTCAGTTCTCAAAAGCAGATGCTCTGTGAGCCCTGTTCCACGTACTAAGCATACCAACAGGACAATTTATTATTCTAGTGGCACAAGAACTGCCTGCTGGAAACAATATGTGTTGGTCGCATTCCTGGCAGGCTCAATTCCTGTATCTCTGTGTGATGATGGTCCTCCCACCCCACCTGTGCCCTGCAGAAGAAGGGAACTATCTTGTGCTAGGTTATAGTCTCCCATTTTAATTTGCATAGCGCAAAATCCTGATAGGAATCACATTAAAATGGATTCACACGCTGCTTGTTAGAAATCTCACGGATGTGCATGGTCACAGTAATAATCACAACTAAAAGAGGTTTGTGAGTTTCAAATTTACACGCCATAGAGGTCCTGCTTTCAGGTGGGACAAGAAAGGCTGGCATGGAGTCAGGTTTTCCTCAATCTTCAACTGCTTGGTCATTAATCCTTAAAATAGCATAAAGTGTTTTTACCTTATTATTCCCTTTTAGCCAATTAGGTCCGAAATATTTTTGAATGTTCCATCTAGCAGGATCTCGCAGGCCAAGGAGATCATGATGGTAGTGACAGTCACCTACTGTGCCTTGGATTCTGATCAGAAATATCGGGAAGATGATGACGGTGTGAAGCGCATCTTGGTTTCTTCTGTTCTTTCTGAGGTCCACTTGTGTACTCCTCTTGCCTTTTGCAGAAGTCTTTTAATTCTGGAACAGTGTAGGCAAGAGGTTAACACTTCAAGCTTTAAAGGCTGTATAAGTGATTAAAAGTACTAAATAGAGTCCTTTCCATTTTGGGATAAGAGGCTTTCCCCCAGGGGATTTGATGTATACCTGGTCCCCAGGCTGGATTTGTGGAGAGGAGCATCCTCTTGCTCCTCTGCTCAAAATGTGTTGATATATTTGATGCAGTGTCCTGGTTTCGGGCAAGTTTGGGAGATAACCCCCAAAGGGGCTTCTCTACAAAAGCAGCTCCAATTGCCCCTCCCCCCTCCAACCGGTTGGGGAGAAAATATCTCCTTGGAGAAAAGTGGAAAGAAACCTGTTTATTAAACAATAGAAACCAAACAATATTAAACAATAAAACTTCTCACTGATCCAAGGAAAGCAAACTCAGAACAGTCCCCTCCCCGGGTTGCAGCTTGGCTCACTCAGTCTTTGATCAGTCTCTCTGGTGCTGGAAATGCTGCTGCCCAGGCCCGGCCAGGGGGCCACAGGTGGAGCTGCCGGTGCTCTTCTGGGTGTTCAGTCCAGAGCAGGCTTGAACAGGTCCAAGAAAAAAGGAAAAAATCACAGTCCAGGGAACTTCTTTGCCTCAGCTAGCTAAAACTAACTAAAAGCAAGAAAAAGGAAAAAAGGAGGTCTGTCCAGCTGTCTGTCCATCTGCAGACAACACAGTCCAGGAGCAGGATTGTGTAGGAGTGAGAGCAGTCTGAAAACAAACTGCGCCCTTCTTCCCTCCCTTCTTCACTGTCTGGAAGAGAGTCTTAAAGGTGTAAAACTTATTATTCAGTATAAACAGAACAAGACGATTGGGGATAAAAGCATCATATAGTCAACACAGGACATTCCACCCCTTATCCTCATATCGTCACCTTACTACTAAAACTAATATATATATTCTAACTCTACGCACACATACATTATACATCTAATATACAGCTATACACAGACAATGGTGGCAACATTCAGCAAACAGTGATATTTATACATGGTTCTCACCCAACAATCAGATCTCCCTGAGGTACACATCGTGTTCTTCCGTCTTTTTGCATTATCCACCATGTGCACCCTGGTACCTGAGCAAAAACAACCCTGCGAATGGGTTTGTCTGTACTCGAGGCAGGATTGATCCAAACTGTCTTCCCTAACAAACCCCTGACATGTACCACTGGGACTTTGTCTCCATCTACTCTGTGCAAAGGCTCTGATTGGGCAGGGCCCACTCGGTTAGTAGAGCCTCGGGTATTAACTAACCAGGTGGCCTTTGCCAGATGCTGCTCCCAATTTTTGAAAGATCCCCTACCTAAGTCTTTTAAGGTGGTTTTTAGCAGCCCATTGTACCTTTCCACTTTTCCCGAAGCTGGTGCATGGTAGGGGATATGGTACACCCACTCAATGCCATATTCTCTGGCCCAGGTGCTGATAAGGCTGTTCTTGAAATGAGTCCCGATGTCTGACTCAATCCTCTCAGGGGTACCATGTCTCCACAGGACTTGCTTTTCCAGGTGCAGGATGGTGTTCTGGGCAGTAGCATGAGGCACAGGGTAGGTCTCCAACCACCCTGTGGTGGCTTCTACCATTGTCAGCACGTAGCGCTTGCCTTGGCGTGTCTGGGGCAGTGTGATGCAGTCAATCTGCCAGGCCTCGCCATACTTGTACTTGGACCACCGCCCACCATACCATAGGGGCTTCACCCTCTTGGCCTGTTTGATGGCAGCACACGTCTCACAGTCGTGGATAACCTGAGAAATACTGTCCATGGTTAAATCCACCCCTCGGTCTCGTGCCCACTTATAGGTGGCATCTCTACCCTGATGACCTGAGGCATCATGGGCCCCTCGAGCTAGGAATAACTCTCCCTTGTGCTCCCAATCTAGGTCTATCTTGGACACGCCTATCTTTGCAGCCTGGTCTACCTGCTCATGGTTTTTGTGCTCCTCATTAGCTCTACTCTTGGGGACATGGGCATCTACATGGCGGACCTTCACAGGTAGCCTCCCTACCCTGGTAGCGATGTCTTTCCACTCTTCAACAGCCCAAACTGGTTTTCCTCTACGCTGCCAATTAGCCTCTTTCCACCTCTCCAGCCATCCCCACAGAGCGTTGGCTGCCATCCATGAATCAGTGTAGAGGTAGAGCTTTGGCCACCTCTCTCTTTCAGCAATGTCCAGGGCCAGTTGAACAGCTTTGACTTCAGCAAGTTGGCCTGATCTACTTTTTCTTTCAGTTGTCTCTGCAACTTGTTGTGTGGGGCTCCATACGGCTGCTTTCTACTTCTGATTCATTCTTACCATGAGACAGGAACTATCAGTAAAAAGAGCATATTGTGTTTCTTCCACTGGCAATTGGTTATATGGAGGAGCTTTTTCAGCACGTGTCACTTCTTGTTCTTCTTCATCAGTGAGACTGAAGTTTTTACCTTCTGGCTAGTTTGTAATTATGTCCAGAATCCCAGGGTTGTTCAGCTTTCCAATACGGGCACACTGTGTTATGAGAGCAATCTACTTATTCCATGTAGCACTGGTGGTATGGTGGGTAGAGGGAACCTTTGCTTTGAACATCCACCCCAGTATTGGTAGTCGGGGTGCCAGGAGGAGTTGTGCTTCAGTGCTTATTACTTTTGAGGTAGCTTGGACTCCTTCATAGGCTGCTAAAAATTCTTTTTTTGTTGGAGTATTGTTGGCTTCAGACCCTCTGTAGCTTCGACTCCAAAATCTTAGTGGTTGGCCTCGAGTCTCCCTAGGCACCTTCTGCCACAGGTTCCAGGACAAACCATGGTTCCTGGCTGCAGAGTAGAGCATATTTTTCACATCTGGTTTTGTCTTGACTGGGCTAAGGGCTACTGCATGAGCGATCTCCTGCTTAATCTGGACGAAGGCTTGCTGCTGTTCAGGGCCCCAGTGGAAAGTGTTCTTCTTACAGGTGACTAGATAGAGAGGGCTCACGATCTGACTGTACTCAGGAATGTGCATTCTCCAAAAACCAATGGTGCCTAGGAAAGCTTGTGTTTCCTTCTTGTTGGATGGTGGAGACATTGCTGTGATCTTGTTGATGACATCAGTGGGAATCTGACGCCGTCCGTCTTGCCACTTCACTCCCAGAAACTGGATTTCTTGAGCAGGTCCCTTGACTTTGATGGCAAAGCCAGCTTTTAAGAGAATCTGGATGATTTTTTGTCCTTTCTCAAACACTTCTGCTGCTGTCTTCCCCTATACAATGATGTCATCAATATATTGCAGATGTTCTGGAGCTTCACCCTTTTCTAGTGTACTCTGGATCAGTCCATGGCAGATGGTAGGACTGTGCTTCCACCCCTGGGGCAGCTGGTTCCAAGTGTACTGCACACCTCTCTAGGTGAAGGCAAACTGAGGCCTGCATTCTGCTGCCAGCGGAATGGAGAAAAATGCATTGGCAATATCAATAGTGGCATACCACTTTGCTGCCTTAGACTCAAGCTCATACTGGAGCTCTAATATGTCTGGCACAGCAGCGCTCAGTGGTGGAGTCACTTCATTCAATGCACGGTAGTCCACCGTCAGTCTCCATTCTCCTTCAGATTTACGCACAGGCCAGATGGGGCTGTTGAAGGGTGAGTGGGTTTTGCTGACTACCCCTTGGCTCTCCAGCTTTCAGATCATCTTATGGATGGGAATCATAGCATCTTGAGTGGTTTTATACTGTCGACGATGCACTGTGGAAGTGGCAATCGGTATCTGTTGCTCTTTTCTCTTCAGAGGCTCTATTGTAGATGGATTCTCAGATAGTCTAGGCAAGGTATTCAATTGCTGGACGCCCTCTGTCACTACAGCTACTATCTTAAATGCCTACTTCAGTCTTTTTGGGTCTTTGAAATACCTACTTCGGAGATAATTTATGCCCAAAATACATGGGGCTTCTGGGCCAGTCACAATAGGATGTTTCTTCTACTCATTTCTAGTCAAGCTCACATCAGCTTCTACTAAAGTGAAGTCTTGTGATCTTCCTGTTACACCAGCGATAGAAACGGATTCTGTCCTTACATGTCTTGATGGAATTAAGGTACACTGTGCACTAGTGTGGACTAAAGCTTTATACTCTTGTGGTTCTGATGTGCCAGGCTAACGAATCTACACTGTCCAGAAAACACGATTTTCCTTAGCCTCTACCTGGTTAGAGGCAGGGCTCTTCTAAGCTTGGTTATCTTTCTTTTCTTGGGCATATATCTTAGAGGTTCCTTCAAGGGGATCGGACATGTCATCATCATTATTATACCTGGCAGTTCGGCTACGGGCAACTGGAGTTGCTTTTCTTGTGGTGGAACTTCTTCTCTGAGCTCTGTATACTTTCAATTCATGCACCTTTCGGGCCAGAGCAGCGGTGGATTTTCCATCCCACAGCCTCAAGTTTTTTCTATAATCGCGCAGGAAAAACCACAGCTCAGCTGGTGGGGTGTACTTTCTCTCTCTATCTGGGGAACGTCTGCGTTGGGTACCAGAACTTTTGATCTGTACTGCTGAGATTTGGAGAAGGTCTTCTTTAATCTCCTCTCTGAGCTTCTTATGATTCTCCTCTATCTTATCCTCTAATCTCTGCAGACGTGTTTCCACTGCTGCGATTCTGGCATGTGTTGGGCTATGTACAGCATCTGCATAAGCTCGGAGCTTCTTTGCCATGTTAAGCACGGTCTCATCCCTGTCATCCCACTTCATGATAGCTAGAGCAGAAGCATATTCATGTGGCCCAAGTCGTACCAGTTTTCGCCACATCACAGATGTGCATGGTACCAAGTCTGGATTCCTAGTTGTTATGTCATCTGAGAAGATAATCTCAGCCACTGCCATTTCTCTCAGGCATTGAATCCCTTGTTCTGTGGTCTTCCACTGTGTTTGCTGCATGTAGAGATCATAGGCACACAGGTATCTTTGCGCTACACTGTCCAAGACCAGAGGCTGTGAGGGTTAGCTCCCCTCATCATGCCTTGGTCGATGACAGGATCATGTGACAGGGATCCCAAATGCCTCGCTTCTGTGCCGTCCAGAATTGTAGCCTCGCTTGCAGCATCCCAAAAACGGACTAACCAGCTAATTATGGATTCATCAGATCATCGGGTGTATACCCTTCCTTAGGCCACGCAGGTCCTTCAGGGAGAAGGACTCAATATTGGCCTCTGATCTTGTGCCAGTTGCTTTGACTCCTGATTTTATGTCAGGAAATGTTGAGGGTCCTTCTCCTGCATCATCATCATCATCATCCACTGGTCGATTGGTCTTGTCTGTGCACTTCCCTCTTCTAGTGCTAGTAGCAACAGCTGTTGGTTGAGGCTTATTGTCTGGTTTAACTGCTGGCTTAGGCTCACTATCTGGTTTAGCTGCTGGCTTTGAGCCTGGGGTGTTGGCTGCAGCCTGAGTGACTGCGATAACTCTTGATGTATCTCCCTGCCCTCTTTCTTCTGTCTGCTGCCCTAGAGTATCTAGCAGTGTGTGATAAGCATATGCTAGGGCTTAGCTCACTGCAATGATCTTTTTCTCCTTAGGGTCATTATGATATTTCTCTTTCAGATATTTCTTCACCGTAGCTGGGTTCTGAATTTGTTCATGGGGAAAGTCCCAGACTATAGGGTCAGAGAATTCTTTCAGGATTTGGCCCATATTTTCCCATTCTCCACCCCACTCAGGATTCTCCACATGTGGGTCTACTTCTGGGTCAGGGGTCTCATCAGCCCTTCTAGACATCTGAGCCCTCATTCTAGAGAAGCTGCAGACCATATAGAGGAAGCTTACCAGATTAAATACCAGAAAGATGGTGTCTTTAACATTCAGGGGAAACTGAACATTCTCCAAAAGTGACGTAACAGATTCAAAGGAGAAGAAGGAAAGGAAAGGCTGGAAAGCCTCATTCCCGCTCCTCCTCTAACTAGCTGGGTGTAATTACTAATAAATTCTCAAAACATACTGTTAGAACTGGGATGCAGGGTAGGACAAAGAAACCATAAACCACACATATCGTAAACAGACGCCTGTATCTTTGTAAACGCCCTATAAATCATTATCACCAAGGCCAGCACAATAGCTAATCTAATCCGTGTCTTTTTACTGCAAAAACTACATGATAGGGACAATAATTTTAGTGACCAGAAAGGTATTGAAACCTCAAAAAAGTCTAGAGACCAGAGCCACATAAAGGCCTCCCCAAGAGACATTACAAATTCAAACAACATGGCTACTGGGTACTTTAACTTACTACACAGCAAGCATAACCAACCTGCGATCAATAAAGGGGTTTTTCTACTTTCTCAAGCCCTACATTGGGCGCCACTACCTGTATTTGTCCTGGTTTAGGGCAAGTTTGGGAGATAACTCTTAAAGGGGCTTCTCTACAAAAGCAGATTCAATTGCCTTTCTTTTTTCTAACTGGTTCGGGAGAAAATATTTCTTTGGAGAAAAAGTGGAAAGAAACCTGTTTATTAAACAATGGAACCCAAACAATATTAAACAATAAAAGTTCTCACTGCTCCAAAAAAAAAAAGCAAACTCAGAACAGTCCCCTCCCCGAGTTGCAGCTCGGCTCACTCAGTCTTTGATCAGTCTCTCTGGTGCTGGAAACGCCGCGGCCCAGGCCCAGCCGGGGGTCCACAGGTGGAGCTGTTGGTGTTCTTTTGGGTGTTCAGTCTAGAGCAGGCTTGAACCGGTCTAAGAAAAAAGGAAAAAAAAATACAGTCTAGGGAACTTCTTTGCCTCAGCTAGCTAAAACTAACTAAAAGTAAAAAAAAAAAAAAAAAAAAAGGAAAAAGGAGTTCTGTCCGGTTGTGTGTACATCTGCAGAAAACACAGTTCAGGAGCAGGAATGTGGAGGAGTGAGAGCAGTCTGAAAACAAACTGTGCGCTTCTTCCCTCCCCTCTTCACTGTCTGGGAGAGTCTTAAAGGTGTAAAACTTATTATTTGGTATAAACAGAACAAGATGATTGGGGATAAAAGCATTATATAGTCAACTCAGGACATGTAGTTAAAAACATTTTGTGGATTTTAATTTTAATTTTTTTTTGTTTTGCTTACATTTTCATGGTTTTTACGCTATTGTAAAAAAGCCATGGGAGAAGCCTTTTTAATGAATAAAGGTAGTGGAGTTGTGAAGGCCAGTGGGCCAACAGGTAAAAGTCTACAACTGTCCCCTGGATGGAAAACCCCTCAAGCAATAACCACTCTTGTCAAGGTGAGAAGAAAGGCTTCTTCCAGCATGCCTTGCTGTGATATGCAGATTCAATGTATCCCATTGGCCCTTCCCACTCTCTCCACCCCTGTGCCCTCATCCCATTGGCTGTCTGTCCCGCCCCTCAAGAACCCTATATAAAGCTGTGCTTTCCCTGCCTGAGTGGCTCCTAGTCCCCAGACTTTCCCGAAGAAGAAGCTCAATGAAGGCTCTCCTTGGAACCCCACACAAAGACCCCATCTCTCTTTCTGCGTCGCCTGGATCTCAGAAGAGCAGAAATCACCCTGCATGAGCGCAGTCGTGCCTTGTGCTCCTGAGGAGTCTTTTCCAAGACACTTCTTTGGGAAGGTACTCTAGACAGCCACCCGCCACGACAAGTGGTGCCCAACGTGAGGCAGCAATGCTAAGGGCCCTGAGGCCCTGATGATCATTGATTGCCAGCGTGCCAGACACACTCCTCTTGGTAAGAAAGGAGAAGAGCTGAGCATCAGAGGCAGCAGAGAGCGGGTCAAGACCAACAGCCCCGTAAGTCTTTTTTTTTAAAGTGCTGTCAAGCTAGGACAATTTTATAAAGAAGACCCAGGTCTCATCCCCAAGAGCTTTCAGGCCAAGATTGCAGGAACCCCCAGTCCTAGTGTTGCGTGGGGGAAAGTTTACAGGGACAAAGATAAAGATGGGAACAATAATTACAAAGGAAGAACAGGACATTTATAAACATTTTAATTTATTTTTAGATTCTTATGGGACAGAGTTTTCTAAATGGGATCTGAAAAGAATTGTTTGGTGGCTTTACAACACTTTTCCTGGTGCATCTGCAAGACTCCATATTTACCATCAACTTTTGGGACCTAGTCTGTGTGAAGAACACTCACTATGGCACCTGAATTGCTGCCCATATCCTCTGCCATCCAAGAGACCTTACACCATCATGCAGCACATGGAGGCCTCCTGCCTTTGGTCACGTCTCCCATAAAACCCCTTCTAGCTTCTGTGAAGCTCCCCTTATTCTGCCCCTCTCTAATTTTCCCATACCCTCCCCAGTCCCTGATCTTGAGTAGTGTTGGCCATGCCATCCCAGACCCTCCTTTTCAAGATGGTAATGGTCACACCACCTTGAAACTGTTTTCCAGCTCTTCACCTTCTCTTCCTGGCTCTGATCTCGCCTCTGGCTCTGCCTCTTCTCCCGAATGCACCACCTCTGGAGGCTCTGACCGTTCCATCATAGGGCACGCCTCTTCTAGGGAAGATGGAACCAGAGACCCCGCTCCGGAAACCATTCTTTTTTTTACTCTGCCAAAATGGTGGCGCCCATAACCCCCCTACTGGACCCCCAGACAACTTGCTACAGTTACCCAACATACAACATCAGGGCTTCTACTCCCTCTCCTGAGAGGGTCTCCCCCTTAGTTGCCTCCACCAGCACCATACAGCCCCTCTAAAGCCAGGCTGATCCATCAGACAGTTTGGGACATGTGTTCCAGTGTCGAGAGCCTCCTTTAAATGCAGCCATTGCCATCTGGACTCCCCAAAGAAACTTCATATTCAATGAATTTGTGCCTGCGCCAGTGATCACCGCCATGGATTGCAGTGGCAGGCATCTCCAGCATGCTGTGGCAAACTGCATTCAACAAAGTTTGACACCTAGAGCTCCCAAGCGCCGCCAGCAGAGGAGAAATCATCACCAAGCCTGCTCCAGACAGCAAATTAATGTAACTGTACAAGTTTTCGATAGAAATCATAACACTTCCCCTTTTATTCCTCCTTCCTGGTAAATATATTTTCAGTTGTATTTAGATAATTTTAAGTTTAACCAAGTTCTAGATCACCTTGAAGATGTGTTTGTTTGATTAACCTTTTACAGCTCCCCAGTCTTCATTAAAAAGGAGTAACTTGATTTAATAGTATTAATTGAAGTGATGTAAGCTATTCAATACCAGTACTATTATTTTGTTGGTTAAAGTTGATTTAGTTTTTACAGACTGTTATTATCTCTTTCAATTTTAATATATACAAAAATGTAAATAGTTCTCAACTAAAGTTACAAGAATTTAATATGACAGAAACAATCCTAACTCCCATTATTCATGTTAAATCTTTAAATGCCTCTATTTTAATTAATTGGAAAAATCGAGTTTTTAGAATGCACTCTTTATACCCTGTCTATTGTCCTTTCTGCAAGGAACCCCGCAGAAAGACAATATCATATTGTAAAAGTATGTGTCTGTCATAGGTTAAGAAGGAAGTGAGTTTTTTTGGGAAGCTGTGATTAAAGCAATCAGTGCTTAGATTTGAATATTGGCACTTAGTTTGGCCACTGAAGGTATGGAGTGCCTTTGAGAACACCAGGGGTGAAAAGAGCAGAGAACTCCTAAGAGAACTTTCTTGGTCCCAGTCCGTGAAGCAAGTCAGACCTTCCCTACCCAGCCAGGGCTGGGTGGGGGAGGCGAAGCCTTGCGGCTGGGTGAAGTAGGCCGGAGCTTCAGGCAAAGGAGGGGAGGTGAAGGCCTTGTAAGATGGAAAAGTGGAACAGCCCTGAAAAGCATTGAGCCACCCCCTACTCCCCAGGAGAGAGAGAGAGCCAGTGCCTGTGCTGCCTTAAAATTCAATATCACAGCCTGACAGCACAGCCAGCCAGAAGGAGAAGTAAGGGATGTGGCACAAAAATAGTGCTCAGCAGCCGTGGGAGTTCTGATTGTAAGACAAGGAGTGATAGTATAGAATACTTGAAAGACTGTAAAAGGGAAGAGAAAGAGGAAAAAAAGGAAAAAGAAAAGAGAGACAGTGAGAGTGAGAAAAAAGGACTAGTTTACTTAGATTAACGGCATTAAGTTGAGAACAAAGAAATGAAAGAAAAGACTTTCCTTAAGTGTTACTTTGATTATTACGTTAAACTTATTTTCTTACCTATACCTTTCAATCTTTACATATGTCAAAATTATTTTCTTGTATGTACCCCTTTCATGTTTAATCTTTCCATTAAGATTCTTTATTGTCTGAAGTTTAGCTAAAATTATCAGTTCTATAATTGTTATTGTCTTGTTAATAGTGTTTCACTGTTCATTATTATGTCCCCGGGAATCCCTTTATGAGTTGTCCTAATGCCTCTAGAAGTTACCCCATAAGTATGAAGGAATTTAAGTTGAAGAGTATTCTGGGGCCATAACTTAAAGATTGTTCTCCTGTTTCTAAAAGAAATAAAAAAGGGGGAGTTGTGTAGTGCCCCCCCCCCCAGGTGGCAGGGATTCTACCCAGACAGACAGCATTGGTTGAGGGGTGTGATTTAAAGAAGATTCCACCCCTCCACCCTGTGGGGCATGTCCCTGGAAGTCCGGAAAAAGGCATTCCACTCCATCTTGTCAAAGAAGGAATGGCTCCAGAATGTTCTTCCTTTCCTGTACCCCCATTGGTTTCAATTCTACTGCAATGTCCTCACCTTGGTTTTTTCCATTGGCTGTCCTCCTGGACCCACCCATTTGCAGTCCCCTGCTCCTTCTGCTATTGGACCCTGACCCTAAATGCCACCCCTAGCCTGTCATATAAAACCCATGACTACCCCCTTGTTTCTTGTCTTGGTCGCTGGCACAATAAAGGATCGAGGCTTTTGCTAAAGCAAGAAGCATCCTGTTGCCTGCCTTTCCCTGTTGGTCATCGGTGCCTGCCTGAGGTCTGAGACTCCAGGGCCCAGGGCAGTTGTTGCAGCACAGTCCCCATCCCACTCAATTTGGAATTTTAGGAGGTGGCAGGCCATGGGGGGCCACAGGCCCCTGGGCTGGATGCAGGTCTCTGGACACGAACGCCAGCCGTTTTTCATGGGAAACAAAACTGACCAGGCCAGTTTCCTGATGTCCTTTCCAGGAGGTGCTTCCCACTGCCAGGGCAGCCTGAGCTTTAGGTGGTACCAGGTTGCCTCTGGGAGACATCCTGCGCCGTCTGGGATTTCAGGAGGCAGCAGACTAGTTGGGGTCACAGGCCCCTTGGCTGAATGCAGGCCATTTTCCATTGGAAACAAAACTCACCACCCCAGTTTCATGGTGTCACTTTGCAAGAGGCACTTGGCACTGCCAGGGCAGCCCGAGTTGGAGGTGCTGGCAGCTTGGGTCTGGGAGACATCCTGTGGCATTTGGGATTTTAGGAGGCAGCAGCCCACTTGGGGTCACAGGCCTCTGGACATGAATGCCAGTGGAGGAAAGATATAATGTTAAAAGCATGGCCCAGGCAATGCTCCTTTGACAAGTTCTGCCCTGAGCTTTCCTCAGGAAGATCTGAAATGTTCAATGTCACCAGCAAAAGCTCCTGCAATGGCTGCTCGCCATCAGAGCAGGGCTGTCAGCTGTGAAACAAGTGCTGCCACAAGCAGCAGCTTACCCAGGGCAGCAAATCAAGAGCTAGGAAGGAGCTGATCTGAAGGCCAAACCTCCTTAGCTCCTTCTAAAAGAGCTGGAACAGTTCCTCATTCCAGTGCGGTGGAATGCTGGGCACCACAGTTCTCAGTGAGAACTGGGCACAAGTTTTCTCTCACTGAGTGCTGTGATGGTTTCTGGAGGAGCTCTGGGCTCCTGTGCGTGCTGGCCACAATGAGGAGAGAGGAATCAAGTGCACTGACACTCCTTTGCCTTGAGCATAACCCAGCCTGGACCAAACACACTGAAAGGTTTCCCCCTGTCTCAAAATGGCAGGTCCACTGTTTGACAACTCAGGTTGGTTTGGTGTCAAGGAATTTCCCTGAGAAATACTCAGTTTGTCTTCCTCTGTGCCTTTCCCTCAGCAGCCTTGGGGATGCTCCTATGTGAAGCCATCTGTCTCACAGAGTTTGAGACAACTTAAAACAGGATACTGTGCAATAAGTCGTCTCCTCTAAACTGTTCCAACAATCCCTTTCCTGCAATAGGAAATTATTACTAATAGATGAAAGTGGAAAAAAACCCCAACATTTTATTAACAAACAGATCCCCCTATGACACGTGTTACCAGGAGCCGGGATCTCTCTCAGGAAGAACAGGAGCTGTCATGGAGTAGTTCTAGCAGCTGATGAAAGCTCGGTGGCTTGTCTGGCATAAACTTTCTGCCAGTGGCAGAGCTCCATGGAACAGTCACAGCAGGTGAAGCAGCTGGGCTGGAGCCCCTCAGTGCCTTTTCTCCCTGGCATGGCTCAGCTCACAGACTCTTGGGCTGGGAGCGGGGCTGTTCCACTTCTGCCAGCACCATGTCCCTGGGCTTGGACAAACAGTTTTCTGCTAGGAGAGCCCTGCACTCTGTTCCACATCTTTTTCAAAAAGGCCCAAACCAGCTCCAAACACTCAGTCTACAGCAGCTTTTCACAATGCGCTGCAGAAATCCAGGACTGCTGCAAGTGTTGGAAGGCTCTTGTCTTGTTCCTGCCAGCAGAATTCTCTGTGATTTTATGCAATTTTATTCAGATGCAACAGGAGAACTGAGGTTTTTTCTTAAAATATTCCATAATGAGTAACAGGCCTCGGGAGCATGAGGTGCAGAACTGACATGTGAAAGCATGAGCATATCCTCCAAAGTGGTCAGTTTAATTGTCCATTTTATTACTCTTCTATTTACTCCACACTAATAAGGAAACGCAAGCTTTGCTTGGAGGCAAAGCAGGCATGGGATACACTAGGATCCCTCGCAGGCTCACCAGGGCTGGCAGTGACAAAGCAGACAGACTGCTTCACTGAGAACCACTACAGAGCTACATCCCTATGTGCTTTTAAGTAGCATGGTATTATTAAGAGCTCCTTTTCTGCATGAGATGCAAAAAGGAGGTCCCAAATGATCTTCATGCAAGCATGCAGTAAAGACCTGATCCTGCTATCCTAATGAGGCTTTTGCTTTGGCAATGACACCCTTCCCATTCATCTTTTGAGGCAGACACTTGCGGTCTTCCCCTACACCCTTGCAAGGCTGGCAGTTGCTGCTTCCCATTTCCTGTTCTTCCCTAGAGCCAGTACAGTGGCTGCTTTGAAACAAAAAGCCCTGAGATCTGGGTAGCTTGAAGGAGCATGAAATGCTAATTGAGTGTTCATGGTGGTAATACCCAGGTCTGCACTTCCCAGTGCTCTGAAGCAGCAGCAGGAGGACCGTGCATCATTCCTGTTGGTGGATGTTCATGTTTCTGGTGTGCAAGAGCAATGACTTGAGGAGGGACAAAAATGCCCCAATTCAAACAGTGGCTGTGCAAGGAGATGTGAAGTTTCACTGCCTTTTCTAGGATATTTTAGAAAGATCTAAGAGAATATTGTGGCATGGAGTAGGTACCTAATTTTGTCTCCAGAGAAATCCCCAAAGGCCACATTCACTCTGCTGGTGATGGCAACCCCAGCAGCTCACGGGCTAGTTTTCCCTGCAACATGCCACCCTGCCCTGGCTTTACTAGGCCAGGACTAGACCCATAGCTAAGCAAACACATGCAGCCAGGTGACATGGAATTTTTCTTTCAGAAGACCTAATTAACACAATCCCATGCCGTTTCTTCTGTAACATCAGAAGCTGGCAACCATGAGAACTTTGCTGGCAAAAGGTTACATTTTGCACTGGGCCTAGAAGTGTTTTTCCCTAAGGCAAAGCAAAGTGAAATGTGAAGTTCAAAAGCTTCAAATGCCTATAAAAGGAAACTGCGGAATAATTTCTGGAAAGGCAGCGTTGTCAATGATCATGCAGCCCACCCACAGCTGGAGCTGCATCCAGAATTGCTTCTTCCAGCTGTGCAGGAATTCATTTCAGTGGCAAACACTGTTCCATGATGAACAAATTGTCCCCTAGCTCTGGGCTGAATGGCACCCAGGCTGCAGTACAGATTTGAGGAACCTTTGTCACTTGTTATTGGCCTCCCAGTGCACTCATCCTTCTGCAAACAAGGTGCAAACAACACAGCTGGGCTGCTGTCCTGGGTAAATATACATACAGACGGTTTTTCCAAATCAGTGCATCTTTTCCCAGTGAAAGACACGAATTCTTCTTACCTATGAAATTGTGATTGAAGACACCTGTGAGCCAGATCTGTGTGAGACTGCAAAGGAGCAAAACTTTGGGGTTTGGACACACTTCTCTTTGTTTCTTTTCTCCGGCCTTTTCTGAGCACAGAACACACCTATGTAGAAAGCTTTTGACTATACAGGATCTTTTGGATCCATTGTCCCCCAAACAAGTCAACAGGTGGCCCTGTCATAATGCCAAGTAGCAAAGAGCAGCACAAATGACAGCAAGAAAACATGGCCAAAGAGGAAGAGGAGAGGCCCAGTGAGGAGGAAAGGATGTGGTGAGACACCGGCTCATTGAGTGAGCTGCACTCCCATAATCTCTAGGCTAGCAGGACCTGGTCTCACATTCTTCTCCTGGTTTATTTAAATTTGATTTATTTATTTACTTTTTTTCATCATCAGTATAAAATCTATACAATTAAAAATATGTAATCAAGATTTAAAGATACAATCAAAACACATTTATTCAAAACTACATCTAAGCATCAGAACATATATGCATCTGTAACTACGAAACCTAACACATAAATCCTATTCTTCAAACAATCTTCATACAGGCAGCAGCTTCTTCCTGAACTTGGAGAAAAGAGATCTCTGTACAGCAGGCAAGGACTTTGTGGGTAAGGCACCATGGGAATTGTCCAGAGGAACCTTCTCGGTAAGACTGTAACCAGTCCGATCTGCAAAATGGAGACACAAAGTTTAACAGGGGCCACAATGCAAACCTAAAGCAGCTAAAGCTCCATATCTCATGGGACAGACTTCCTGCAAACTTCTAAACAGCTGCACAGGGAAACATGCTCCTGCTGGCAGATACTTGAGGCAGGCCAAGGGAAAACCCTGGCCCACTTCCACAGGGCTGCCACAGGAGCACCCTGGCCTCTGGGCTGCCCTGGGACAGCAGGGAGCCCAGAGCCCTGTGCTCTCCAGCAATGGCTCAGCTGCACATGCACCTTCCTGCTCCTCTGCCTGCCCCACAGCTGAGCAGCCCTCCAGCTCCACGGGGCACTGGCAGCAGCACAGCTCATTGCAGGGCCACATGCAGGGCACAGCTGTTCATTGGCAATGTGCACAGGCTCGCTGGGCTGCCACAAGACCCTTCCTCCCACCAGAGATTGGCCCAGCTCCCCCTCACCTCTGTGTGAGGCTGAGCCATGATCAGCCTTCACCTTGTCCTCAGTCTGGAGTTGCTTCAGGCCCCCCATGCCATGACTAGGAAGGGCGATGGAGAGAGAGGGGGCAGGTGCACACCATTCCTTAGCATTTGGTCTCTTTTGGCACAGCTAACAAGGCAGATCTGGAGGTGTCCAACTCAGCACGTTGTCATCTCTCTGGAGAACATCATGCCTTCACCAGCCCAACATTTTGGAGAGGTTTTCCCGCACATGTGGAGGCTGGCTGGCAGCACATCTCTTCAGCTTGGTGCCCATCACCTTGTGGAGGGCAGAGGCAAGCTTGGTGGCCACAGTGCGGACATTGGCGCTTCGCACTGGCAGCGCCTTGTTCTCCAGGAAGGACCAGAGCACGGGCAGGGCGTCGTGCTGGACCACTTCAGGGCTCCTGGCATAAACCCACTCCACAAGCACTGCCGGGAGAGAGACACAGCTTCTCAACCATCAGCCTCAATGCAAACAGGGATCTACCTCTGCATTTGCTAATTGGAAGCCTTCTGGCTAAGATCAGCAAAATAGCACAGAGCCCCATGATCCACAAACGGGCAAAGCAGCTGATCATCCTGGAAACAGAACCACCAACCCCTCAGGACTAATTTATCCAACCACAGCCTTGTCCCTGTGGCAGACTTTGTCCCTTTACTAAATTATTTCACATTATCTTTCTGCATGAGCAATGAATGAAATGTCCAGTTGCTTTTTATTTCCATTAAGAAGTTGTCTAAACCCACACTGAAGATTCGGAAATGCACCGTGGACAGAAAATTGAGAGATTTCTAATAAAAGGGATGATTCCATTTTCATAACTTTGATGTCAAGTGCCAAACGTTTAATCTGGCTCTTCCCTTTGCTCAATGGCACACAGCAAAGGGCAGTATTAGAACACACCTCAAAACTCCTGCCCACCAGAGACGGCTGCTGCTTGACAGTTGGATTGGAAACATCAGTGACTAGCTGGTGTCTTTGGCAGAATGCTTCTGGGGCTTCCAACAAGCAGCTGTTACAAACCTCAGGGTGCCTTAGAGAATTATCCAGACCCCATTGCTGTGGCATTTGAGCATCTCCACATTTTAATGCCATTTCCCCTCCCAATCTTAATGGCATTTTTTCTTATAATGTCCACTGACGTAGGGGCATAGAAAGAGCAAAATGCTACACAGGGGACTGAAATTCATCCAAAACACGAGTGTTTTCTCATATTGTCTCTGAAATCTGCTCTCTGCTCATTTTCTGAACCAAACTATATCACAGACAAAAATTTACTACCAACAGGCTCCTTGCATGGCAGATTTGGCTGAAAGATCAAATCCTGAAAAGCTCTGGAGACCATTCTTATTTTCTGATCAGGCAAAATGTTATCTAGTAGCCATTTATTATTCTGTGGTGGAAGAGACTTTATTTTCTCTAAGCTTTTAATCCACTGGCAGTCATCAATATTAAAACAGCTCCTGAAAGTACCCAAACCCCAATTGTGCTAAGCAGGAAAAGGGTTATGGTACCCATTTTAACATGGGAATTCACTTGAGTTTAAATACAATTAAAGATATTGGTGACTATTGAAGGTAAGGAACAGCTGTCTCTTCCTACTAAATCTCAGAGAGAACATCTACTTTTTCTAAAGTAGTCCTAATTTATGTTTCATTCTTTTATTTGAAAAAGAGATCAAAAGATCTGTAAAACTAAATTCCCTGTTGCTGGAGATCTACTTTTTTCAAAGCTCTTTAAAAGGCCTTTGACATTCCCAATCGCTGAACATGCCCTTTTGAGATTCCTAATGGAGACACAAAGTGTATTAAACCTTGCATTCAAAGATGTTGGCCTAATTAGCAGTGGCTTTAGCCCCAGATAAAGCAAGACTGTCAATCGTCTGTTCTAGTATATATTGGGATTATAATTTTCCCATTCTTTGGCTATTGCTGACATAGCAAGCCCCTCTGAGGAATCAATTATCAGCTGCATTTGTAACATTTTGGACAGTGCTGACACAGGCAGACACTGTTTGCACACCCTGAAATGCTCAGTCCAGCGCCACTTTGACAGCACAGGCAGGGAGCCTCAGCACTCTGCTTCTGCCCCTCTGCCCCCAAAGGCTGCCTTGCACTAAATCCCTGCCTCTAATACGTCTGTTGAGTTTTGACATAAGCTGTGACCCCAGGCTCTGCACAGTTCAGCCTCAAAGCTTTCCAAGAGAAAAACAAGAGTTCTGTGAGGACAAAACAAACTGGTCCCCTGAAACAGCATTTGCCACCATTTTCCCGAAAAGATGACAGATGTCCCTGAGCTTCCAAGAGAGGGGCCAGCTGGGGTATTTTGAGCCCCTCCCTTTCCTGGAGCTGGGTTCTGAGATGCCCCAGTGGGAGCTCAGCCCCGAGGCCGAGCTCTGCCCCATCTCAGATGCTGCACAGCTCTGCAGCAGCCAGGGAAACCTGCCAAATACACCTGCCTTGGGCACTGGGCAGGAGGGACAAGCTCAGCACCTCCTGGTTTGGAGGAGCTACTCTGCTGTCTGTTCACAGGCATTGCCTGTAAATACTCCCTGGGAAGACCTCTTGGCCTAGAAGGGGAGGCCATACCTGTGATACACTCCGTGACATCCAGCAGAGCTTGGCCACTCAGGTGATTCCACTGGTAGCTGAACTCCTTCAGCAGTGACACTTTATCTACAAGTGAAACACATGTTTCTGCTCACTTTTCTGAGGCCATAGGAGAAAGGACAGTGCAGAGGGAAAGGGCAGGGGCAACCCCATTCTATAAAATAAAGTACATTTCTACTGATTCTTGAATCCTTTTCTTCATTCCTTCCAGCCTGCTTGGCAGGGTTTTAAATTGCAAAAGAAAAGCTCTCCTTTCACATTTGTAAATGCAAAGTTGTCTGCTGTATCAGGAGCTATGTTAAAACATTGCCCATCAGGGACATCAAGAGTTCAGTCACATGTAAGTAGTGAAATGGTTTTGCATCCCAGAGCAAAAAGGAAGAACCCCATACTTGGGACACAGAAAGGCACCGAGTCAGGTAGTTCCTGAGTTCACAGAGCAGCTGAGGAGGAGAAAGTGGCAACTCCCCTTGAAGACCTGCCTCTTCAACACTCCTATTTTCAGGCACATTTCCCCAGTGTGGCATTTTCAGAGCTGACATAAATCTGTGTGGCAAAGTAATTTAGAGCAGCCTTTGCCTATGTAGTTAACTGCTGTAGACATCTTGCCCCATGCAAAACAACATGTGGAACAAGGCACCATTGACAGCTGGGTTTATACCTATTTGTTATAAAGAAATGAACTTGGGGAATCCTAAGTTCCCCTTTGAAAATAGAAGACAAAGAAGAAAAGGGGTAAATAGGCAGCTAATGCCTATCATGTAGAGCATTCCCGGTGGCTGCTCTGCAGGAGCTCTGATGGGTCACTCTCCCTTCATGCCAAGAGCAAAGCTATTCATTTTGGGAAGTCAAACGGGACCCAATCAAACTCCAAACCCCCTTTGCCTCTGAACTGCAGCAAAGCTGTAGTCTGGGACTTGCTCTTCAGACAGGCAGCACAGAGCCAAGGGCTCCTGGGACTTTTGGGAAATGCTGATCACGTTCAAGCCTGTTGGGGGACTGGTGCATAAGGACTGCACCTGCACAGCTTCTGGGGGATGCCAGCTGGAGCTTTCCACAGACAACAGCAGCTATCAAGGCACTCAGCACTCTCTTGTGTCGGAGAGACAGAGACACAGGTGAGGAGAGTCCATGCCAGGGCTCAGCCTTACCTAAATGAGCAATGGATTCTTCCAGCGCTTTCACAGCTGCAGCACGAACCCTGGGGTCCTTGGAGTTCAGGTTCTTGGTTATTCCTTCCACCAAACCAATGATCACCGGGTTCAAGGCATCTTTCAGGACGCCTGTGATTTCAGCCAGCACGTCCAGCGCCTTCTGCTTCACTTTCTTGTGGCTGTCAGATATTCTCAGGACAAAATATTCAAAAATCTGTGAAGAGAACAAACAACATGAAAGCTGAATTCACATGTCCTTGTTTGAAGAGTGGATGTAGCAGTCAGCAATGTAAAAGATGAGAGTGATCCTTTCTGTCAGGTCAGCACTTGCTTGCACAATTTCACTGTTTTCCTGTGGGCCACTCACTGGAATGGTGGCGCAACCTCATGCTGCTAGAAAGATTTTCTTCTGTTTTTAAGAGGTTTGGTTGGGGACAGAATAGTTCCTATGGTATTTCTCTCCATCTAGAAATCATTAAATCCATTCCATTTATTCATGCTAAAGACTACCTTTGCTTTAGAAGTATGGAAGCAGATGTTTGCAATGCCTGGTTTTCTATACAGTTGCCTCAAGTACTGAGGGCAATTAGGATTTTGCCAAAACTATGGCTGGAGGAGATCTAAGTTTTCTTTTGTTTGTCTCAGCGGCAGTATCTGGAGAAGTGCAGGGCTCTGATCAACTCTTCCAGGATGCAGACCATTTCTCTAAGCAACAGGTAGACTTCTGGAATTTAATGAGCTGTACAACCCTCACTAGAGCAGGTTCAGTCCCTTGACAGACACATCATCAGGCACCTTTTCTTGGAGAAAGGGGAAAAGCAGCTACTGGGAGGAGAAGGCAGAGATGAGTCCTTAGCTGTTTTCCTCCTTTTCCAAAGAGAAAAAAAGACCCCTCAAGAAGGGTGAGAACTGTCTTTACCAAGAGGAATAGGAACAAGGATGGAAATGAGAGCCAGAGTTGTGCCTGTGCAAGACTAGATGGAGTATATGGAAGTATTCTTAAAAAAAACCCTGGGTTTAAACCAACCCAGTCTGATCTTCTCTTCCCTAGGTAAACCCATTTTTGGTCTAGAGAATAATTGCCATGCTTTCAGTGGCTGGATTGCCTTCACTTAACCCAGCTGGGAGTAGGAGAGAGCAGCAGTCACACCAGCAGAAAATTCTGTCATCATCGATGAACAGCATCAATAGGCAGCTGCCAGACGTATACAGCTGGACTGAAATAACTTGTCCTGAAGCCTGGACCTGAATTAAATTTGCCTGGGTAAGAGGGACCAGCATGTCCCAAACAGCCAGGATGGAGTGCCAAGACACACTGAATTAACTTTACTGCTACAGGCTTAGGAAAGGAGCTAAAGGAAAGGAGCAATGAAGATACACTACATACTTGGACAATGTTAGTGGAGATGAGCTGGGGGCTGGTTTTGCACAAGTCTTGGAGGAGTGACACTCCTTCCATGCGCGTCTGAAACCCCTTGGCTTCCAGGAGATTGTAAAGCTTCTGGAGCAGCTCTGTTTCTTCCTCAACTGGAGGTAACGTGACCTGGGCTTGTGCACGGTGTAGGAGGCATCCATCAGAGGTAGATTTCACCCTGGAAAATAAAACCAAATGAGGACCTGTTGGTGATAATACCTTCAGTAAATTGTGAGAAAAACATCTTCAGTAGCTTTTCTAATTATGTGATTTCAAGCTGGAAAGTCATGAGGCTCTGAAAAACAATGTGGACCTAATGACAATCATTTTGGGAGACAATCTGCAAGGAACATTCTTGCCAGTGCTCACTCAGGAAAAGCAAGGATGAGATGCATCTGATCTATCTTCAGATGGCTGCCAAGGCACACAGGTCACATTGCTTTGTGGAGAAAGAGACACACTACTTCCAAGTTTAAGTGGCTCCTCATATGGGATGTTTGTGTCTCATAATAAGGAAACTCATCACTCTGGAGAAGTGTCTCTACAACCAGGCATGACAATCTGCAAAAATAGCTCAGGTGCACCTGAACAGATGAACAGGGTCATATGTGAAGGATTCAGAAAATCAGTCACAGAGATAAAAACAGAAGCCAGACACCCCAGAACTATGCTCACATTTCATTTGCTTCCCTAGAGACTAGATCCACAGCTTAACAACCCCCCTGGGAACAATTCTCCTGGATCAACCTGTCTCTTCCATGAGCATGGAAAGATGCTAGCTATGCTACTGAGGCATGTGGTCACTTTCCTGCCACTGCTGAGCGTGACAGAGCTAAATAAATCCCCTCTGTGATCAGAGGAGAACAGGTACAAGTAGCTCTGCAACTGCCATGAAGAGACAGCAAGGACCAAATTCCTGTCTTAAATGCTGATTGCAGCACAGGATGAAATAAACCATACATGCTGTCTCCATCAAGCAAATCATATGAAGGACAGGAATATCAAGACAAAAAGTACACATTGAGACACCTGTTGTTTGAAGTTGATCAGGAATTGCATTGCTACTTACTACTCAAACTTGATACTGTTTCAGGGTAAGAAAACCATGATTCAGCCAGGCCAAACCACATGCATGAGAACTGCATCTTTGTGGAATGGCATCCTGCTTCTAGACTGGGACTTCTCATCAAAACACCCATGTGGAAAAGACTCCACTCAGATGAAAAAAAAGCCCTGGTTGAATTTCCTTGTCCCAAGTCAGGCAGCAGAAACTTGGCCCTGTCATAGCCTCCATACCACTGCCCTTGCCACTGCACTGGATCGTCTGAGCTGCAACCAATGGGGTCTTTTTGTCTCCCAATTTTTGTGAAAACCCCTCCAAAGAAGTTGTGTTCAGTGTAATGCAGAAGTAGACTTTTTTATCATAGAGCATTTGTAGGGAAAGAGAACAATCTGTGTCACTGGCCATCTCTGCCAGAAAGATTTTCCTGAGGAAGAGACATGTAAAGCTTGTCATGTGCTTTGTCACATCTGAATAAAGTGCTCAGTACCGTTTGCTAGAAGACAATGTGGCCTGGGGCTTCTTGGAGCCATCGTTCCTCTTCTTCACCAGCTCCTTGACAGATGGGCGTTCAGCCTTCTGGTTTTCCATCCCCTACAAAGACATAGAGAAACCCCATCAATCTTTAGAGTATAAAATAGGAAATTCCCTGCTTAAAACACAAGTTAGAACCAGGATCACTGCTACCAAGGCTTAGGGAAACATTTCCTAACTTACAGATGGAAACAGCCCAGGGATTCAGTGATGCCAACTCTTTGTTTTCAATAGCCCAAGGCAGGTTATGGGTGCTACCAGACTGAGCAGCAGTCTAAAATCCCAAATTCATTAGTCTTGAGCATAAATGGGAATAATGCAAACTGGCAGGCAACGAGTGTTCGTAAACAACAGAAGCAACAGAAAAAAATGGACTCTCTGGGGATTGGCCCATTGTGTTGGAAGGATTTGGTTCAACACTCACTCTCCCTGTGCCTGAAGAAAGGCATGCTCCCTTCTGTAATGTCGATAAAAAAAATAAAATCCCCGCCCCCCCCAAAAAAAAAAAAAAAAAAACAAAAACAAAGGGGTTTCCACTGGATGCTGCTGAATTCACCAAGATTTTTCCAGTTCCACAGAGCTTGACAGCAGGGCAGTATTCCCAAAAGACTGTAACTGTAGTGACTAGGATTGACTTGGCCATCTTTTGTAAATTTGGAAATTTTTAGTACTACTACTTCCAGTATCTTTTGCAAAGACTCTGTTCTCTTCAGAAGCACTATTCTCACTTAATTGCTTTACTGGGCAGAGGAGGGAGAGCATGGTGGGGGCTTACACTTAAATGTAAACCCATTTGCTCTCTTTCCCTTTCTTCTTTGTGAATGATATTGAAAATATTCCAAACCCCACTTTTTCCCTAATAACATCAATTTCTTTGTGGTTTGCAGATGAACAGGCTGAGGATTAACATCTCATTCCCAGGAGAAAAATGATTCAGTAGAAGAGGAATGAGATCAAGACAGATTGGGGATGTTTGATCTCATATTAGCAGTGGCAATACTTGCACAAAGGAGACATTTCTCCTGCCAAGCACTTACTTTCTTCTGCATTCTTGTCAGAATATCTTCCAGGTCATGGGTGGAAAGAGATCGCTCCAAAAGCATTTTAAATTTTTGATGATTGAGCAACATCTTCACCATCTCCTGTCCATAATGCCTAAGGGAGGGAGGGAGGGAGGAAAGGAAAGAAAAGTGAACAAACAAAGGAAGAGTGTGAACAGAAGAGGCTTATACCTTAAATTCATCATGTGCAATCCTTGCACAAGAAGGCATTACCTACTCAGCAAAGAAGGAGATTTACCTCCACTTGACACTGCACAGTGCTGTCAGATGAACACAGGAGGCAAGAGGAGAATGTGGGGCAACAGAAAAATACCATTTCACTCTGAAACTGTGGGTGTGCTCCTGTGGGATCAAAGGATCCCAGAGAACAAGCAAAACACATCTGATTTGTTGTCAGAGCCTATTAGCAGTGTCTTGCTGCCATTGCACAATAATTTGCCTTTCTTTAACTGGCAGGGAAGCCAGGACAAAACACCTCATGCATCCTATTGATTATTCTATACTATATGTATGCACAGGGGCAGCTAGTTGCTCTGGTGTTCTTGGCAGCTATTAATGGGAATTTCATCATCAGAGTAAGGGAACTTTGGTGGTTTGGGTTGATTTTGCCACTGGGAAACCACAGTTTTCTTCAAGAAGAAATTTGGAGGTCACTGAGCCACAGATAACAGCATTCTAGAAATCTGCAGACCAAGTTCAGAAAGACTGAATATGTTGGCTAAAGACCCCTGAAATATTTATAGGAATGTATTAAATTAATGATAAACAAATGTTTGGGATCCTTCAGTAATTAATATTAGCCAACACTTTGGCTTTGTGTTGTGCACCTAAAGACAATCAAAACTGTTGGACTGGCTCATCTGAGCTCTTTTGATCTCAGTAAAGAATCCTTCAAGCCACAGGAAGTTGGCAATGCTCATTTCTGCTGGCCAACCTCAGGTTACCCAGTACAGTCATTTGCCCAGGCAAGCCAGAGCAGTGGTCAAAGCACCAAGGCTGACAGAGCTCCAGAAGCCTTTGGACAATGCTCTCAAGCACATGCAGTGACTCTTGGGGCCACTGCATATGACCAGGAGTGTGACTGGATGACCCTGATGGGTCCCTTCCAACTCAGCATATTCCATGCTTCTATGACCCTTATTCACACAGTGAGGGAACTTCATATTTCCTTCAGTTTCTACTCTTGTGGGGTTTTACCTTTATAGCCAGGCACAAAAGGCTTTTCCTGTTTTAGGAGGTGAAATGAAGATCATTACCTTGTGTCCTGGTGACAGTCCTGAGCAAGCTTCCCTGCCACGTGTGCCAGCCTCTCAGCCCTGGCTGTGCCTGCCAGCTTTGTGACTCCAATTCTCTCCATCAGGGACAGGAGGAGCTCGGCCCCACACTTCCGCACCTGGGCGTGGCGGCTCCTGGGAAGGAGAGAGCAAACCCTGGGGCACAGGGAGAAGGAGCAGCAGCAGCACAGGCCTTGGCCAGAGCCTGCTCCCTGTCCTTGCTGGGGGAAGGAGGCCCGGCTTCTCCCTGCAACTTTAGACACCGCTAGAAGGTTCTGTCCTCAGGTAAACACAAAGCTAGCATTCTACAGAAGGACTGCCTGCAAGGCAGAGGGAGGAATTCAGTCTCCCTGCACTCTCTGATACCCAGCTCCTTTCACAGTATTTACTCTGAGAAAGATTAAGGAAATAGATTACATATGAATGATTTAGAAATTAAAGATACTTCATGCTGACCCATCAGAGGGCACCCAGTACACAGAGCTGCAGCGGGATTGAGGCTCTTTCCACCCATGATCCCCAAATCTGCAGACCTTTGGAAAAAAACAAATGCAGGGAAAACATGTTGTGGGCCATGAAGTTGCAGAATATCCAGCAATGCAGCCTGTTTCTTCTGTGAGGCTTGGCAATGGATACATCTGAATGTTTTACCCTATTCCAAAGCTGAGGAAAGGAGGGACAGGCAGTTTAGCCAGGCTGTCCTGTTCTAGAGAGTGTCTCTTGGGAACTACCAGGCCCAGCACCAACATTTAAGGCAGCATGTGCTTCAACTGTTCCATGGCAGTCAGGCTGTGAAGGTGCCTTTAAAGTGATTCATCATCCCAAGGCTAACATGAAACATGAGTTTGAATAGAAAGTAGAGTTCTATGGCCAGGACAGTCATACAAGACTCCTTTTGGCAGGAGCTGCACCTGCTGTGCAGGCTGTGCCACACCCAGCAGATTGTCCCCCATGTGCTCCACACCCCAGCAAGTACCCTCCTCCTTTCTCAAGCTAATAGCATCATGAGGAGACATGGCTTTCCCAGGGCCCCTGTGGTTAGTGCTGTGAAATACCAAACACCACTCACAGCTGCAATTGCAATTGTCCCTCTTGCCACAAAAGCACAAGGCTCTATCCTCAGCCTTTGCAGGCACTTTCACTTCCCCACCAGTCACCACAGCTAGGAAAATCTGACAGCCTGGGAGAACTCCAGGAAGCAGCAGGAAGCTGAGTCAGAGGACCTTTCATTTGGGTATCAGGAAAAAGGTTTTTCACCCTGAGGGTGGTTGGGCACTGGAACAGGCTCCCAGGGCAGTGGTCACAGCACCAAGCCTGACAGAGTTGAAGAAACATTTGGACAACAATCTCAGGCACTTGGTGTGACCCTTGGGTTGTTCTGTGCAAGGCCAGGAGTGGACTCAATGGTCCTGATGGGCCCCTTCCAACTCCCCATATTCTAAAGTTCTGGGATTCTGAGAACTAATAGGCTGCAGGAGGGCAGAAACAGGTGACAAGAAGAGAGAAATGATGTTGATTGGAGAATGAAGTCACTGAGTTCACAGAAGATGCAGCATACAGGACCCTTCCCTCCCACCATTCCCATTCTCTGTCTCATCCCTTCTCCCTCCCACACACTAGAAGGTGAAGAATGTCACTAAAAGAAGAACAACCTACTTGACTCCCATGTCCATGAGAGCAGTCATTGCTCGTGCAGGAGTCACATTCTCCACCATGATCCCCAGGGTCTGACTGGCTGCTTTCTGAACAAATTCTGGGGAGTTGGACACCATCTGCAGAAGGACCCGAGCAACCTCATCCACCTCAGAGTCCATGTTCTTCTTCAAGGTCACAAAGAGCTCTCCCAGAGTGACAATTGCGGAGTAGGACACCTTGGAACGGAGGTTGGCCACCTGGACAAGTCATGAGGGGAAACATAAGAATCACCTTGAAAAGAAAACCAGTTGCCTTCAACAGAAGTCCCAGAAAATGACAACACATCCCACTGTGTCCAGAGAAACATCAAAGTACAGTAAGAGCAGGAGAGCACAAGCACAGAAAGGCTTTTACTCTGGCACCAATTTCTGGTCTCAGACCTGCTTACTGCAGGCCTAAAAAATATATTTCATTAAAGTGTTCTACTTAACCCTTCTAAAATGACCACAGCTTTGATTTTAAGCCCTTTGACTAGAAAACTGAAGCAAGGGCTGCTTTCAAATCATAAAAGCACAAATCATAAAGATAGAAGAGTCAGGTGCTCCTGTTCAAAAAACAACACCAGCAGCTGAAGCACTCAGCCAGGAAACAGAAAACACAGGCACACACCCAGAGACCAATTTGCAGTGTTGAATTACAGCTTGGGCAGAGACTGGGACTCTGGCAAATAACCTCATTAGTGTCTCAGTTTCTGCATTTGCACATTGCATTATAAATGCACCACACTCAAAGACAAGTGTCAGATACCCAACTTACCAGTAAATACAGCTACATGTACCCACAGATCCTACAGATAGCTGACAGAAATTAGAAATAGAAGGTCTAAAAGCAGAAATGAAGGCAGACCCTGAGCACACATGGAGATGAACAAGCACATACCTACTCTACACACCATGTATGAAGTATGTGGGACAATTCAGAACAATGTTCTCACCTCGTTGGTAACTGCCAAGCAAATGTCATGAAGTCTGGAAAGCAGGACCTCTGAATGGGACCCAGCCAGGTGTTTGATGTTGTAGAGTCCCTCCTCCTTCAGCTCCCTGAAAGGCAGAAGATTATTTTTTTCTCTCCACCAAGGCAGCACCCTCTGAGATTATCAGGCTGGCAGCTCAGTCAAACAATGGGAGGTGCTTTTCAAGGAGTACTTAATTTAGTTGTGGAAAAGGTTGCCACAGGATGATGTGGCTGTCAAAAGCCTACACAAATCCAAGAGGTGAATAGAGGGGTTTCAGAGTGGCCATTTAAGCAGACAGCCTTTCTGAAATCTCTGGCACATGATGCCCCCCTGGCACTGCTTCCTAGAAGCTGTAGACCAGACCAAACTGCTGTTTCTTGTCACCTCCCTGTGCCTGTCCCTGAGACACAGTCCCACTGAGCTGTTATTGGGGCATTTTCCTTTTTTGTCAGCCCCAGCAGGCAGTTCAGCACTGAGAGTCTGCACTGGCACTCTGGAGCTGAGTTTCCCCTCTGCCATCTAGGCCTCTCTGTCACCCCCTCCACTCCACCTCACACATTCCTCAAAAAAGCAGCAGGATGTCCCAGAAGATTCCACCCCTGAGCAAGAACTGTTGAAACTCTGGCTTTTCCCAAAACCCCCTACCTAAAACAACCCCCACAACAGCAACGTGTTATTTAAAAGGTGCAAACAACTCTGTCTCTCAGCACTTTGTGCAGGGCCTCAGCTACAGGCAGGAATGTGAGGCATCAGGGCTGCAGCACAGGGCTGGCGACTGATCCCACTGGCACCCCTGAGCGTCATCCGGATCCCCCACACCTGCAGAAGCTCTCTGCACCTCACAGGACACCCAAGAGAAATAGGAAAGAGAAAGCAGAAGAGAAAGGACAAAACAAAGGTGACTGCACAAGGAGATGCATTGTGGCAGATTTTTCATGCTCATCCCAGTGCGAATGGAGTCCTTACCCCTGTGTGAATGAAGCATCTACCAGGGAGAGATCAAAAGGACATTAAAAAGGAAACCAATATCACCTAACATTTGTAGGGTTATCACCTCTGGGCCTCCTTCTGCCTGTGTATAATTTTGGGACACATGGTGAGTGTTGACAAAACATCTCAGGCCCATATGAAGCAGTAAGAAGGAAAAAGTTGAATTCCAAAAGTGCAAGATTCCTAGAGGATTTCATTTCTTTTTCCTTCTCTTCTGCCATGAGCCCTTCAGGAGTAATGGCAGGCTGAGGGACTGGACAGCACAAGTCCCTGGAGGAACTCCCTGGAGCTGCTTCTGGGACTCCCATGCAGGAGGTCACAGGGAGACGCTGTCACCTGCCATTGCTGTCAGCAGTGGGGGCAGAGAGGAATCTTACTCAGTCCCACTGGGCCAGTGGCCCAAGGCACCCAAATCTCTACACTCAAAACTTCTGCCATCCCCTCAAGGTTTCCTTTGCAGCTCCATGGAACAACAGGCAAAGCGAGGAAACAGCACGGAGCTGCTGCAGCTGGAGCAGTGCTGCAGAGCAAGGCCAAGAAAAGGCTGCTCTCAAATCTTTATCCTCTCACTGCTCTGGTTTCACAAGTGCCCTTTGTCCACTCTGGGCTCTCGGGGGCTCAGAGGTACTAGCAAGACATGATTCTAACCTACGTTAATGCCAAGAGGGACACAGAGTGAACAAGGCCTTTCTTACCAGTCATCGCTGCCGAGCAAGGAGAGTGCCTCCAGCAAGGAGTGCTGTGGGTCTGGAGAGGCTCTGTCCTTCTGCCCATGCCCACGGAGCGGCTCCTCTCGGCGCGGGGCACCAGTGGCCGTCTGCGAGGTCACTGCAAGGAGAGGGTCGGCCATGGGCGCTGCGGCCCGGGCAAGGCACCCCGCCATGGAGCGGCCCGCAGCCCCATCTCCCAGCCAGGGTTCCCTGTGGTGCCAGCTGGCACTGGCTCAGAGACTTCCCTGCTCTCTGGCTCCTGGGGCTCCTTGCTTTCTCCCAGCCCCCCAGCTGGGCACAGCTCCAGGCTAAACCTGACAATTGCCCCGCAGCCCCAGCTCCCCAGGGCCACAGGTACCACGGCCAGCGGCAGGTTCCTGCGGCCGCAGAGCTCCCGCTCCCTGCCAGACAGCGCTGAGCAGCAGCACTCGCTGCCCAGGAGGGAACCCCTCAGTGCCCCTCTTGTCTCAGCACCCTGATTTCCCCAGCCCTGAGGACAGGGGCACTCTGCAGCTCCCTGAGGAGAGACCTGCAGCTGCCTGGAGACAGCACCAAGCCAAGCCTGAAAAGGCCAGCCCTGCTGGGCCCGGCTCAATCCCCACGGAGCAGCTACCAGGGAACAGCCATACCTGACCCTTCCCACCTGACAGCGCCTCTGTTCCCACGGACTGCAAATATTCTAGACAGCAGGCAGCTGAGTGCACATACATTTTAGTATCCGTACTATTGGGAAGGGAGTACTTTATGGATGTTGTTCTTTCCAAACATCATCAATCTGTACTCTTTCAGAGGTGCACACTGCCTGTATTTCAAAGATGCTGAGGTGAAATTTGTCATCTAATGGATGTGTTTGCAAACTCAGCAGGTTCTAAGCTTTCTCTTGTGGAAAAATATACTTTCCAGACTAGACAGTTGATTAAAAAGGTTTCCAAATGCACTCTGAGGATAAAAATATGCAAATACAGATCCGCTTTGTTGGCAGACACACTCTCTTGTTGATCAGTTGACCTGGGTTTGCCTTAATTAAATTTTATGGTAAGGAAAAAAACTTACAGGGTATGAAGAAAATCAGATGATAAATGCATTTCTTAGGAAACCCATTTGTCATCAAAAGCACTGTCAATCAAAAATTTCATGTTGTGCACTAAAAAGCTCCTTTTCTAATGTGTAGATGAAAGCATTTGAGCTGTCTACAATGATGGAGTATAAATATTGCACAGAATCTTGATGAACTGCCCTAGACTTTATAGGGTTTTTGTGCTACCTTGCATGCTCTCACAAAGTATGGAGGAACCATAACAAGAAAAATATTCAGACAGGAGCTAATCTGGATGTCACTGAGGTACCCCAGCCACTGACACCAGTGATGTCACTGCAGAAGTCTGTAGACATACACATCTGGATTCAGTATGAATGGAGAGCCACCTCAGCCTAGCTCTGGTCAATTCTGAACATGGAAGTAGCATCACTAGAAAACAGCATTGAAGTATCACTCCTAGCTGCCATCTTCTTATCTCACCCTGCTTGGGATCACAGCACAGGCAGGCTGCCCACAAAGGAGAGACAGGAGCCACTAGGGACTGTCTGCTGTGTATTTCCTGCAGGCAGCAAACAGCCTGGGAGCAGCAGGCAGCCCCTCCTGGTGTCATCGGCTGCACACGGCCGCTGTATTTGCTGGGTGACACAGGAGGCACTGCTTGTTCCCTCTTGGCACTGCAGGCTGTGGGATGGCAGCAACGAGGAGCCTTCGGGCACTTCTGGGAGCAGCAGCAGCACGACTGCACCAAGCTGCTGACTGCCCTGCAGAGACAGCCCTTGCTGGGATAGCAGAAAAGCTGGCTGCAGAACTGGACAGCAGCACAGGCAGAGGGCCAGATGGTGAGTGAACAACTGATGGTGGTGGTTCTCGCAGGTGCACGGTGAGCACACCCTGGCAGACTGCCCTGCAGCTCACCCTGCAGTCACAGCTGCCTCCTGGCACCAGTGCTGTAGTTTGGACTATCAGGATGGGCAAAAGCCAGAGCTCAGGCCTTTACACTACTTGATTCAGCTCAGCTTTCCAACAGAGTTCTAAGAACCACTGCTCCAGCACTACCAAGCTGGAGTAACTCAAAAGTAGATTTGCTGTTCATTCTCAGGACAGACTATGGACCCAAGATCCCAGCTGTGCTGGCTGAGGCAGGAGGCAGTTTGTACTCCTTGTGCAAGGAAAAACCTGTGTGGAAAAAGCTGCCATGGAGCAGGCTTACCTGAGGAGCTGCATGGGAAGCTGCCATCCCCATGGATGATGGGCCTATTGGGCAGTAGGGACACATTGTCCTGCTTCTTCAAGACCTTCTTCTTCAAGGCACTACCAGGGTGTTTTCTCTGCACTCTAGAAGCTGTGCCATCAACAGGTGGTAGGCTAAAGCCTGCAGGGACCAAAGAGGAGCTTCTAAGTGGAAGGCACTAGACAGGGTGATGATGGAAAGGGCGAGAAAACTTGCCAGAGCTGGCTAACATCTCTTTGTTATCCCAAAGAACTTCAAGTATAACAATGGCACACTAATATGGGAAAAAGAATCACAGATTCCTAGAAGAGTTTGGGTTGGGTTGGAAGGCACCTTTAGGCACCATCTAGTCCAACCCTTGTGAGCAGGGACATCTTCATCCTGATCCGGTTCCCCAGGGCCCCATGTAAGCTGGCCTTGAACACCTTCAAGGGTGGACTAACAACAACTTTTCTGGGAGAACCCTTCCAGCTTTTCAACCCCTTCGTTTAAAAAATAACCCTATAATATCTAATGTAAATCTACTCTCTTCTAGCTTCAAACCAAATTGCAGCAATGCTTCCCCTAAGAAACAAGGAAACCCAGTACTGCTTTGCTTTTGTTTTCCTGTTCCAGAGGCTGGCAGGGGAAGTTACCAGAGAAAGTGCAGATAACCTTGCGTGCTGCCCTGGGGCTGAGTGCTGCCTCCTGAGGGCCCTGCTGCTGCCCTCGGGCAGCGCTCACAGCCCTGCAGGCAGAGCCCCTCGGCCGGGATTCAGTTGGGAACGCTGCTTGCTCCCAGGGCTACAGCAGAAGCACTGCCTGGGGGCTTCAGCACAGCTCTACAGCACCAGCTCCTCAGCAGGGAGTGGCAGGAGAAGGATCTCTGGTGTTTTCATGAGAAGGAGTTGCATTTTGTTTCTTCCAGGTTGCACCCTGGCTGAAAAGCATTCTTTTGGACTCACCTTGCCTGGAGACTGCTCTCCAGGAGAGAGTCTGAAGCTCTAGTGTGCTTTGCAAGACAGAATTTTCTACTCTGAAAGACTTCAGAGGTGAAGGGGGGAAACTAATATTCTGTTACTTGCAGCGGCGGCTGGCCTCAACTGAAATCCCGGCTGGCTGTGGCCAGCGACACCGGCAGCACAGGGGCGCACTCCTATACCCACACGGGGTTGGGAGAGCGCTTAAGGCTTTTCAACCTTGAGGTGACGAGGACTCCCAGCGAAGAGGCAGGAACTGCAATCCGCAGAAATAGACGGAGACGGTCTCCAGGGGTAACACAGTCCAGTTTATTCACTAGGGGAGAAACCAACTGAAGACCTTGAACACTGCTTGACAGCGCTTTTTAAAGCGAGAACAGCAACCAATCAGAGGTTCGGGGGGGTGTAACTTACAACCTACTGACAACTTGTGCAACCAATAGAACTAGGGAAAGGGAGTGGCCTTGGCCCTTGAACCAATAACTTGACAGATCTGATGGAAGATTCTAGAAGGTGGGTCTGGCCACTGAGTGATGAACAGGGGTCTGGGAGGAGGTTAAATAGATACATTCCTATAACTGGGAGGGGTAAGGGATGATGGAGAGGAGGAGTGTACATCCCAAGACCATACCAAACATAAGCTCGGGGGTGCGGAGAGCGAACCAACGCGATCCCACAGTTACTGACTCACTGAGGCCATGGGCAAGATACTTCATGCCCCTGTATTTTTCTTTCAGAAACAGAATTAAATCCCAAGCAAGCTTCCACTCAAATGCAAGTGGAACGGTCCCCCAGTCTGATTGCAACACTGTGCAAAGGGCAAGCAAGTGGTCAAAAAGGACCACCACAAGTGTAGCCACCACTTACTTGCTTCAGCTTCATCCCCGGGCTCAATTGTCTCCAGAATGGGCTGCAAGGATGTTTTCCTTTGCCTCCTTTTCTTCATCTCTCTCTCCAAATGCTCTGCGTCCTTCCGCTCTAAGTTCTTTTGAGCCAACATGCACAATGCAGCACGGATCTAGGTGCAATGGAAATGCATCATAGACTGTAAGGAGAGATACATCAACCAGACACAACATCTCCTCAGGAGCACAGAGTCCACAGAGTGCCATAGGTTTCAATGCAGCTCCATATCCATTCCAATAGTTTCAGAGGAATGTCTCCCGTCCTCACCTTGGCAATTACACACAGCCAGGTGGAACACTTCTGTGCCACAACCTTACACTGCTCCAACTGCAGCCTATGTCAGGAAGCCCTGCTTGAAGCATGAAGGTCATAGGAGTGCTCCAAGACAGAGGAAGAGCTGACACGGCCAGTGAGCAGGCAGTTCAGTTCCTACAGGCCATGGCAGGAGAATGAAAACCATGTGCAATATCCAGCAAGGAGGGGTAATTAGCTGTTGCTTAACACTCATGGCCAGGAATTGCAGCTGTTTCTCACTTCCTGGCTTCTGAAGGACTCAGCTCTAAAGGACTCTGAAGGACTTGGTCTCTGACATCAGGAGACCAAAACGAGGAATCATATGAAAACAAGCTGCAGAAACACTGATATTAATGAGCAGAAAACTTGAGAATGAGAGGGCTGTGACATACAGCCAGAAAGGTAACCAGGAAAAATCAAACTCTCCCATTTTCTTTTGCAGACTTGCTTACACACAACATTAGAATCTTTGCTTCTCTGCTTCCGAGGATGCACTTTGCTCACTTTCACTGATGTGTAGCTTGTTCTGTCATTCAGAACTTCTCTAAAACAGCCTTTGCACATAAAGAATGCTTCTGGCATGACCTTAGCACCATCTGCAAACGAAGCACCTTGGCACCACTGGAAATAGCCAAGCAATTGCTCTTTAGTTGTCAAATATATTCCCAAGAGAATCCACATTGCCCAGGAGAGGATGATTATGATTTTCAGTGACATTTTGGGCCAAGCACTAAACAGCCACCGGAAAGGAAATCTGCTCATCTCTGTCCTTCTCTCTTACCTTTCCAAAACCTTCCCTCAGGTCTGTGTCACTCGTAAGACCAGGATTGGTGTGATGATCCATCTCCTTGGCCTGGCTCAGTGGGAGGCCTGGAAATGAAAGCAAAGGTTCATGTAAATCTCTGGCAGATGTCAAGCCCCCAAAACCACAATGCTGGGCAACAGGCAAGACAGGTTCCAGATTGCAGAGCCCTCAGAAGACACAGAGACTGTGACTGAGAGCAGCAAGGTACAATGCCTAGACCCTCTCCCAAGGGATGGGCTACTGGCAGCAGACATGACATTACTCTGCTGGCCAGCAGACTGAAACCTGCTGCATGATGAAGGCCCCAGCCCCTGGATGCTGGAGAGCCTCTGTGTCTGACAGAGATGGGCAGAGATGGAGATTGCTCTTGACAGCAATTCTTATCTGCTCTTATTCATGCTGATATTAGTAAACATCTTCTTTTGGTTCCTAAAAGTCCCAGGTTCTAATACCTGGATGCATTTAGATCAACATTTTCTTCTCTTTGTTGGAATATTTTAGAGGACATTCAAAGAAAACTTGGCATTGTAGGAGTGTTACCCAAACATGAACTGTGTTCTTGGCACCAGATAATTCATTTTCCCCGAGGGTTTCCTTCTGAACTGTATGAGACTGGGCCAATTTTGGGCCAGCCTGATTAAAGGCTGGTTTTCTAATTGCAAGAAGAACAATGGAGCTCATTCTGAAATACTCTCCAACAGAGCTGTTGGAGCTAAGAGAACTAATTCTTTACATGGTTTCACAGAGGGTAAATTCATACAGCAGCCAAGCAGTTTGAGAGGAATCCCTGTCCTAAAATGGGATTCCTTCACCCTGTAGAATGCTTCAGTCAGTAATAAAAGTGAGACAGCTAAGGATTAATGTCATAAGTCATTTCTAGGCCAGAATGAGTCCAGAAAAAAAGTCACCTTCCTTACTGAGCAATACTTCCCCCTAGCTGCATTAAGCATTCCAGCTGCACATCAGCAATTAAGGAGTCATTCCAAAGGGGCTGTACCCAGGATTTGCCAGAACTAACCCTGAGCAAAGGGACCAGGTCATCTGACCCCTTTTTCTGCATCAGCAGAATTATTTCTTCAAGTCTTATCTGTCCCATCATGACACAGCCAGAGATGGCAGAGGAACAACAACAGTGTCATTGGGGCTTTCAACTTGAAAGCATTGGCTGAGCCAGAGGCACCAGAGACCGCATTTTGTCTGGCACAATTCCACTTGTCAGGGATCAGGCAAGGCAGGGAGGGAGGACAAGGCAGAAGGCATCTCCTCCCCCAGCCTCAGCCTGCAACACTGACACAGGCAGAGAGAGCCAGGGAAGAGATTTGTCATGATGAACCTGCCATAGGTGGCATTGGGCTTGTGCTGTCACAGGATGACAAACTCAGACCCTGCATAGCATGCATCCATTTGGAAGGCTCCTTCTCCCTGACAGGAAAATTTATAGGGACATTCTGTCAGAGGAGGTTTCTCTATTTCTGCCAATACAAAATCAGGCAATGTCCATTAATGTCCATCACGTCTCAAAGGGTTCAGCTCAGAAAGTGCCCCAAGGAAAGGATTTCTGCTACAAAAGCAGGAGGAAGAAGTGGGAACATTTCTCATTTTGTGCTAAATGCCTTGTTTTCCTTACTAATTGTGACATTAGGAAGGCTGCAGGGAGATAAAAGGCATGTGCAGAATGGAGAGGAATATTTCCTTTTCCTGCACTGCATTTCCAGGGCCACGAGGTACCACCCCAGCTCCTGCCACTCAACACTTCAGACTGCAGGAATTTTCACTGCACTGCCAGAGAATACTCCCAGTGACTGGACTCTGGGAGAGTCCTCTGAGCCCGTCAAGCTATTGAATGCATTTAAAGAAATTTAAAAAAGAATGAGTTTTAATCAAGCTTTCCAAATGTCACCTCTGAGTCAAGACCACAATGGTCATTTTAGGACAGACATGCCCTGTACCTACCTGCATGTTCAGAGTTCTCCTCCTTGCTTCTGCTGCTGGATCTTGGCCTGCAGAAAATGGAGGACAATGAACATGTGAGGAGGTAGAAAGAGAAAGGAGGGAATGGCTGTACCATGAAAGAAGGAAAACCGCCATAAGATGGGCACTCTGATGAATGAGGAAATGCAGCACAGAAACACACCAGAATGCAAAAATGATTAATTGTCCTTAAGCTTTCCATTGCGGGAATCACAGAGAGCTGGCCAAGCTCTGTGTGAAACAATAACCAAGTCCAGCAGAGGACCCATCTTGAGGTGCTTTGAAACCCTGCCTCCTCTTCCCCACCACCACCTCTGCTCTTGGCACATTGGTGCTGGCTTTGACATTGTGCTGGATCATCACAGATGGGCAAAATGCCTAAATACATGGGACACCTGGCTGTGCAAAATAACCACACTTTGGGATGGGAACACAGAGATGAACAGCACACTGCAGCAGCAGCAGACACCTTGGCTTACCTCATCTCCTGGGACTCCTGGGATTGCAGCTGCGGAGAGCTTTGCAGAGAGCCCACAGCACTGCCAAGAGAGGGACTTACTGCCTTGCCTATGGGGGGGATCAGAGGTGGTCCCAATGACTCCTTCTTCATATCCCCTCCACTGGAATACAGCAAGGAAGCCTGCAAAGAGTAGAACACAGTGCTCAGATCAAGCATGCAGCCTTGTCCCCATTCATGCCTCAAGACATTTAGGAATGCATTTAACTGTGACCTGGCAGGAAAAGTCAAGGAAAACTGATGGAGCAGCTTGGCCTAGGATGGGGAATGTTGACCTAGGAAAGGGAAGTGGTGAGGGAGATCCCAGGGCACACATTTTGCACCTCTCCCCTTGTGCTCAGTTTTCTACATTCCCAGCTGGCATTCACATATTTGACATCAAAATGTTCTGAGGTGCCACTGCCTCCACCTGGAAGATAGGGTGTCATGGGAATGGGTTTAGATCACTATTCTCTCCCTGTCCCTAAGGTACCTCACAGCCAGTGCTGATCTCCAGTCATGTCCCCACAAAGCCATTCTGCAGGAGGCCAAAACCTGCTCTTCTCAAGCCCCTCATTTCTTCTGCTGCTGCCCTTCCCTCCTACACTTCCCCAGCAGTCTTTGAGCCCAGATGCTGCTGCTGAGCTCTCAGGATGCTCACTGTTCTCCAACCCCAACACATCCACCATCTCAGCCTCACTGGCTTTCAGGATGTTCAGCAGAGCTCCCTGCCCTGCTGCTCTCTGCAAGGTCTTTGCCTGCCCAAGTTCCTCCAGGGCCCCCATGCCATGGCCAGGAATGGGAATGGAGGCAGCAGGGGCAGATGCACACCCTTTGTTTGTATCCCATCATTTCTGGGCCAGCTAAAGAACCAAATCAAGACCTGTTCAGCTTCAGTGAGAGGGACAGTTCCTGTCAGGGAGACACTGGACCTTTCTCAGCAAGGCTGAAATCAAGTATCCAAGCCTTTGATTGGACATTTTGTCTACCAAAACTCTTGTTCATCTGCCTCCTCCTGCACCCCATGGCAAACCCAAAACAACTGCAGCTCCTGGTCCTGCTGCCAAGGCAATTGTGTGCCTGGGCTCTGGGCTGCTCTCCCCATGGCCACCTCCCACCCCTTCCCTCTGGACAAAGCCATGCCACAGCACACAGCTGCCCAGAAGCTGATGAAGTCTAGAAATAGCAGCAGAGGGCATGGCTGTACAAGTCAAAAGCTGAGACAACCTGGAACTGACTTTGCAGGACTGCCTGCTCCAGCAAAGACCTTTTTCCATCCCAACCAGACACAGCTGACAAAAAACACCACCAAGACATAGACATGGCTCACAGATACCCATAGGTTACTAAATCTAGAAGGACAGCTTCTCCAGATTGGACAACTTTAGCTGCTCTGACTGCTTGTTGGTGTTTTCTCAGCCATGAGACAGAGGAGGAACCACAACAGAGCCCAGAAACCATTCAAAGACCTCTCCTGTTATTGACACATGCTGAGGATATGAAGTCTGCACTACACAGCCACTGCAGAGACAGCCTGAAGCATAGTGTCCAGCTGAGCTCTTCTTTGGCTCAGCTGCTTCCCTGAGGTCACACCACAGGAAAAGATCTCCAATCTCTGCCTCCATCACATAAACTGAAAATCTACTGCACAGGACGTAGTTTGGTCTCCTTACCTTATAACTTTTTCCTTCTGAACTCTGCTCCTGGTGTTTTCTACTGTCATTATCATAGCCAGTGCCACTTTGCTTGTTCTCTTTCTCCATGCAGTACATTTTATTGTTGTTAGAAGAAGGAGAGCTGATCCTGATGGGAGGCAATGGCTTTGAGGGAAGGAGCGAAGAGGGACATGGCCGGAAAGACTTGGAGAAAATGAACCTAGTCACGCCTGCAAAGTGGAGGAATTTTCACTGCACCACCAGAGAACACTCTCAGTGACTGGACTCTGGGAGAGTCCACTGAGCCCATCAAAAAACTGAAATGCATTTAAAGAAATTTTTAAAAAAATGGGTTTTAATAAAGTGTTCCAAATGTCACCTCTGAGTCAAGACCACAATGGTCATTTTAGGACAGACATGCCCTGTACCTACCTGCATGTTCAGAGTTCTCCTCCTTGCTTCTGCTGCTGGATCTTGGCCTGCAGAAAATGGAGGACAATGAACACGTGAGGAGGTAGAAAGAGAAGGGAGGGAATGCCTGTACCATGAAAGGATGTAAACATTCTTAGCGTGGGCACTCTGATGAATGAGGAAATGCAGCACAGAAACACACCAGGATGCAAAGCTGATTAATTTTCCTTAAGCTTTCCATTGCGGGAGTCACAGAGAGCTGGCCAAGCTCTCTGTGAAACAATAGCCAAGTCCAGCAGAAGACTCATCTTGAGGTGCTTTGAAGCCCTGCCTCCTCTTCCTCACCACCATCAGTCATTCCTCAACTTGCATCCTAACTCCCCAATTCTGCTGTCTCTCCTTTTGGAGCCAAGTGGCTCCTACAGCCACACTGAAGCAGCAAGAGCTGCTCAGCTGAGACACGAGACTGTATGGAGGGCAGCTACTTTTGTACAGGTGCCAAAGCTTGACTTTGCCTGCTCGTGCCTAAACCTGGTGACAGTCTCATGCTACATGTGGTCAGAGCACTGCTGTCTCCCGAGAATGCTATGACACCTCCTGGCTCTTTCAAGAACAAAAAGGCTTTTTCCAACTCAGCTGCTAGGGGAGGATATTCAGATTGCACTTTAAAAGCCCTCCCAAAGATTTCCAATTCAAATCATACTTCTGTGTCTCCTTCTTTATTGTTATCACTCGGATAAGCTTGACAGCTACCTTTTCTCTCACATATCCAAGCCAATATCTTTCCATCAGGTACGGTCCTATAACTCTTGTCTACCACCTTCCCCTCTTTGATCTTAAGCCCAGATCAAAATATTAAACATTGATCAGATTATACATCTATACCCCAAAACTTCTCTGGCATCTCATTTCACAGTGGAGGCGCAGGCACAGAGAAATTATTCCTGATGTTTACAGAAGCAGCACCTGAATTTGCAGACCCCTCTCCATTAGCCAGTATTGGCCCATACATAATCTCATGGGTGCAGAAGTTAACAGTCAAGAATGACAGCATTCAAATATCTGCAGGACCCAGACCCAAGCAATTCACTTCCCAAAAAAGAGCACAACCATTACAAAGGGAATCAATAGCCAAGTCCAGCAGAGGACCCATCTTGAGGTGCTTTGAAGCCCTGCCTCCTCTTCCCCACCACCACCTCTGCTCTTGGCACATTGGTGCTGGCTTTGACATTGTGCTGGGTCATCATAGATGGGCAAAATGGGGAATACACAGAGGTTTGCCTAAATACATGGGACATCTGGCTGTGCAAAATAACCACACTTTGGGATGGGAACACAGAGATGAACAGCACACTGCAGCAGCAGCAGACACCTTGGCTTACCTCATCTCCTGGGACTCCTGGGATTCCAGCAGTGGAGAGCTTTGCAGAGAGTCCGCAGCACTGCCAAGAGAGGGACTTACTGCCTTGCCTATGGGGGGGATCAGAGGTGGTCCCAATGACTCCTTCTTCATATCCCCTCCACTGGAATACAGCAAGGAAGCCTGCAAAGAGTAGAACACAGTGCTCAGATCAAGCATGCAGCCTTGTCCCCATTCATGCCTCAAGACATTTAGGAATGCATTTAACTGTGACCTGGCAGGAAAAGTCAAGGAAAACTGATGGAGCAGCTTGGCCCAGGATGGGGAATGTTGACCTAGGAAAGGGAAGTGGTGAGGGAGATCCCAGGGCACACATTTTGCACCTCTCCCCTTGTGCTCAGTTTTCTACATTCCCAGCTGGCATTCACATATTTGACATCAAAATGTTCTGAGGTGCCACTGCCTCCACCTGGAAGATAGGGTGTCATGGGAATGGGTTTAGATCACTATTCTCTCCCTGTCCCTAAGGTACCTCACAGCCAGTGCTGATCTCCAGTCATGTCCCCACAAAGCCATTCTGCAGGAGGCCAAAACCTGCTCTTCCCAAGCCCCTCATTTCTTCTGCTGCTGCCCTTCCCTCCTACACTTCCCCAGCAGCCTTTGAAACCAGATGCTGCTGCTGAGCTCTCAGGATGCTCACTGTTCTCCAACCCCAACACATCCACCATCTCAGCCTCACTGGCTTTCAGGATGTTCAGCAGAGCTCCCTGCCCTGCTGCTCTCTGCAAGGTCTTTGCCTGCCCAAGTTCCTCCAGGGCCCCCATGCCATGGCTAGGAATGGGAATGGAGGTAGCAGGGGCAGATGCACACTCTTTGTTTGTATCCCATCATTTCTGGGCCAGCTAAAGAACCAAATCAGGACCTGTTCAACTTCAGTGAAAGGAACAGTTCCAGTCAGGGAAAAGGTCTGAGAGCTCTGCTGACAGCACAGAAACTGAAAATTGACCACACTGCACTTAGCTTGGTCTCCTTACCTTATGTCCTTGTCCCTCTGAACTCAGCTCCTCTTCTTTTCTCCTGCCCTCAGCATAGCCAATGCCATCTTTCCCATTCTCCTGCTCTCCGCTGCATATCAGGCTTGGCTTGGTAGAAGGAGAGCTCTTCTGGATGGGAGGCAATGGCTTGGAGGGAAGGAGCATAGAGGGACTTGCCAGGAAAAACCTCTTGGCAAGCGGGTAGCCAGACAGGCCTGCAAAGTGGAGACACAAAATATAAGTGAAACCAAAATGCAAACCCAAAGCATCTGAAGCTCCATATCTCATGGGATACATTCCCTGCAAACTTCTAATTAGCTGCCCAGGGAAACATTGCCTTGCTGGCCGACACTGGAGGCAGGACAAGGGAAAACCCTGGCCCACTTCCACAGAGCCACCACAGGAACACCCTGGCCTCTGGGCTGCCCTGGGACAGCAGGGAGCCCAGAGCCCTGTGCTCTCCAGCAATGGCTCAGCTGCACATGCACCCTCCTGCTCCTCTGCCTGCCCCACAGCTGAGCAGCCCTCCAGCTCCACAGGCACTGGCAGCAGCACAGCTCATTGCAGGGGCACATGCAGGGCACAGCTGTTCCCTGGCAATGTGCACAGGCTCTCTGGGCTGCCACAAGACCCTCCCTCCCACCAGAGATTGGCCCAGCTCCCCCTCAACTCTGTGTGAGGCTGAGCCATGCTCATAAGGGAAGAAGTGAGTTAGGTCAATTCCCACCTTTATCATTAACACATCTAATGGGTGTGGCACTCAAGGGGAAGAATTTTTAATTGTAGAGAAAATTTATTTGGGTTCATTTTTCATGGAACTAGCCTGCATTTAATTCCTATGAACAGTATGGAGCTGGCAAGTCTGAAGGGAAAAGGCGAAGGCTCCAATGATAAGAGGAGAAAATATTCCTTCTTCAGTCTGGCCTGTGAATCCACAGGAAAAACCCACACAGCTGTTACTGCTATTTCTGTAAACCACCAAGTCCTGTCAGCAACAGGCAGGCCTTATTGGTGTTTCTGTAGCACTGTAATACCATCCTCAGGGTTGGACCTGACCAGCAAGCAGAGGAAGAACGGGAAATTTATCTGTAGTGAGACCTGACATGGATGGCAAGGAAAGCAACAGGACTTGCGTCTCATGACCATGTCCAGTCTGCGCTCAGCTGTGGCCACAGTCCCTGTCCTGGCTGACAGTATGAGTGATTTGGCTGCTGTCAAAAAGGAGAAAGCAGAGTAAACTAATGACAGAATGTTGTGATGCCATGGGCATCCTTGTAGGATCATCTGTATCTGTCAGCCACCTACTCTGACTCAGAGCCAGCACTGAGCACCATGGAGCAGTTTTCCCTGAAATATGGTGGGATTGTTTTTCCATTTGGCTTCAGCCTTTCAGCTCCTTCCTATGCTCACCTTTTCCTTCAGAGTTTTTTCCTTTTCCAGTAAACTCCATCTTTGAACCCGTGCTTCTGCCTGGCAGAAGGATCTGGGTTTGAATTTGGGAGCACTCTCAGTGTAGCCAGCGACAGGAGCTTGGTGCCCAGCCTCAGAACAAGGCCGGGTGACTCCGATCGCTAGCGCTCGGCACAGAGAGGCAGAGCCAGACGCGTCTGCTGCCGCTGCGGCCGTGCCAGCCACAACCTTCACAGCCTTCACAGCCCCAGCGTGGGGCTGCCCCTTTGTGACACAACAGCCCATGGGGCTGCCCCTTTGTGATGCACTAGCCCGTGGTTCTCTCATTTCCATGGCTGCAAAACCCTACCCCAACTCCATCCCTTTCCCTTCCCTTCCCAAGGGCAGCCAGCCTTAAGCCCAGCCTGGCCACGCCTGAGGGTTTCACACTGTCTAGGAAGTAAACCCTCTCCAAAGCTACTTTTCAAGTCCTTTATTTCTGGAATTCCCACTCAGTTCTGGGTTGCAGCTGGTTGGTGTGGGAATTGGTTAATTTCTCTTCACATCAAACAAAGTGCTGGGACACAAACAATGGCACCAGGCAGTGGAAGTTAAAGCAGCTCTGCACTCCCCAGTAGATGACCCCACAATTCAGCTGGCCGATAGCTTTAGGGAACAAATTGACCATCCAAACATTCCACTTTTGCTCTGCTTCATTGTTCCAGGGGTTTATTTCCTGCTTTCTTGATTGCAGAGACATCCAAACCCAACATAAACATCATCTTCCTCAAAACATTTCTGACCCTGGCAGTTCCTGACAATTCAAAATTTTCTTCATAGAAATAGCACTTGGCAGGTCATTCTAAAATACTCTCCAACAGAGCAGATAAAACTAATCATCCTTGATTTGGCAGAACTAAGCCTAACCCACGGGACACGTGGGTCTGATCCCTTTTTCTGCATCTGCAAAATTATTCTTCAAGTCTCATCTCTCTTATCTATTCAAAGATCTCTGCATTAGATGCCCCCAGTGTTCAGTGGGCCAACATGACCAGTGTATCTGTAGGGTGTAGATTGGCCATGAAAAGTTCACCTTCATGGTGGCAGGAGTTTATTCCTGCTTTCTTTCCTGCAGACACACCCAAATCCAACATTACAACACCTGCCTCAAAGCAATTCTCATTTGGACTGTCCCTGAAAATTCAAACCTATACTCAGAGTGTTTCCCTGTCCCCAGGGACAGGTTCCAAGGCTGGGCTCTCACCTGCATGGAATGAAGAAGAGCTGCTGCCCTTGCCAGCGGCTCCAGGGTCTTGTGGTCAGTGCTTTGAATGCAGCTTTTGTGCACACACTGCCTCTCTGGGCCAAGCAGCATTCCTGGACATTGGCAGCACCTCTGCAGGCCAACATCCTCCAGGCACAGCTGCAGGAACGAGATTGCAGCAAGTGCTGGCTGAAGGAGTCTCCAGGCTGCAGCAGCCCTTCACCTGCAGCGGAATCATCTTGTGCTGCCGTGGGAGAAAGCAAAGGGGGTGACGGGCTCTTTGCAGATGAGGGTCTCCTCCAAGTGCTGCTGCTCGCTGGGCTGATACAGCTGCTGGTGCCCTCCCCTGTAGATGTACCAGGAGCCTGTCTGGAAAAATAACACTGCCAGTGCCAGTGCCAGCCACACATCCCTGCCACGGCCCTGCCCGCAGGGCGTCCTGCCTACCAAACTGCTCCAGTCAGGTGATGTCAGACACCATCAAAATACATTCAAACTATGCATTTTACACATTCTTTCCAAATCGTGGCCATGCAGTCCACATGCTGGAGGCAGACTGCTCTTGGCAGAATGGGGGAAGCCCCAGCAGCTGCTCTCCCCATGGCTGGATGGCCATGGCAGCAGAGCCAAGTCTCTCACCGTGCCCACTGCTGTTGGGACCCAGTGCTTTGGACATGTTCTCACTGAACTCAGGCTTCTGCTACAGCAGTATTGTGCCTTCACACATTTGATAACTAAGAGTTGGAATGGCAAGGACTCGTTACAAGAGCTACCAAATAAAAGGGGAGGGAGGGGGTGAGTGAGTTAGAATAGTTTGCTCCTTTTTAATACAGGCATAACTGGATTGAAGCAGGGACACTGGGCTAATCGTACTGGGGACTGGTTTGTAAGCCTTGTCTCTAGCAATTCCCACCAGTCTGCAAGCATTTTTTAGTAGAAAGGGGTAGATAAGATTTTACCACACATCCATGAGCAAGTCGGAGCCAGAACTCCAAGTGCAAGACAAATACTCCCAAATTGGCCACCCATGGGGAAAGGAAGAAGAAAAGCAGATGAAACAAGTGCCACTGCAACTGAATTGCTTGCGTTCATCCCATGGTCCAACTTTTGTGGACAAAAGCTCTTCAATTCAAACACACAGCTTAAGAGCAAGGATTTCAAGTGTTTTGAGAGCATTTAAAGCCTGATTCCTATTACTTTCAAGGAAAGGTAGATGCTAAATTTCTTAAAAACTCAAATATGGGTCTAATTGTGACTGCATCCTCCAAATCAGGAATGGAGGTTTAGAATTGCAGAACTGTTTCCATTGGAAAAAACCTTTAAGATCATAGAGTCCTCCCAATAACCTGTGACCACTAACACAGCCAAGGCAACAACAAAAGCATATCCCAGGAAATGTTGTGAGATGAGACATCTTTCTTGTCTCCTTTGTTTCTCCAGGAGCCCCTTGGCAGGAAAAATGCCCACATGGGCTTTATCTGACTCCTTTCCAACCAGCCTTTCCCTCACTCCCAGGTCTCATTTGCTCTGCAGGCTTCACTAGCTCGCTCAACTCAGAGGAGCTCTCAGAGGAGAAAACGCTGTCTGGCGTGGGGCTGTCTGATCCCTGTCCCATCTTGATTCCATCTGCCCCCTTCCCTCTCCCATCAAAGAGACCGAAGGATCCCCCACAACCCCACGGTACTGCAGCAGATCCCTGGCACGTTCCCTCCTCCGCTCCTTGGTGGCCCTGGGGAGGCTCCAGAGCCCTCCCTGTGTGCGGGACAGCTGCTGCAGCACCGCTGCGCCTGCGGGCCAGCAGCGCCCAAGGAGCAGCTGCGCAAGTTCAGAGTCTGAAACAGAATCCTCAGCGCACACAAATGACAACTGGCATTTCAGGGGCTGGCAGGAGAAACTAAATCCATCTGCTCCTTGCCCCTGCTAGCCATGGCCACGGTGATGCAACTGGAAGAATTGCCCCTGCCCAGGAAGCTCTCAGGTAGAAGAGAGGAGCAAAAGCCACGTGTTTCTGAGCTGCTAGCTCCCAGTGCCTCAGGTTTTCCTTCCAATTGCTAAAGGGTTTGGGCTATTTTTACTGTTTCAACCCTTGTTGTGCACCCCTGTGAGCAAGTAAGCACCACAAACCCTCTCCCTCAAAGTCTTGAGGTAGTGACAAAGCAGAACTTGTTCTGGTGATTTTCTCACTTCTAAAAGAACTTCTAAAAGAACTAAAAGAACTCACTTCTAAAAGAACTAAAAGAACTAAAAGAACTTTTCTCCTGGTGATTTTACAATCCCGTGCAGACTCTGACAGCAAACCCATGCTGTAGAGGAAAGATTGACCTTGGAATTGTAGGGCACTTTCTGGGTGGGTGTTTGTCTTGGTTTGACCCGGAAGTGAGTTTTTGGAAGGGTTATGGTCAAACCAGTCAGTGGCCAGATTTGAAATTGGCACCTGGTGTGGCCACTGGGATTTGGATACGCCTCTGAGAACACACAGTGGTTAAAAGCAGAGCATTCCGAGAGAAACTCCGTCTTTGGAGTCCGGCAGGCAGGTGAGCTGGTCTGACGTCTTCCCCCTGCCCAGCTGCGTCTGGGTGGTGGAGGGGAAGGCCATGCGGCCTGTGGGGAGAGGGGCTGGAGCCCCTGCAAGAGGCAGGGGTGGAGGAGAACTGGGACGGTTTGGGCAGCCCCCCCGGGAGAGAGTGATAGAGTCTGTGCTGGCTTGGAATTTGATATCTCCTGCCGGCACCACGGCCAGGAGGAGAAGCGCGGGGGCGCAAGGTGCCCAGCCGCTGGGAGACCGGGCTGAGCTTTTAACTCTTTTAGTATTGAAACAATGGAAGCTGTAAAAACACTGATCCTCCCCAGCTGCGAGTTTAGAGAGGACGGAGGATAAGAAAGAAGAAAGGGTTTGAGTAGTTGAAGGAAATGCCAGCAGATGCGAGTACCTTAGATGGAAGAGATGATTGGAGTGGCTTTATCTGAACTTTTCTCTCACATAGCCACGAGCGAAACAAATTTCTTCCAATAATGCAGAGACTGCACCTTGAGAGAGGCAGTTGGCCGGAAGCCAAGAATGATAAGGCCGCGAAGAGAAATAGAGAGAACAAAGACAAAGGGGGAAAGTGTGGTGGAGCCCTCTGCCTTCAGCGAAAGATCTCTGTTCCTGAGACCCAGACCCCAAGAGAATAAAAATATAGGGGGGACAGGTGTCCCAAATGGTAAGAGGCGGCCACTTCTTAAAACTGGGTGATGCATTCTTAAAAGGACCTAAGGAGCAGTTTGGATCCATGGCCGGTAGTGAGAGCGCTGGACATAGGAAGAAAATGGTCACCACAGCAGATTCTCTCGGGGCGGCTGCCACGTGTGACACAGAAGCACAAGAAGTTCCAACTGTGTTTCCGAGAAAGGACCATGGTGCTAGAGGGAGACTCCTCTCCCCTGATGAACTGGGGGAGCATGTGTGAAGGAGGGTATTGGACTGAGATTTGAATGTTAGAGGACTAGGGGGAGGAGGAGTGTTTTGGGAGTGTTCCATTGTGGATTGTTGTGTCTGTTTTTTTCTTTTTCCCTTATGTTTCTGTGTTGTAGATTATTCAAGTGTTGTGTTTTTCCCTCCATCCCCAGGTGGGAGCCTGCTTTGTTGTGTTTCCGGGTCACATCTCACAGTAACCATTTTGGAAATACACCTTTCATGGGGGCCCTGGCATTGTGCCAGGGTCAAACCATGACAGGCATAAAGGTGTCACCTCTTGTTCTTCAATGAAGTACTGCTCAAGTTCATTACTCAGAGCTCTAATTTGCATTCCCTTTAAAACCTGCTTAATTAGCTGCTATTCTCTGTTACTTTACCAAATGTCCCTTTTTTCTTGAGACTGTGTCTTTTTTTTTTAGACAAGTCTCAGTACTCCATTTCCAGCAAAAGGTGTCACAACAACTCTAACATGGAATCATGACACACCAAGTGCTGCAATGATGACAGTGACTGCCACAAATTCATTTCACAGCAGCCTCCAATTTGGGAGCCAATCCCACCAGGAAGAATTTTCTCCTTTCTGCCTCTCTCCTCCTGATCTTTCTATCAAGGAGATTCCTGATGGTTGGATATCAAACCCAGCACTGCCAGACATTCCTGTAACATTCCTGCCCTAGAATAGCCCAGGTTCCTCCCTAGCCAGCAAGCAGATAATCCAAGGCTGTGTGGTTCTGCAGAGCCTCATTTGTGTTGGTTGGAGCTCACAGTATGTGCTATTGGACATTTTCACTGCATCACTTATTATTTCTTGTAATAATTGATTTAGCTCTAATATAAATTGGGGGCAGCCATGCACAGCCAGGGGTTTCCGTTTCCCCAGTGGGCCATTGTTAAGGGCTTGGAGCACACCTGGGAGATGGGTTCTCCATGGGGACAGGTTCCCATCTCCTCATTTTGTCAACTGCTCTTTTAACAACCCCTTCACCTGTTCAATCAATCCTGCAGCTTGTGGATTGTCTAGCACATGAAAAACCCAGAAGTCTTAATGTCTTTATTTCTCACAGTAATAGAAAAAGCACTCTGCATCACAGTATCAGCAAACCCTATAAAAATACCCAATTTCATCCTGTCCTCCTTTATTCATTACACACAATATACAAAGTTTACCACTGACATTTGGGTCGTGGCCAGTCCTTTTCTGTAGGGTATTTAGTGTTACAGTGAGCAGCCAAAGCTAACAAATTACAGTTTTCAACATTATTTCACATTATCCATTTTTTATGGGAAGAGGAAAACAACTTGTGTTTTTGGGAAGACGAGGGTGAATTTTGTTAATGACACATTGGAAACAACACCAACAGAAGGAAAAACTGTTGTTGGAACACTCCCACATGAAGTGACAGAAAAAGGTTGGTGTCTTGAGCTCAGGTTTGTTTGTGTGATATAATAATATTAATATTAATAGTAAATAGTTTCACTTGCACAAATGAACCTGACCTCAAGATTTAAACTTTCCTCTGTCCCTCTATGTGGGAGCATTCCAAAACCAATTCTTCCTTCAGTTGGTGCTGTTTCCAATGTGCAGTTAACAAAATTAATCTTCGTCTTCCCAAACCCACAAGTTCTTTTCCTTTTTGCATATGCAATTTTTGGATGCATTTTAATACATCTGGCATTAAAAGACTTTTAAGTGCTTGCTCACTGCTCCAATCTCTTTTTAGGGCATGGTTTCTGTTTTACCAAGAAAAAAAAGGAAAAAGAAAAGAAAACCAGGAATTTCTGGCAGGACTGATTCCTCATATTTACATTTCACAAGTGACATTTTGCTCTGATCTGGCCAGACTCTGCCAGTTTTGTTTTACCAGTGGGCAGGGTCAGCACCAAAGACACAGACTCCAACTGAAGGAATCAGTGTCATTTACTGCAGCTCAAAGCAGCAAAGGATCACAAAAGGAGCAGCTCAGCAATGCACTCAATCATCAGAACCAAAGATTGCCTGCAGTGATTAAGAAAGATCCAGCACCTGTTACCCTCAGCCTTTACCATCCCCCAGATCCACACAGCAGCTGGGGGAAGCTGTCCCAGCCAAGGGCTGCAGAGCCACTCCTGGACACTGGGAATTCCTGCAGGTGCCTCCAGCCAGAGGTGAGGCTCCAACCTCGCTGTGAGAGGGCCCAGCTCTGAGAGTGCTGAATGAACAAACTGACAGCACTTCCAGTGTGGGAACATCTGGTTTCATCCTCCTCTTGGGTTCCTCCCAAAGCCTGGTCAGGGCTCAAGGAGGAACCAAGGGAGCTGACTTTGATCCTCCAGCCCCAAACAAGGCCAGATGTCAGATTTCATGGCCTTGTCCAGCTTCTAAATACAGAAAGGTCAATACATATTTCACTAATAAGTGTCTACATCTATCACAGTGCTAATGACCATGCATATTTCATCAGTGAGCATATACAAAGATAACCTTTGGTTGGAAGGTTCATCCAGAGGTCACCTTTGGCTCAGGGCCTGCTGCTCAGGCCTCACTCAGGGCTGTTATCCAGGCCTTGGCACTTCAGGGACATGGTTTAGTGCTGGGCTTGACATTGCTGGGTGAACAGCTGGACTGGATGAGCTCAGAGGTCTTTTCCAACAGAAATGATGCTGTGATTCCATCATTCTATCCACTGCATTTAGCTAGGTCTATTTGAGCAGCATTACTTTGCTCTAAAAGTTCCCTCTTGCTCAGCTCCTGTGGCCTATGGTGGCAGCTCCTTCAGCTCCTGGTGCTAAGCTGCTCATGCTGAACGAGACGACTCGGAGAGTTGAATACAGTCCATGCAATTCCTTCTGGGACACAGAGAGGGGAGGGTGTGGAAACAGGAGCATTGTTTGGTATGGCCTCCTCTCTGCCCTTCATGCCTTTCAGCGCTGTGAACCAGCCAAGAGCTTTCTCCAAGAGTGCAGTGAAGCAGCTGTTCCTGTCCCAGGTCTGGCTCTCTCCAGTCTCTGACTTCACCTGGTTTTGTCCCTCTTGCTGTGCCCTCTCTTCCCCCAAGGCTCAGTGGCTGCTGCCCAGGACTCTGGGACTGGCTCAGATCCAGTGGTCGAGACTCTCCTTTCTTTGCCCTTGGAGCTGCCTGGGCACAGCAGCCTTTTCCATCTGGAAGCTCCCCATGGACTGGGAGTCCCCAGCTCCTTTCCTTGCACAACCTCCAGGAGCCCAGGGCTGCCATCTCAAGTCCCTGCTGGCACTGGGGGCTCCCGGGTGCCTCAGGCTGCTGTGACACCGCTGCACACGGGAGGGAAGAGTGGCAGGGGCTGTCCTGAAAGTCAGCTCCATGTGCTGCTGCTGCTGCTGCTGTGGGGTCATTTGCCCAGCCCTGCCCCAGAGTCAGGGATCAGATCCAGGCCCTGCTGCTGCTCCCTCGGGATCAGCCCCAGTTTGGGTGTTGCTGTCAGGGTCAGCAGGAGCGGTGGCTGGAGCAGCAGGTGCTGACAGTGCCCCAAGCCCTGGGGCTGGAGGGGTCCCTGGGCTGGGCTGGGAGGGAGCTGCCCCTTGTTCTCCCTCTGCCCCAGGCAGAGCTGGGCTGGGCACAAGTGGGGCAGCACAGCCAACAGGGAGTCTGCGAGTCTCTTCCAGCTCTGGCTGCTCAGAGTTTGGGCCTTGGAGCCTCAGGTGGCCAAAGGCAGCTGCTCCTGGTGCCTCTGTGTGCCCCTGTGTTCAGCAGTGCTGCTCCATCAGTCTGTGCCCAGCAGTGGGGAAAAGCCTCAGCCCTGCAGGGCCAGGAGCTGCCGGGCTCTGCCTGAGCAGCTCAGCCAGCAGGAAGGGAGCTGCTCCACACGGGAACCAGGAGCAAAGGGCTGCAGCACCTCGTGCTGGGGCAGAGCCCAAATTCTGAGAGGGAATAACAGAGTTATTCATGTGCATTGGTGTGTCAGCACTGCAGGTGCTGTGCCTGCAAACACAAGGTTCGAGATCTGCAAAAGAATTCTGCAGCTCTTGACTGGATCAGGATGTCAGCAGTGCTGAACTCCAGCTTAGTCCAAATGAAACACATCACACCTCTGCTCATATCTGCTAGATATTTTTCTTCAGGGTATCCATAGAAAAGGAAACAGAGGAGGAGCCTACATTTTCATTGTTTATCAGAAATATTTCTCATTTTGCTGTACATTCCTTTTGTAGGACGAGTTCTCTGTTAAAAACACTGGACAAAAAAAGGAAAGAAAAAAATATGAAAGATAAAACCAAAAATACAAATGTGTACTGAAAATCATCAGTAACTTTGGATTAAGAGGCAACTGATCTTTTCAAGAAGAGAAATCAGTTACTCTGTAAATGTTCTGATGGCATGGATTCATCTTACTGACCTCAGCATCCCTTTTTAAAACATTCAGGGTTTTGTTTGCAATATTATGTTATTTTAAATTGTGATGGAATCAATAGGAAATTGAAAGATCTATTATGCATTTATGCATTACTGTGTCTTGAGTGTAAAAATATTGCAGTTTGAAATTTGGATTTAAAGTGTTGCAAATGAAAGTTATAAATCCCAATAGATTGTGTGACAGCAGCTTTTCCTAGAGGATGTGCAGCACTCTAAGGACTTCATCAGTGGGGTTGGGGGTACTTGGACCTTTGTCCTGTGCCACTCTGAGAATGTCATAGAATGGAACTTCACCTGCCACCAGCCCAGGTCACCCTCTGCCACCAAAGCTCCTTGGACCTTGTGTCCCCCAGGCAAGCACAAAGTGTTTGAGCTGCTCCCCCTTTTGCACAAACCCACAGAGAGCTGGGATTTCTCCAAGTCTCATGTCTGCATTGGGCCAAATTCCTAGAGAAGCAGCAGCCCATCCCAATGAATATGGCGAGTTATGTGGATGGTTGTGAGCTCCACTTCCTACCTAGAAATCCTGAATCTGCTTCTGAATGCTGCTCCTTCAGCTCTTGGACGCCTTCTCCCACAGAGTAGGGAAAAAATCCCCTGGCCACCAGTTAAATGGTGAGTTATGCTAAAGTTACTGCACTGTGGGAAACCCCTATCCATCCATATCCTATTAATATATCCATACCTGGGGGTGTGCATGGTTTTGTCTTGTGTACAAAGGAAGGAGTGTGCAAGCAACATGACTGACACTTTCACTGTCCATGTTCATCCCATACCCATGGGTACAGAGACATTATGGAAACCCTGGCACAGACAGAGCCTTCTGTCCATGGATACAGAGACATCCAAGAGCCCCTGGCACACACAGACCCTTCTGTCCATGGATACAGAGACATCCAAGAGCCCCTGGCACACACAGAGCCTTCTGCCCATGGATACAGAGACATCCAAGAGCCCCTGGCACACACAGACCCTTCTGTCCATGGATGCACAGACATCCAAGAGCCCCTGGCACACACAGACCCTTCTGTCTCTGGAGGATGGAGCGTGGTGGGTGGGGGTGGTTGGTGGGCAGCGAGTCCCGGACAGCAGGCCAGACCCGGCTCCAGCCCTGCCAGGCCCTGCCAAGGCTCAGTGCCAGCTCCTCTGGAATGGGAAAGCCCTTCAGCATTGTCCCTGCCCAGAGGGACAGTGCTGGCCTGGCAGCACAGGTTGTTTTCCCCTCAGGCTGCAGGAGATGAGAACACAACACTTGCCAGCACTGAGTGTGAGGCACAGCTGCGGGTGCTCCCCATGAACCTCAGCTCTGGGAGCACTGTCTGCCCCAAGCTCCAGGGGCTGCAGTGGGAGCCCGGCTGGGCTCTGCCCTGGGGCCATCCTGCAGGGACAGCTGGAAACAGGGAGCATTCAGCTGCCACAAACAGCCAAGCCAGGGCTGCAGGGCAGCTGCTCCAGCCCGGACTGCACTGCTGTGTGCTGTGCTCTGGGACTGGGGCTCCCCACACAGGGGACTGGACTGGTGTGCCAGAGGAGACAGAGAAACTTCAGCTTCAGCCTAACTGAGGTGGCTGCGTGGGCTGGGAAGAGTGGGGAGGCTCAAGGGGATTCACAGAGCTCATCCTGCTGCAAGGATGAAGAAAAGGGAGTGGGAACTCAGCAGTGAGGAGAGCTGAGGGCTGGAGAGTGGCTCTGAATGACACTAAAATCCCACTGGACCTCTGAGACATTGCTGCTCCTCAGCCAGTGACAGCACGAGTCCCTAAACCTGGGGCTCGGCCTTCCTTGTGGTCAGGGGCAACACGGAAGGCCAGCAAGTGATGGAGACTGCAATGGGCTGGGAATTCACTGGGGGAAAAAAGGGAGCAGTTGAGAAGTAAAAGGCAGGTGGGGGAGAGAACTGTTCAGAGAAGGGCTGAGCTACATCTTGAGCAAGCTGAAAAATGTCATTTGGAGTCATCCCAGATTGATTTGATTTCAGAAGGTATTGAACGATTTTAATTTTTGGGAGGTGTCATGTTTTCCATTGGAGGTGTCCACGCTGCAAACTTGAGCTGCATTGTCAAAATGCTCAAGCAAGTCTGTGCTGCAGGTGACACCATTTCTTCTTTGGCTGATGCCAGCCCGGTGCTGAGCTCCAGCAGAGCCCTGCCAGAGCCCAGAGCAGCCTCAGCATCTGCAGAGCCCGGCTGCAAGGAGAGAAAGCAGAAACTGCCCGTCAGCTGAGGGCTCCTGTCCCCTTGTCCCAGCTGCCCGCAGTGCCCAGGCCGTGCTGGCCGGGCTCAGAGCTGTGCCCAGAGCTGCCCATCAGTGCTGCCTTGGGAAGCAGGGCAGGAGGGCAGGACATGTGCCCAGCCTGCAGGCAGCCATGGCACATCCAGCCCTCAGCAGCTGCCCAGAGCCAAAAAGCAGCTGGGCAGTCGACCGAAGAATTTGTTGCATCCCTCCCAGCAAAGGGGGGAACCTTTGGTGCCCAGCCAGGCCATGCCATGCCCAGATCTGGGAGCATCCCCCTGGCTGTGGAACTCACCTGCAAATTGGGTGTGGAGTGTGTCTTTAGAGAAGCTGCCAGAATCCAAGTCCATCATCTTCAGCTGGCCAGGCCAAGGAAGAGATTGTTGTCCTTGAGGTTGTCCTTGCTGTCTCCAGCAGCAGCCCCACCTGGTACAGCTTCTCCAGGAGCTCCTTCTCCTTCCCTGGGACCAGACCAGGCTGTCAGGGCTCTGCCCAGGGCCCCAGCCATCCATGAACCAGACAAGCAAAACCAGGGGGGATGGTGGCCACCAGTGCTTGCCACACCAGATCTCCAGCTCAGCTCCATCCCAAGAGCTGCATGTTCCCTTCTGCTGACCCCTGCTCAGAGCTACAGGCAGGACAAAACCAGTCTGGTTTGCTTTGCCACTGAGTGCCAAGAAATGTGTGGAGCTCCTACCTGCCAGGCCCCTGGATCCAACTGTGCACATGGATCTCTCTCATCTTCTAGGGCCGAGGAGCACCCTGCACCCAAGGATGGCAGAAAAGCTCTTCTAATGATGGCCTGTCCGAGGGTTGCATGGACAAACACCTCTTAATGACATCTTGGCATTCTGGGGAGACAAACCAGAAATCACCAGTCACTTGGAGAAGTTTCCCCCTGTTCCTGTGCCCAGGCCATATGGGTGTGCCCAGAGCTGGGCCTAAACTTCCCCACAGATTCTCTGTTTAGAGGAGAGCAGGACATGTGCCACCTCCTCAGCAGCTGCCAGAGCAGGATGCCCATCAGCCCGCTGCTGTCTCCCAGCATTGGTATTCCCCCTGTGCCCAGAGATGAGGATCCACCTTGAGAGAGCCGTGGTGGGAACAAGATGCGCCCCCAGATGATCTCCTGGCCCCTCCTGAACGGGTGCTTCCCCACAACCAGCTGGTACAGCAGGAGGCCCAGGGACCAGATTGTTGCTGCCTCGCCATGGTAGCTTTGGTGCTGGGTCCACTCTGGAGGGCTGTAGGCCAGGGTTCCTGTGGAACACAGACAGAGCTCAGCAGGGGGATGCTGCTGCTCCCAGAGCCTGGCCCCAGCATCCCTGGGCATGTGGGGGCTGCTCTAGCAACACACGGGGTGACTGCTGCCCTCTCACCATCACCTGGGACTTGTGTACAAACTCAGGGCTGGAAAAGAAGCCACTGGTGCTGGAAGAGGGCAGCAGAAACCCTGGGAAGGCCCAACCATGACACAGAAAGGAAAAACCCACCCACTGGTGGAGAAAACCCACTCTCCTCTCTGCCTGCATGGGCCCCCAAAAAATGTTAATAAGCCAAGGCAAACAAGGGGAGTGGAGCAGTCCAAGCCCCTCCTCCCCTGCACACCAAACCATCCAGGGCATGGGTTCAGAGCCCCCTCTCCACTACTCCCATGGGGGTTTTTGTCGGGCTGGCTGCACCAGCTCCAGCCCCAGCCCAGGGCACACTGGGTAATGAAGGCTGTCAGCAGGGCTGGGAGCTGGCCCCCCTCACACCCCAACCAAATCAACTTGGGTCCAGCATTAATCCCATCCCAGCTGCAGTAGGGGGAAGCCCCAGTGCTACACCCAGGCTGGGCCATGAGATGCCCAGGAGCATCCCCTGCGAGGGCTCACCTGCAAACTGGGTGTAGGCTGTGTCTTGGAGGAAAGCGCCACAGCCAAAGTCGATCAGTTTCAGCTGCCCGCTGGCCAGGTCAAGCACGATGTTCTGAGGCTTGATGTCCCTGTGCAGGACCCCGCAGCTGGTGCAGTGCCGCACGGCCTCCAGCACCTGGCGGAACAGCCCCCGCGCCTCCTCCTCCGGCAGGAACCTCCACTCCGCCAGGAAATCCGACAGCTCCTGGCACCGTTCTGGACGCTCCAGCACCATCAAGAAGCTGTCGGGGAGCTCAAGCCACTCCAGGAGCTGAATGACACCAGCACAGCCACAGGACACCTTGGCCAGCAGCACGATCTCCAGGGGCGCGCTGGTGCCGTCGGGCTGCGGGAGGAGCGCGATGCCGTCAGTGGAGCTGAGGCCGTGCCAGGGCTCTGGGACCCCTCAGCCAGCCCGGGATGCTCTGCATGCCCTGCTCAGCCCACGCCCGCTCTCCCCCCAGGGCTCCTGGTGGCTCCCACCCAGCCGGGCCCCGGCTCCTCGCCGCCCGGCACGGCCCGGCTTCTGCCGCTGGCCCCGCTCACTCACCAGCTCGCTCCAGTGCCGGATGCGATCCCGCGGCACGCGTTTGATGGCCACCTGCGAGCAAGGGAGAGCAGCAGGCTGAGCTCAACGCCCTTCCCACTGCGCTCCGACATTCTCCTCCTTGTCTCCCTCTTCCCTCTCCACCCGCCGCCGGCCCCGCCGCTCACCGGGGCGCCGTCCAAGAGCCGCGTCGCTGACCAGACGCTGCCGAATCCGCCGCGCCCCAGCAGGGAACCCAGGCGGTAGCGCTCCTGCAGGGCCTCCTGCGCCTTCCCTGCGGGCGGGACGCGGCTGTCAGCGCTCGGCCCGGGGCCAGCAACGGCCCCCGAGCGCCCCTCACCCGCCCCGGCCCGGCCATCCCCCGGCGTTCGGTTTTCAGAACGCGACACGGGAGGCTCGGGGCCGGCGGCTGCGCTGCCGAGCGGCGGAGCTCTGGCCGGGCAAGCCACAGCGGAGGCGGCGGGAGAGGCAACGCCGCCTGTGTCCTCCGCGGGCCCCGGGAGGAGCCGGGGCCGGGGCCGGGGCCGGGCTCGGGGTCGGGGCCGGGACTGGACCCTGCGTCGGGGCCGGGGCCGGGCTCGGGCCAGGCGGAGCCAAAAGCCGGCGATGCCGCCCCAGCCCCAGGCATTGACGCCCGCCCAGCAGCGCCAGCGCCAGCACGGCCAGAGCCGGGCTGAGGCCAGGCGGCGGCGGGACGGCCGGGGGCGGGCACGGGGCAGCCCCGCCCGGGGCCGGGGGCGGGCCGGGGGCATGGCCCAGCCCGGCACGGGGAGAGGGAGGCGGGGAGAGGAGAGGGACGGCGGGAAAGGGAGAGCGGGAGAGGTACGGGGCAGCGGGAGAGGGAGAGGAGAAGAGACTCTAAAGTTTCTTCTGCCGCTGCTGCTGCTGCTGCTGCCGCTGCTGCTGTCGCTGCTGCTGCTGCTGCTGCTGCCGCTGCTGCTGCCGCTGCCGCTGCCGCTGCTGCAACTGAAGCTCCGGGGCCGTTTGTCCCCGTGTCCGTTTGTCCGTTGCCCGCTCGCCCCCGCCCCGAGCCCCACGTTCCCCGAGGGCAGCCCCTGAGCCTGTCCAAACATGGGAACTTTGCCGAGTTCAGCCTAGAGCCAGAGTCTGGACTCCTGCACAGTGGCTCAGGAATCCCCTCAGTCCCTGCTGTGCATTGTCCCTGCTGAGGGTCAAACACTCTCAGAGCGCATTCCCTGAATGCAGAATTTGTACCTGACCCAAGCACTGCACTTACCTCTCCAGCATTGATTTCCAAGAAAAACAGGGGAAGCCAAAGTGTGTCTAGGTCATGGTATCTTAAAATGTCTAAAACTTGCCAACTCATGGATCTTAGAAGTGATCTTAGAAGTGAGATCTGTTTGGAATTAATGGGATGGACAACTAGTGCAAGATGGAAAAGGGGACCATAAAAACAAATCGAGAAAAACATCTTGAATTGTTTCAATTTTCATTTAATTTCTTAAAAGCTCTTTCAGTTTTTCCAGAATCTTCTCCACAGTCCTGTTTGCTTTTTCCAAGAACCTTTCCCGGAGAACGAGGTGCAGCTTCTGTCACAAGGTGTGCCACCAACTGCAGCTTTCCACACTGTGGGTGCAGCACAACACTTGCAGCAAAGCAGAAGAAATATTTGAAGAATTTGACAGCTTGTTCTTTTCTTTTCCTTGTGGGCTGGGCAGTTGTGCCATTGGTAAGGTTTTCATTGTTACTGTTCTACCCTAAGAAAAGATGACAGGCTACCAAGAACTCTTAGGGAATGCAAGCCTGACTGAATGCAGAGAAAGAAACTCTAGAGCCTGCAGCCAGAAGTGGAGAGCTGTGTGATTATCATTCCAACACCCCCAAGGACATCTTGAAAATGATCTAGAAGATGAAAATGTGCTGACAGGGAGTTTGTTTCTGTCTTCAGTCCAGATTCTTCTACATCTGAAAACAATTCCACAGTCTCCATCTAAATCAAGAGTACAATCAGTTCATAAAAAGCACCAGAACAAACTGGACCTCTCAGGAGATGACTGAAAGAATCTGAAAAGGGAAAATGCAGGAGAAATGTATTTCTCAGCACTGCAGTACTTGCCTACCTGAAACCCTCCTCCGTTTCCTCTGCATGCCTGGATCTGTTGGTGTCAATACTATCTGTATTCAGTGGTGCCTCCAGCCCTGAATCCCCTCATCTACAGCCTGAGGAACCAGGAGCTCAAGGCTGCAGTGTGGAGACTGATCACTGGACATCTTAGGAAGCATTAAAGTGATTGCCAATTTCGGCAAATCACTTGTAATAAAAGTCATCTTTTCTAGCTCTTTTGGTTTGGTTCTTTGATTTCCCTGTCGTTTTCCTTTATAAATATTCTTCCTAAAGCTAGACGATTGTTTCTGCCATCTCTGACTTTGTTTCTCTCCACCTTCCCTGTGGCCACAGACTGTGCCAATGAGGGGCTGCAGTCTCAAAGGTTTTAAAGGAACTAAAGGATCTCCCAGCAAAGTTTTCTGCAGAGATCCCTCTATTCTTGCCTTCTCTGGAGCTGCAGCAGCAATGTCTGTGTGCAGAGCTGGGGCAGATCAGTGCTGGCACAGCAGCTGTGCCCAGCAGCAGCAGCAGCACTTGGTGTTGCCAGTGCTGCTGCCGTGGCCCTGCCCCGCTGCCCTGGTGGCCCTGGTGTTGCTGCAGGGCCTGAGTGCTCTCGGGGCCGGGCACATTCCTGGGGGTGGCAGTGCCGGGGCTGCAGCAGGGACAGGCCATGGGCACTGCTGGGGCAGCGCTGACGCCTCAGGCCAGGCCCTGGGGGCTCCAGGCTCCTTGCCCAGGCTCTCTCAAGAACACGGCCAGGCCAATGCTCAGCACAGAAAAGCCCCAGGGTGAGCAGCCCCAGGCTGGCCGTGGGCAGGCTGGGGGCAAACAGCATGGCTGGGGCTCTGCAAGGGCCCTGGGGGAGACGGGAAGGAGCAGCAGAGCAGGGGCTGATCCATCCCCAGGGTGCTGCACAGCCCAGGGCAGCGTCCCAGAGCATCCTCATGGAGCTGCCAACAACATCCCCCCTCTGCAGCCCTGGCCTCTCCCCCAGCTCACAGAGGTGCTGCATCCTTGCAGGCACAGCCACGGCAGCACTGGCTCAGGAGCCCCTGTTTGCATTGCACAGAGCAGGCAGGAGCACACCCATGCTGCTGCTGTGGGGGCATGAACCTGAGGGAGCACAAATGCCATCAGCCCCTGGGGCCAGGAAGAGCTGGGGGACAGCAGGGAAACCACTCAGCTTTGTCCTGGCCTCTGCAGTCAGCCAGAAACTTTGTTCCCATTAGCTGGGAGATTCCTGTCCCACTGCAGATGCTGTTGCTCAGAGCCAGGGCTGCCTGACAGCCACCCCTGAACTGCCCTGAGCATTTCCTTGGCTTCAGCTTTGCTTTTTTCCCCCTTTTTTTTTGGTACAAATTTCTTCCTGTTGCCCACCCCTGTTCCCTCCCCTGCAAAAAGCCCATCCCTGTTTGCCCTTTCCTCTCTGGCCCCACTCCCCATTGCAGTTCCTGACTTGGCACCATCGGAACGTCCCTTGGGGAGCAGGATCATCCTCCAAGTGCTGCAGGAATTGTCTGCAGGCTCCTGCAGTGCCTGGTGCTGCTCCCTTGCCAGAGGCACCACAGGCCAGGGGGGCACATCTGGGCTGCTGTGTCTGCCTGTGGGGCTCCCTGTTCTGGGCAATGAGGAGGAGCTGCAGAGGCTCTGAGGACTGACAGGATGGGCTTTGGGCCTGGGAGGAGAAGCTGAGGCACCTGGGCTGCTTGCGCTTCTGAAGAGGAGGCCCAGGGCTCATCGTGCAACTGCTGCAAGGGTGGTTTCAGAGAATCCCAGAATCAGCAAGGTTGGAAAAGACCTTGGAGATCATCAAGTCCAACCTGTGCCCTGACACCACCTTGTCTCCCCCGGGCCTCCTCTTCTCCAGGATAAACAACCCCAGCTCCCCCAGCCTCTCTTCACAGGATTTTTGCTCCAGACCCTTCACCAGCCTTGTTGTCCTTCTCTGGACACACTCCAGCCCCTCCAATTCTTGCTAAATTTGGGGTCCCAGAACTGGACACAGCACCCGAGGTGCTGCCCAACCAGCGCCCAGCACAAGGGAAGAATTGCTCTCCTGGTCCTGCTGGTGACACCATTCCTGGTCCATAGGAGTGCCAGGGGTTGGATGAGGGAAATGGTCGGGAGGGGGCAGGAGACACAGTCTGATTGACTCTCAGCCATGAAGGGTCTTGATTTTCATAGCTATTCAGTCTGCATTAGAAGGTGCTGGGGGTCAGTATCAACTGGACATTGCTGATATCAATCTATAAACAGGAAAAAACATTAAACAGAACAAACTGTTCTCTCTGCATTGTTTTCAAGACAGTATATACACTTTGAATACACTTCAGATATCTGTCTAATTAATTAGAGAAAACTTGAAAACTTCTGTTATTCCAAATGGCTTTTCTTCTTTGGGCATGTTGAACAAATGTTTATGAGCTTTTCTCACTGAATTCCTGAACTGAAGAGCTCAAGAAAGAAGAGGCCTTGGGAGTAGGAAAATTCATCATCAACCTCCAAGTGGCTGAGGATCCATCCCCATCAGAGCAGCAATGAACAGCAATGGGCACAGCTTTGTGGCTGCCCCAGCTTTGGGATAGGCCCTGGGCCTTCAGCAGGAGCAGCTCTTGAGGGCCCCAAGGCCGGGGCTCTTGTGCTGCCCTGGGCACATGGGATGGCAGCAGGGGCTGCAGAGCTCTCAGCACCTGAGCCAGAGGGGAGCAGGGCAGCCAGGGAGCCTCCTTTGGCCTTGGCCCAGCACCTTCCCCCATGGCTGGGGCTGAGTCCTGTGTGAGCTGCAGCTGCTGCTGTGCCCTTGGCAGGGGCTGAGGCCGTGGGGCCAGTGGCCAGAGCAGCCTGGCCTGAGCAGAGCTGTGGGGCCAGAGCCGGCTGGGCTGGGCTGGGGACAGGCCCTTGGTGCTGCCCAGAGCTCAGGGCAGCTGGCAGAGCTTGCAGGGAGCTGGGCTGGGCTCAGAGAGCCTGCCCCAGAAACCATCAGTGTCCATCTCAGCCTGGCTGAGCGTGCAGGGGCAGGACTCAGGCCAGGCCTTGTGGGGCAGGGCCAGCGCCTGTGCAAGGCATTGCAAACAGGCAAGTGCCCCAGAGAGGAGGCTGCTCTGTGCCCTTGGGGGCATGGACAGAGCAGGGAGGGGGCCCAGGACATTTGTCACCGCCAGCCTCTGTCCCCAGGCCTTGGCAGCCCTGGCTGCTGAGCCCAGCTTTGCCCTGGGCTGAGTTTGGCTGTGGCCCAGCTCCATCCTCCTGCGGGGCTCAGGGCCTGTTCCCGGCCATGGCCAGCCCTGGCCGGCCTCTCTGCTGGCCCAGAGGCCGGCAGAGCCCGGGGCAGGGCTGTCTGTGCAGGCCCACAGGTGCCTGGGGCTGTGCAGGAGCTGGCAGAGGCTGCCCAGCAGGGAGGCCATGGGGCACAGAGCCCCAAGGCTGCTGTGGGCAGCACGGCACAGGGGCCGTTCCCAGCCGCAATGCTCCTGGCCTGGGCTGGGCCTGCACAGGGGCTGGGCCACCATGGCTGGGCCAGCACAGGGCCACCAAGGGGCCACGCAGCCACTGCCGGGGCTGACAGCAAGGCCAGGTACACACAAGCAATTGCTGAGCATGGCCTGCGCTGGCCAGGGCTGACTGTGCCACAGGCAGAGCTCAGCTGCCCTGGGGGGCTGCAGGAACAGTCAGGAGCCCAAAGAGCCTCCATGGCTGTGTTGGAGACCAAGGCTGGAGCAGGGAAATGCAGGGCTGCTGCAGGATGGGGAGAGCATGGAATTCCAGCACACACCTCAGCTCTCTGATGACCCCGGCACCATGCTGGGCCCTGTTTCAGACTGGGGCAGGGCAGATGTTGATGGGACAGGAGCCGTTCAGGGCTGTCAGGGACCTGCAGCTTGCAAGGTGCTCTGCTCTCCCTCAGGTGCTCTCAGAGAGATCCAATCCCTGGGCACCTCAATGCAGAAGTGGCACTGCCTCTTCATGGACACAAAACTGATGTCTGCCTGGAAAGGGGCACAGGTTTTAATACCTGTTGGTTTCATAATATATCAGAAAATATTTTTTATCTGAGGCATTTGAGTACTTTTAAGAAATGGCAAAATTTTCCCACCAGGAAGGGGAATTTCCTGGATCTACTGGTTTCTTCTACTGATGTCAGGAGAAGAAATACTGATCTTCCCCTCAACCATTGCTACCAACTTTCATTCTAGTATTTCATGGCTTTCTTCCTTCAGGTGTTTCCAGCTCTCCTGTGGAAATGCCATGTCTGAGATCTCTTGATTTGGAGCAGCTGGATCTATGTAATTCCAGTTGTTCCCAGATTTCCTCCTGCAGCTGTTCTCTTCTCATTCCATTGTGTCTCTGTTGACTGCCTTAGTGCTTTGAGAATCAGGGAGTTGCCCAATCTTTCAGAAGTTTCAACACCTTCTCAGTGGGCATTTTAGTTGTATTTGTATCTTTTATGTCACCTCTTCCTAAGTCTTTGTCTAAAATCCTTCCTGTATGGCAATCCATTGTGGATGGTGGACATGTCAGATGTTGCTGGCATGTCACAAGGTGCTGAGGGAAGGGTTTTGATGTTTCTTAAATTTTATCATGTTTACATTTATTATGTGTGCCATGAAGAGAAACCTTTCTATGCCTCTGAGTCTCACCCGTTCCTGCTCCCTCAAAGCACACAAACCTGATGAGTTGTGGTTCCCACTCCAGGGGCTGCACTTGGATCTCTCTCCACAGCCACAGCAGAGCTCCCTGGCAAAGGAGGGATGAAGGAAAGAGGACAGGCTGTGGGGATCAGGGCCAGGGCAGAGCCAGGGAGAAAAATGACTTTTGCATTTGATGGAGCTGTGCCTTCCCTTGGCTTTGTTGGCTGACAATCAATGAACATCCCTCTGTGTCTCAGGCAGTTCCTTCTCCAAGGAAAGCAGGTGGGAGTTGGAGCCAAGCAGCTGAAAGCTGCAGGTGCAGCCTGGCTTGGAGGCAGCTCAGATTTGCACAAGGCTGCTCTGAGTGCCAGGGCTTGGATGGGGGAAATGGTGGGGTGGGCGTAGGGACAGAGTCTGATTGATTGTCAGCCATGAAGGGTCTTGATTTTCATATCTATTCAAGCTGCATGAGGAGGTACTTGGCTTCAATATCAATTGTAGATTGCACGTATCAATTTTTTAGAAGTGAAAAAAAACTAAACAGGACCTAAAAAAATGATTTCTCACTGTCTTTTAAAATAGAATGTATTCAGTTTCAATACACTCCTGAAATCTGTCTAATAACCACAAATTAAATTATTTGAAAGGTTTATTTGAAAAAAATTCTTCCCAGAGTCTTGGATTTTTAAGGTGTTCTGAATGTTAATGAGGCCTGGGACACTGAATTCCTGCACTGAAGAGCTGAAGGCTGAACAAGCCTCTGGAGCAGTGAAATCCAGCAGCAGCCTCCAAGTTGCTGAGGATGTCAGCAGCCCCCACTGAGGCCATCCCTGCCCAGAGACCGTGGGGGAATGGGCAGACAAGGAGAGCGTCCCTGGGGCTGGGCCAGCAGAACTCAGAGGCACCAGTGGCTCCAGCTGGGCAATGGAGAGTGGAATGTGGCTGGGAAAGCCCTGCCTGGGCTGTGCCAAGCAGGACAGACAAGCCCTGACTCCCATCCACTAAAAAACTCTCTCAAGGAGACATTTAAAAGGAATTACAATTGTTTGTGTACTCTGAGTTGGACTCCCTGGAGAAATACCAGCAAGAGATTCTGAAAAGCTCAAAAGAGCAATACAGCCTTTACTGGCAACTTTAGAAAATCAGAGAAACTATGGGAAAAGGTTTATTATGACATTAAATCAACAAAAAGCACTTTTCAAAGCATTAATTTGGCACATTCAACTTCGCAAACTCTAAGCTGTTCAATTTTAAGTTCATCAAAATTTTCAAGGGGCATATAAAATAGAAGCAGACAGGGAGAGAGAAAAAAAGTAAGAAAGATACAGAGGAGCACACACACAGCTACCGCCTCCTGGATTCCAGCCGTGTTCAGAAAGAAATTCCAAGAGGAGGTAGAGTCAAGATGTGTGCTTGCCTTGTGGTCAGCCTTCAATACCCCTTGGTCTTCCTGGGCCCTTCCCTCAGGTGAGACTTGGGCTCATTTGGTCGCTAAGGAGCTGGGCTGGTGGCTCCAGAGGTGGCTGTGGAGCATTGCCTGTGCTGTGCCAGGGACTGGCAGCCACTGCTGGACTGGGATAGAGGCTCTGGGGGGATTGGGGTTCCAGGACAGGGCAGTGCTGGGGTTCCAGGGCAAAGCTGGACCTGCCCCTTCCTCCCCCACACGTGAAATGTTTCCAGCCAACAATCTCCTCCAGTCTGTCACAATAGGGAATGTTGGAGGCGAAATCCCAATTCTGGTCATGGGCACCTGGACAAGAAGGACAGTTCTTTTCAATTGGAAGGAAAGCACAGAGCCCCAGTGTTTGGAAGGCAGGTGAGAGCCTCACTAGGCCAAGGCCAGCACAGTTGTCAGGAATGGCAGATTTTGTCTGGGAGCAGTCTTTGGATTTAGGGAATTTTGGAGATGGAACCCCAGTCTTGGCCATGGGTGCCTGGAGAAGCAGGACAGTTCTTTCCCTAGGACAGTTCTTTCCCTAGGAAGGAAAGCACGGAGCCTTCACCGGTGTTTTGAAGACAGATGGGAAGTGACCATGAAACCACTGCCAGCCAGACTTGTCCTGGCAATATTCCTGTGGAAAGAATTCCTTGATATAAGGAAATTTGGAGGTGAAATCCGAATTCTGGCCATGTGTGCCTGGAGGAGAAGGAGAGTTCTTTTCCATAGGAAGGAAAGCACAGAGCCCCAGTGTTTCAGTAGGAGGTAACAGGAGATTCTCAACATACCAAGGTCAGCTGGACAATTCAGAGGTCCGGAAGGTCAAACCAGCCAGACTTGTTCCGGGTTCCCTTAGTTTTATGGTGCCTCATAATGTCACAACGATGCCTGGGTTCCATGAAGCCTTACATTGTCACAATGGTCTCTGTGGTTCCCTAGGCCCTACAATGACATGTGACTCCTCTGTTCCATGAGCACTGCAATGTCACAATGGACCTTTGGACCCTGGGGGTTTGCAGTGTCACAATGGTCTCCTTTGTCTCCACAGTGTCACAATAGACCATTGATGACAGGAGGCCCCTCTGTGTCGCCCTGGAGCTTTTGGTTCCATGAGCCCTGGAGTGTCACAATTGTCTCCTTTGGTTTCCCAGTGTCACAATGGAGCACTGATGTGACGAGGCCCTGCAATGTCACAATGGAACTTTGGTTCCAGCCCTGCAGTGTCACAAAGGCCTTTTGGTTTCACAAGGCCCCACAGTATCACAATGTTCCTCTTGGTTCTGTGGGGACCCCCAGGGTCACAATGGTCTCACTGGTTCCATGAGGCCTCACAGTATCAAAATGCTTTGCTTATTCCATAGGGCCCCATAGTATCTTCATGATTCCATGAGTCCCCTCCTTGTCACAGCGGCCCCATGGTTCCATGAGGCTGTAAAGTCACTTAATGGTGCCTCCATGGTTCCACGAGGCCTTGCAATGTCACAAGGGACACTTGGCTTCATGGAGTCCCCTCAGTGTCACAATGGCCCCTTGGTCCCATGACACCGCAAAGTGTCATAATGGTCTCCACGGTTGCAGGAGGCCCCACGATGTTACAATGGACCCTTGGTTTGATGGGGCGTCTCAGTGTCACAATGATACCTACATTCCATGGAGTCACACAGTATCAGTACAGTCCTCTTGGTTCCATGAGCCCAGCGATGTCACAGTGCTCTCCATGATTCCATGTGGCCCCGCAGTGTCACAATGGTCCCTTGGTGTCACAAGGCCCCACAGTGTCACAATGGTCCCTTGGTTCCATGGGCCCTGTGCTGCTGCATTTCCCCCTCCCCTTCTCAGGCTGCCCTGCCAGCTGAGAAATGCTCCTTGGGCCTCAGCCTTGGCCAACAGCCCCTGGGCTCAGCTCTTCTGCAGCTCAGCACAAACACTGTCTGCTCCAGGCACTGGTGCTGCCCAACCAGCTCCTGGTTGCTGTAGGAGCAGCCCTGGGAACTGGTTTTGTTCCCTCAGGGGCACAACATGCCTGTTCTCACACTGCCAAAGAAAGCTGTTGATGCCAAGTGCGGCCAGGAGGAACCATTGCTGTGACTGCAGCCCCTCTCTTGGGGCCCTACAAACAGCGCTCCAAAAGGAACCCCTTGGAGCTCTCCTGGGTCAGCGACTCCCTCTGAGTGGGGCCTCTCCCAGCCGGGAACTCTCCCGTTTGCTGCACTCGGGGATCCTGAACAAGGACAGAGCCTGGGCCGATCCCCCCACTCCTCCAGGCTCAACCCTTCACCCGCTGGGGAGATGCCAAAGCATCCACAGGGAGCATTTCCTGTCCTCAGGGGAATTTCTCACAGGTGCCTTGCACTGACTCTTTGTGTCTGTGTGCACACAAGAGTGCCTGTGCTGGGGAAAAGTGACAGAAATGATGCTCTCGGAGGGGTTGGAGTGCCTTTGATAGCTGAGTCAGTCAGACCTGTAAGTAAGGTTAAGTCATGAGGAATAACCTAAGTTAAATGTTGTTAAGAGTTGTTTTTCTCCTAATTAGTTATGTTTAATATAAGTTATAAGCTGAGTTAAATACTGTTAAATGTTATTGCTTTGTTAAATTGCAAAGTCATAGGTCATAGGTCAAATACTGATAAGCTCTGTTCTTTTGCTAAATTGTGAAGTTCGAGGTATCACTTAAGGTTAAGGTGGAAGTTAAGGTTAAGTTATAAGTTAAGTCCTGTTAAGTTTGAGCTCTGTTAAGCTTTTGGGCCACATTCCTTTTATCCTTGCCCTCACTGTCCTTGTGTCACACACACACACAGGAACGGTTTTCGATTCCTTTCTGGTTTGATTGCCTGGATTTTGTTTGGTTTTGTTGTTGCTTTGTTTCCTTCGTGTGCTTGAAGTGTCCAGTCAGGAGCAGAGTGACTCTTGCCAAGGAATTTTGTGGTGCTGTCACTTAATATTAAATCTGGTTGTTGCTGATCCCTTGCTGGGGATTTTTTCAGCGCTCTCAAGCACTGGTTCGTAACAGGGTGAAGGAGCCCTGGCCCAGGCTCTGGCCCTGGGGGACACGGGGACACTGCCGGGGGGTCCCTGTCCCCCTGTCCCACCCCCCAGGGCCCCGGCCCCCTGTCCCCGTGTCAGGCTCTGGGGTCGATCTCGTGGAACATCCTCTGGGGGAGGCTGTGGCGCCGGGGACGAGGGGACCCGGGGGGACAGGGGACCCCGCTGTGCACGAGCAGGGTTGGACTACTCTGGGGGGAGCTGTGAGGGGGGCTGGGGCAGAGTGACCTCCCCAGTGACCTCACACAGCCCCTGTGATGTCACATAGCCCCTGCGATGTCACACAGCCCATTGTGATGCCACAGCCCATATTGTGATGTCACAGATAATGTTGTGATATCACACAACCTACCCTGGGATGTCACACAGCCATTCTGTGATGTCACATCCCCTCTGTGATGTCACACAGATACCCTGTGATGGCAGAATCCATTCTATGACGTCACAACCTATGATGTCACAGAGCCTACTCTATGATGTCACAGACAACTCAGTGATGACACACACAACTGCTCTGTGATGTCACAAAGCCCCTTCATGGTATCACAGGGCCAGTGCTGGGATACCATTCTGTGATATAAATCTGCACTGTGATGTCACAGAAGAAGATTTGGTGATGTCACAAAATCACCATGTGATGTCACAGTCTGTTCTGTGATGTCACACCTGGCTCTGTGAAGTTGCTCAGTCACCCAGTGATGTCACAACCCACTATCTGATGTCACAGTCTGTTCTGTGATGTCACACCTGGCTCTGTGAAGTTGCTCAGTCACCCAGTGATGTCACAACCCACTCTCTGATGTCACAGAGCCACCTTCCATGATGGCAGAGGCTACTCCATGGCCTCACATCCTACTCTGTGATGTCACAACCCCCTCCATGATGTTACACAATCCTCTCTGTGATGCCATACTGATACTCTATAATGTCACAGCACACAGTTTCACATCACAGCCTGCTCTATGATGTCATACTGCCATGCCATGAAGTAACAGCCTGCTGTGTGATGTCACAGAATCCCCTCTATGATGCTGTAGTTACTCAGTGACCTCTCACAACAAACTCTGTGATGTCATAGCCCAACCTGTGACCTCACACAGCCCACTCTGTGCTGTCACACAGCCCCTTGCTGACATCACAGCTGCTCTTTGCCTCTAGGACACAGCCACAGAGTGCCGCTGTGACACAGCCCCCTCTGGGACATCCCCCAGCCCCTGCCAGTGCTGAGCCCCTGTCAGTTCTGGCTGAGCCCTGCTGGTGTCCCTGAGCTGCCCTGGCAGTGCCCCAGCCCTGCTGGGCTGTGCCCAGGAGCTGCTCCTGGCCAGAGCTGTCTCTCTGCAGCGCTGCCCTTGCCAGGAGCTGCCTCTGGGCCAGGAGCCCAGCCCAGCTCAGCAGCACAGACACAGCACCAGGACTTTAATGACCCTCTGGGGCTTTGGTGCTCTTTGCATCAGACTCAGTCCCTCAGAGTGTGCTCAGAGAACTTCTCAGGGACTCAAAAAGAGAGTGAAACACAGAAGTTTCTCATACTTTAAACCAATCCTTCTGAGGGACAGGACTGAGAAAGTGTCCCCAGGTTGCAGCCAGAGAACAACACTGGAGGCAGTGATGACAGGTGGGGAGAAGCAAGGGAAAGATGTCTCTGATGCTGAGCAAACCTGCGTTTCTGTCCCTGCAGGCTGTTGTCATCCCCTGGCTGCCCCACCTGGCTGGCCCCTTCCTTTGCTGACAGCTCTGCCTTCTGCCTGCCTCTGCCTGCCCACACAAAGCCTTGGGCTGCTCCAGGCGCCTTCTGGGGGATGTGTTGCACCACAGCCCTGCCCTGGCAGGGAAACTCCTTTCTCCTGCTATCCAGTCTGGGCCTCCCCAGCTGCCCTTAGCACAATTATTTCTTCTTCAGGCTCATTCCCACTATGAAGAGAAGCTCCAGCCTCTATGAAACCACCCTTTACTCCCTCCCAGTCTACTCCCGTTCTGTCCTCAGTCTCCACACCCCTGAGCCCAGAGCCTGCAGCCTCCTCCCGCTGGTTATGTGATGAGGCATCCAAACCCCATCTTGGGAGATTTTTGGGTCCTCTCCAAGGTCTGTGAAAATGGAAGAATAGTGGTCGAAATTATTTTCTCCCAAGTCTTGCAGTGACAGAACAAGGCTCAATATCTCTGAAATGAATGAGGGTGGATTTACATTTGTTAGAAGGAGGAAATATTTCACAATTATGAGAGTGGCACAAAACTGCAATTGTTTTTCTAGAGAAGTGGATTCCTCATCCCAGGAATTATCCAAGAGCAGGAACTGTGTGCAACCTGACCCTCTCATCCCCAAGGACAGAATTCCTGTTGTGTGGGTTCTCTGATGTGCTGGGGTGCCCTCACTACGCTTCTGGCCAGAATGTCTGCTGAGGGCAGCCAGGCTGCTGCAGGGGCGGTGACCTCACAGCCATCACCATGGCAGCCCTGTCCCCTGGGCCTGGGTCTCTCCTTTCCTCTGTCCCTGCCTTGTCTCTGCTGGCATGAAGAGTTTTGTCATTAATATCTTGTGCCCAAGGTGCTGGGACCAATGGCTTCCCAGGCAGGCTCCTGGAGCAGAAGTGGCTTTTCAGAGCCCAGGCAGAAATGAGCCCTGAGGCAGCAGCTCTGCAGTGCTGGCCACCAGGCCGGGCTGCCAAGGGAGGCTTCTGGCCATGCCCTGCAAGCAGCTGCTGCTGCCAAGGTGCCTTTGGTGCCTCAGGCTCTGCCTGGCACAGCTCCCAGCACGGCACTCTGCCCTTGTGCCCGAGCCCTTCCCTGTGCTGGGGCTGGCCTGGGGCTTTTCCTGCAGCGGGACCTGCCCTGCTGCTCCAGCAGGAACAACAGTTCCTGCTGGAGCAGGAGGCTCTGCCTGCCATGGGCTCCAACAACTCCAGCAAGGCATTGTTGACTTCAAAATTGCTTCCTGAAGCAGAATATTCGAATAATTGTTATAGTTCCCATATTGTGGAGTAAATAACTAGTTTGGTTTTTTTTAAATTTACTCTGTGGTGTAAATAAGCCGTGTTATCTAATCATGATCAGAATCAATCAGAGCCATATTTATATAAATATATCTGGTATTCCATCGTTAATCCTGTGGGACAAATTGAATTAAGGTTCAATTCCACCTGTCCAATCTTTTACACCTTTGAAAAAGTCTGGGGCTGGGATTCTATCCAGCCGCTCCCAGTCTCCTTTTTCAGAAGGAATTTTAGAAGTAGAGGCCCTGCAGTGGTTTGAGGATCCATGGTGGGTGTTGGGTGTCATTTCTCCACCTCATGACTCAGCAGGAGTTTCTCCAATAAAGAAATAAAGCTTTTGCCTGAAGCTCCCACTTTGCCCATGACAGGAACCGCTGTGAGTGTCTGGGACATCCCGGCTCATTGGCAGCCTGAGGACCACTGGGATGTCACCGTGGAGCCCCCGTGAGTGCCTGTGACAGATTGGTGCCTTTGCAGCCCAAGGTGCCCTGGGAGGTCACCGTGGAATGGCTGTGACTGTCTCTGACCACAGAAGATCTTTACCATCCCCAGAAAGCCCTGGGAGGTGTCCATGGAGCCCCCATCTCTGCCTGTGACATTCCAGCTCTTGAACAGCCTGGAGACTCTTGGAAAGTCCCCATGGAACCCCTCTGTGGGCCTGTGACTAATCTGATCCTTAGCATGGCCACCAGGGCTGGGACCAGCTGGGATGCTTGGTTTCCACAGGGCGGGGTTCAGGAATGGGATTCCCCAATTTCCTGCTCCCCCTAAAACCGTGCTGCCGATTGCTGCCCTCCTGCCTCCCATAGAAAGCACAAAAGGCAAAGATCCTGGGCTAGGATAGGAAGAATTTATTGGGAACAGCAACAAGATCAGGAACAAACAGGAACAGCAACAATATTGATAACAAAAGGAATAAGAAAAATGGAAAACTACAACTCAGCTGACTGTCTCTTCCCGGCCACAATTTCCTCCTGCCTGGGAAGGACACCCTTCTCCTCGAGGGGAGAGACTCCCTTTCCTGCCCCTGGCAATGACCAGAGGTGGGAGTGAGTGGGATGTCACGGCCATGGCCACAACCTCATGTTATTTGATTCCACATCATGTCATTGGCAGGGGCAGGAAAAGGGACAGGTGTCCTCCCAGCATGGATCACAGGAAACATGGATCACCAGGGCTCTGACCAGCATGGGTCATCCAATGGGGGATGAAGCTGGAGCAGTTCATGAAGCTCTTCCTGCAGCAGGGGCATTTGCAGGGCTTCCCTTGCCGGTGACTCCATTGGTGTTGGGTCAAGTTAGAGCTGCTGGTGAAGCTCTTCCCACACTGGGGACACTGGTAGGGCCTCTCCCCAGTGTGGATGCGCCGGTGGGTGACGAGTTGGGAATTGTGTTTGAAGCCCTTCCCGCAGTCGGGGCAGAGGAAGGGCCTCTCATCAGTGTGGATGCGCTGGTGGGTGACAAGGTGGGAGTTTTGCTTGAAGCCCTTCCCGCAGTCGGGGCAGAGGAAGGGCCTCTCCTCGCTGTGAATCCTCTGGTGCCTGAGGAGAGTGGAGCGGGTCTGAAATTTCTGCTGACACTCAAGGCATTCATAGGGCCTGTCCCCGGTGTGGATGCATTGGTGGGTCACAAGGGTGGATCTGTAGCTGAAGCCCTTCCCACACTCCCCACACTCGTAGGGCCATTCCCCGGTGTGGATCCTCTGGTGGCAGATCAGGTGGCAGCTCTGCCTGAAGCTCTTCCCACACTCCAAGCACTTGTAGGGCTTCTCCCCATCATGAAGCTGCTCATGGACCATCAGCTCTGAGCTCTGGCTGAAGCTCTGTCCACCTTCCTGGAAGAGGCTGGGTCTTTCCTCCTCAGAGCACCCTGGGCTGGGTTTGGAGCACCTCCTCCTGCAGGATCTCAGGGAATTTTCTTCCCCATTGGATTCCTGTGCCATGGAGCCACTCAAAATGGCCTCTTCTACAAGGTTCTGCTGCGGAGATTTGTCCTCGCTGGTCTCCATCCTCATCTCCTTGTCTGAGGAAGGCAGGGCAAGGAGAGGATGGGATTTCCTACCATGCCAGAGGGAAGGGGAAGGAGATTCTCCCCGTGCATCCCTGGCAGGACGGCCTTGGAAGCAGGGTTGTCCTGCAGCCTTGGGCTGTGCTCTGCAGGGAGATGGAGCAGGAGAGAGAGGGAAAGGGGCTGTGACTTCCTCCTCACCTACCTGATGGTCCTGGGACATCTTCCTCTTCCTCGCAGCCTTCTCCTCCATCTGGCAGTGGTTTTGAGATGGGAAATTCTGTTTTGGGAGGAAAACAAGAGATGAGTGCATTGAGTTATGTACAGGTTTGAGGGTAAACCAGGAGTACAGTCTAAGACAGAATTACAATTTAAGAAGAAAATTAAGATTAAGGCAATGATACAGAAACACTGCCTTAAACTGACAGTCAGGATATAACCTGGCACCCTGTTGGTCAGGGTGGTGGTAGCAGTCCCATTAGATGGTGGCCTCAGTCCTGTTGCAGTGATGAACGTGATTCTGTCGAAGCGGTGATCCTGTAGAAGGGTCTGGTCTTCCTCTTAAGGTCCAGTGGTGGTGATGGAGCTCTTGTCCTCTGGGAATCCAGTAGCCAAGGTGCTCCTGGTGCTGCAAGTCTCAGCTTATATCCAGGTAGGAATGTGTGGCTCCTCCCCCTGGGTGGAGCATCCCACAATGGGATGATGTCATTTTACCAGTCCTGCAGGGACACTCAATGGCCCATTAACCTAAGATAGCCCCTGGGGATGTTATCAGGGCTGAGTCATGGAAGAGATAAAGAACACTGCCCCGCCTGTTTATAACAGTTTCTAAAGGTGGTGATGGAAAACATGCATTTGGTTACATCTTGCACTGCAACCTGAAACAGTGGGGTAATCCCTGCTCGGGGGGTGAACACCATCCCCCCTACCCAAACTGGCTCAGGTGTAAAACCCTCTCCCTGAGAAGGCCACACACACAGGGGACAATGTCACACTTTGGGGTCCCAGGGTCCCCATCTCCAGCCTCCAGCCTATCCAGTTACTTGGGGCTCTCTCCTCTCCCCACTGCCCTGTCCTGGTTTAGGGCAAATTTGGGAGAAAACCTCAAAAAGGGGATTCCACTAGAAAGCAAATTCAAGCGGCCCCTCCACCAACCAGTTTGGGAAAAGATTTCCTTGGAGAAAAGTAGAAAACACCTGGTTATTTAACAGGCAAGGGATTCACGAGCAGAGCAAATGACCAATATTAAACAACAAAACCTCTTGCCACTCCAAAAGAGATGACAAACTCAGCAAGTCCCTCCCTGGGCTGTAGCTCAGCACACTCATTCTCTTATCAGTCTCTTATCTGTCTCTTATCAGTTCCTCCATCACTGGAAAAGCCACAGCCCAGACTCAGCCCAATGGGCCACAGGTGTGAGCTGCCAGTGCCCTTCTGGGTGTTCAGTCCAGAGCAGGTTAAAACAGCTCCAAAGAAAAAGAAAAATCACAGTCCAGGGAACTTCTCTGCCTCAGAGAGCTAAAAAACCCCTAAAAGCCAAGGAGAGCCCTGTCCCACCATCTGTCCCTCCAGGAGCTGGAATGTGGAGGAGTGAGTGCAGTTTGTAAAACAAACTGCTCACTTCTTCCTCCCTCCCTTCGCTCTCAGAACCAGCCTTAAATGTGCAGAACTAATTTCTGGGCTAAACAGACAAATGTGGGTAGGAGCATGATCCCAGGTCCAGCCCTTCTGGGGGTTTGGGGTGTCTCTGTCCCTCTGACCCTGATGATGTTTGGGTGGGGTCACACCAGGGCTGAGAGGGACAGAGACCCCCCCAGCCTCCACAGGGATGGGAAGGTCGGAGAGCCCCCCAGCCCCAAGCACCCTCAGCAGTGAGAGGGACACAGAGCCCCTGGTCTCCAGCCCTGCACAGGCATTCCCTGAGGCCAGAGGGATGGAGAGACCACCGAGCAACCAGCAGGGCAAGGGGACAGAGACCCCCGAGGATCCCCTGGGCTGAGAGGGACAGAGACTGCCCCAAGCATCCCCCTGGCATGGGGGTGAGAGGGAGGGAGACCCCCAGGCATTGCCTGGGGTGAGAATGATGGACACCACCTCAGGAATGGCCTGAGGTGACAGGGACAGGGACAGGGACAGAATCCCCCCAAGCCCCTCCCAAGCATCCCTCAAGCATCCCCTGGGCACTGGACAAAATAAACTTGGCAGAAATCAAACTTAACACCATGTTAAATGCCTTGAGGAACATTTGCTCTTGCCACAAGTCACTTGTGATGGAAATGTAAACAAATCCCAAGCATTAATAAACCAACAATGGAAGCAATTCTGTGCCAATTCCAAGTTTCATCGGTTCCTGCACAGCTCCAGCTCAGCTGCTGGCAGGTTCCAAAAAAAAAAAAAAAGGAAATTTGGCCCAAGATTATTAAAAGGAAGGAAAAACTCTGTATAGCTGTGACAAAGGTGACAGGGACGAAGACACTTATGATTTTCACATGTGGCAAAGTCTCCAAGCCTGTGAATTCAGGACTAATTTAGGAATCTAGCTACTTGAGCTGGGCTTCCTGTGGGACTTCTAGCAGCCTTGCGTTCCTCACATTGGGGTGAATGAATCCCATTCCTAAACCTCAGCCTGTGCAGACCAAGCATCCCAGCTGGTCCCAACCCTGGTGGACATGGCAACATCCTTGGGAGTGGGGGAGAATCCCATTCCTAAACCCTGGTCCATGGAAACCGAGCATCCCAGCTGGTCCCAGCCCTGGTGGCCATGGCAACAGCCTTGGGAGCGGGTCCCTGGCTGGGGCTGTGGGAACCTCTTCCCTCTGGTGCCCAGGGACAGGACTGGAGGGAACGGCTGCAGCTGAGTCGGGGCAGGCTCAGGCTGGATCTCAGGAAAAGGTTTTTCCCCAGAGGCTGCTGGGGCGCTGTCCAGGCTCCCCAGGGAAGGCTCCCAGCTCCAGGGCTCTCTGAGGTCCAGCAGCGTTTGGACAGCGCTGCCAGGCCCAGGCTGGCATTGTTGGGGTGTCCTGTGCAGGGCCAGCAGTTGGACTCCAGGATCCTGATGGGTCCCTCCCAGCTCAGCCAATTCTGTGGATCTGGGATCCCATGACCCCGGGGATGGGACGGCCAATGGTTGCCATGGCAACGGGCTCTGGCTGCAGGCCTGAGCTGGTGTCCATGGCAACCACTCCTGGCATGGGGTCTGCATGGAGCTGCCGAGGGACTGAGCACAGCAACAGGGGGCTGGGGATGGTTGCCATGGAAACTGACCATAGCAACAGGGGGCTGGGGATGGTTGCCATGGAAACTGACCATAGCAACAGGGGGCTGGGGATGGTTGCCATGGAAACTGACCATAGCAACAGGGGGCTGGGGATGGTTGCCATGGAAACTGACCATAGCAACAGGGGGCTGGGGATGGTTGCCATGGAAACTGACCATAGCAACAGGGGGCTGGGGATGGTTGCCATGGAAACTGACCATAGCAACAGGGGGCTGGGGATGGTTGCCATGGAAACTGACCATAGCAACAGGGGGCTGGGGATGGTTGCCTGCTGAGGATCAGATTTGTCACAGGTCCTCAGAGGGGTTCCATGGGGACATTCCAAGAGTCTCCAGGCTGTTTAAGAGCTAGAATGTCACAGGGAGAGACAGGGGCTCCATGGACACCTCCCAGGGGTTTCTGGGGATGGTAAAGAGCCCTGTGGTCAGAGGCAGACACAGCCATTCCATGGTGACATCCCAGGAGTCCCCAGGCTGCCACAGAGCCGGGATGTCCCAGACACTCACAGCGGTTCCTGTCATGAGCACAGTGGGAGCTTCAGGCAAAAGCTTCATTTCTTTATTACAGAAACTCCTGTTGAGACATGAGGTGGAGAAATTACTTCCAACAGCCACCATGGAAACTCAAACCCCTGCAGAACCACTAGACTTGTAAAATTCCTTCTAAGAGAGGAGACTGGGAGAGGCTGCATCCAATCCCAGCCCAGACTTTGTCAAAGGTTTATGTATAAAAGATTGGAGAGGTGGAATTGAACCTTAATGCAATTTGTCCCACACGATTAATGATGGAGTACCAGAGAAATTTATATAAATACAGCCCTGATGGATTGTGATCATGATTAGTCAGAAAGATCTTAACCACAGTACTGGAACTATAACAATTATTAGAATATTCTGTTCTAGAAAGCAATTTTGAAGTCAACAGGGCCTTGCTGGAGTTGTTGGAGCCCATTGCAGGCAGAGCCTCCTGCTCCAGCAGGAACTGCCTTTCCTGTGCCATCAACAGGGCAGGTCCCACTGCAGGAAAAGCCCCAGGCCAGCCCCAGCACAGGGAAGGGCTCGGGCACAAGGGCAGAGTGCCGTGCTGGGAGCTGTGCCAGGCAGAGCCTGAGGCACCAAAGGCACCTTGGCAGCAGCAGCTGCTTGCAGGGCATGGCCAGAAGCCTCCCTTGGCAGCCCGGCCTGGTGGCCAGCACTGCAGAGCTGCTGCCTCAGGGCTCATTTCTGCCTGGGCTCTGAAAAGCCACTTCTGCTCCAGGAGCCTGCCTGGGAAGCCATTGGTCCCAGCACCTTGGGCACAAGATATTAATGACAAAACTCTTCATGCCAGCAGAGACAAGGCAGGGACAGAGGAAAGGAGAGACCCAGGCCCAGGGGACAGGGCTGCCATGGTGATGGCTGTGAGGTCACCGCCCCTGCAGCAGCCTGGCTGCCCTCAGCAGACATTCTGGCCAGAAGCGTAGTGAGGGCACCCCAGCACAGCAGAGAACCCACACAACAGGAATTCTGTCCTTGGGAATGAGAGGGTCAGGTTGCACACAGTTCCTGCTCTTGGATAATTCCTGGGATGAGGAATCCACTTCTCTAGAAAAACAATTGCAGTTTTGTGCCACTCTCATAATTGTGAAATATTTCCTCCTTCTAACAAATGTAAATCCACCCTCATTCATTTCAGAGATATTGAGCCTTGTTCTGTCACTGCAAGACTTGGGAGAAAATAATTTCGACCACTATTCTTCCATTTTCACAGACCTTGGAGAGGACCCAAAAATCTCCCAAGATGGGGTTTGGATGCCTCATCACATAACCAGCGGGAGGAGGCTGCAGGCTCTGGGCTCAGGGGTGTGGAGACTGAGGACAGAACGGGAGTAGACTGGGAGGGAGTAAAGGGTGGCTTCACAGAGCCTGGAGCTTCTCTTCATAGTGGGAATGAGCCTGAAGAAGAAATAATTGTGCTAAGGGCAGCTGGGGAGGCCCAGACTGGATAGCAGGAGAAAGGAGTTTCCCTGCCAGGGCAGGGCTGTGGTGCAACACATCCCCCAGAAGGCGCCTGGAGCAGCCCAAGGCTTTGTGTGGGCAGGCAGAGGCAGGCAGAAGGCAGAGCTGTCAGCAAAGGAAGGGGCCAGCCAGGTGGGGCAGCCAGGGGATGACGACAGCCTGCAGGGACAGAAACGCAGGTTTGCTCAGCATCAGAGACATCTTTCCCTTGCTTCTCCCCACCTGTCATCACTGCCTCCAGTGTTGTTCTCTGGCTGCAACCTGGGGACACTTTCTCAGTCCTGTCCCTCAGAAGGATTGGTTTAAAGTATGAGAAACTTCTGTGTTTCACTCTCTTTTTGAGTCCCTGAGAAGTTCTCTGAGCACACTCTGAGGGACTGAGTCTGATGCAAAGAGCACCAAAGCCCCAGAGGGTCATTAAAGTCCTGGTGCTGTGTCTGTGCTGCTGAGCTGGGCCGGGCTCCTGGCCCAGAGGCAGCTCCTGGCAAGGGCAGCGCTGCAGAGAGACAGCTCTGGCCAGGAGCAGCTCCTGGGCACAGCCCAGCAGGGCTGGGGCACTGCCAGGGCAGCTCAGGGACACCAGCAGGGCTCAGCCAGAACTGACAGGGGCTCAGCACTGGCAGGGGCTGGGGGATGTCCCAGAGGGGGCTGTGTCACAGCGGCACCTCTGTGGCTGTGTCCTAGAGGCAAAGAGCAGCTGTGATGTCAGCAAGGGGCTGTGTGACAGCACAGAGTGGGCTGTGTGAGGTCACAGGTTGGGCTGTGACATCACAGAGTTTGTTGTGAGAGGTCACTGAGTAACGACAGCATCATAGAGGGGATTCTGTGACATCACACAGCAGGCTGTTACTTCATGACATGGCTGTGTGACATCATAGATCAAGCTGTGAGGTCAAAGTTTGTGCTGTGACATTAGAGAGTGGCAGTATCACATCATAGAGAGGCTTTTGTGACATCACTGAGGGGGTTGTGACATCACAGAGCTGGCTGTGATGTCATAGAATAGGGTGTGAGGCCATGGAGCAAACTCTGCCAACATGGAAAGTGGCTTTGTGACATCAGAGAGTGGGTTGTGACATCACCGTGTGACTGTGTAACATCACAGAGCAGGCTGTGACATCACAGAGTAGGTGTGTTTCATCTCAGAGTTGCCTTCGACATCGAGGAGTAGGCTCTGTGACATAAATGGCTGGACATCATAGAACGGATTATGCCATCACAGGGTATCTCTCTGACATCACAGAGGGGCTGTGACATCACAGATCAGTTTGTGACATCATTGAATGGCTGTATGACATCCCAGGGTAGGTTGTGTGATATCACAGAAGAATCTGTGACATCATCCTGTGGGCTGTGACATCACAGTGGGCTGTGTGACATCACAGGGAGCTGTGAGACATCACAGGGGGCTGTGTGACATCACAGATCAGCTGTGTGACATCACAGGAGCTGTGTGAGGTCACTGGGGAGGTCACTCTGCCCCAGCCCCCCCCTCACAGTTCCCCCAGAGCAGTCCAATGCTGCTCGTGCACAGCAGGGTCTCCTGACCCCCCGGGTCCCCCCACCCCCGGTTCCGCAGCCTCCCCCAGAGGATGTTCCACGAGATCGACCCCAGAGCCTGACACAGGGACAGGGGGTCGGGGCTCTGGGGGGTGGGACAGGGGGACAGGGACCCCCCGGCAGCGTCCCCGTGTCCCCCAGGGCCAGAGCCTGGGCCAGGGCTCTTTCACCCTCTTATGCACGAGCGCTTGAGAGCGTGCAAAAAATCCCCAGCAAGGGATCAGCAAAAGACAGATTTAATATTAAGGGACAGCAGCTCAAAGTTCCTTGGCAAGAGTCACTTTGTTCCTGAATGGGCAATTCAGGCACACAAAGGAAACAAAGAAACAACAAAGCCAAAACAAATCCAGGCAATCAAACCAGAAATGAAACAAGAACTCTCCCTGTGTGTGTGAGTGTGCCAAAAGGGCAGTGAAGGCAAGGATAAAAGGAATATGGCCTAAAAGCTTAACACAGCTAAAACCTAACAGGACTAAACCTTGACTTCTACCTCAAACTTCACAATTTAGCAAAAGAACAAAGATAATAGTATTTCACGTAACTTGCAACCTATGCCATACCAATTTAATAGAGAAATAACAGTATTTAACTCAGCTTATAACTTATATTAAACATAACAACATAGCAAAGGAGCAACTCTTAGCAGCATTTAACTTCACTTAGCCCTTGTGACTTAACCTCATTTACAGGTCTGACTGACTCAACTATCCAAGGCACTCCAACCCCTCCGAGAGCAGCATTTCTGCCACATCTCCCCAGCACAGGCACTCCTGTGTGCACACAGACACAAAGAGGCAGTGCAAGGCACCTGTGACAAATTCCCCTGAGGGCAGGAAATACTCCCTGTGGATGTTTTGGCATCTCCCCAGCGGGTGAAGTGTTGAGCCTGGAGGAGTGGGGGGATTGGCCCAGGCTCTGTCCTTGTTCAGGATCCCCGAGTGCAGCAAACGGGAGAGTTCCCGGCTGGGAGAGGCCCCACTCAGAGGGAATCGCTGGCCCCGGAGAGCTCCAAGGGGTTCCTTTTGGAGCGCTGTTTGTAGGGCCCAAGAGAGGGGCTTCAGTCACAGCAATGGTTCCTCCTCGCCGTACTTGGCATCAACAGCTTTCTTTGGCAGTGTGAGAGCAGGGATGTTGTGCCACTGAGAGAACAAAACCAGTTCCCAGGGCTGCTCCTACAGCAACCAGGAGCTGGTTGGGCAGCACCAGTGCCTGGGGCAGACAGTATTTGTGCTGAGCTGCAGAGGAGCTGAGCCCAGGGGCTGTTGGCCAAGGCCAAGGCCCAAGGAGCATTTCTCAGCTGGCAGGGCGGTCTGAGAGCGGCAGCAGCTCCCGGGCCAGGCGGGGCTCCACGGCGCCGGGCCCGGATGGCGCTGCCGGAGCAGTGGGCAGGGCTGGGGCCGAGCTGCGGCGGGCCGGGGAGGGAGCCCGGCCTCGGGGCTCACCCATGAACCTGATGGCCGCCTCTCGCAGGGGCTCCTGGGGGCTCTCCAGGTAGCGCAGGGCCCGGCGCAGCTGCTCGGCCGCTCGGCTCGTGTCCTCTGCCAGCTGCAGAGAGCGGCAGCAGGGAAGGCTCGGCGCGGGCTCAGCCCCTGTGGCGGGCGCTCCCTGCGCCCAGCCCCGGCCTCCCCTGCCCGCACAGCCCTGAGGCGCGGCCAGCAGCCGCTGGCGCCGGGCTCCGCAGGGGGCAGAGGGCCGGCTGCTGCCCGGGGAGCCGCGGGGCCGCCCCGCAGCCCCGCCGCGCCGGGGCTCCATGGGCACCCGGCTCGGGCCCACAGCAGCCTGGAGAAGAGCCCGCGCCACCTCTGGCAAGGGAGCGGCGTGTGGGGTGGAGGCTGGCACCCCTGCGTACAGCACTTTACATGGACTGACTCCAGACTTCTGACCTTACAGAACATGGTTTCACAGTTACATTCACACAATAACAGATCTCTAGAGCTTTGGGCAATCACACAGCAGGTTCTTGATTCCATGTGGCAGGATGGTAGATGCCGGGGTCGGCTGTTACTTGTCTCTGCCCCAGCACGGGAAAAGTGGTTCTGGGTAGGCCGCGCTCTCGAAGAAAGAGTCTGGACTCTTGCTTTTAGGTCTTCAGTTGAGTTTATTATTTGTTATCTACAAAGATATTCTGTCTGTCCAGCCGAGGTCTGATCAGCAAGACAGCCAAAGGCACTCTCTCCCGCCCACGAGGCAGTTGTCTCTTTTATAGTGAAAATTACGTATTAGATATTTACCTTTAATTCCCAATACTTTCTGCCCTTGTTGGCAAGTGTAGTCTTTCTATGAACCAATCCACACATGCCAACATCATCCTGAACATGGATGCCAAGGAGAAGAAAGAAGAAGGACAGGGCACGCCCAAATTCCTCCATCTTGGGACTCCTGATCCATGCACAGAATTCTAGACCCCCCTGTACAACACATAAAACCCCCCTGTACAGTGCATTCTAACTTAAGTTCTAACAAGTGAATAACATCCCCTCACCATTCAGACCTGAAATTCTCTCATCTCCTCACCTTCAGGTGTAATTTCTTTAAAAGGACCAAAGTCAAGCCACCAGGTACTTTTGGCAATATTCCAGGGCCTCCGAGCCCCCCAAGGGGTGTCTCGGTAGGTCTGGACATCCGGAGTGATGTACTGAGTTCCCACACATGGACACACACACGATATTATACCAGACTTAATAAACTCTCTAAACCAGCTCCCAATCCAAATTCCAGCCACATTTAATCAATGCCAGTTAGCATACCACTCCCGAACTCTGGGACTCTAACCCACCAAGGGGACGCTCACCCCTGACCCGGGACCGTGCAGGTGGGACTCCCTGTGCCATCTGTGCAAGGCACCCATCAGACTTGAACCCACATGGTGTGAATGAGCTGTGTAGGCGGGGGCCTCTGTGTATGACAAACGAGTGAGTATTGCTTTATACCATGGGTAACAAAGGAACAGACAGAACAAATGCGAGCGGTTAGTGATAAAGAGTTTTTCCATATGACATACTTCACATCCTTGTCTGTCCCAGCATGGATCCAGGGTCTGTGGAGGCACCAGTTTCTTGCCTGTGGAATGTTCTACCTCCCCCAAGAGGAAAGAGGCAGCTGGAGGAAGAGCTTGCCAGGCTGCTCTCCATCCTTTAGCAGCAGCCCTGGCTGAGTGGAGAAATCCCAGCCGAGCGCAAATGTGCCAAGGGAACAGCCGTGCACAGGAAGGCTCGGTGGGAAGGATGATCCAGGAACCATGGGCCTGGCAGCCTGAGCTTGCTCCCGGGAAAGGCCTTGGAGCAGATCCTCCTGAGGGCCATCCCACGGCACGTGCAGGGAACCAGGGGGTCTGCTGGAGGCTGGGAAAGCTCTGCGGAGGGACAGGGACAGCTGGGGGTCCTGGCGGGGTGTTGAGGGCTCCTGTGCGGGTGTTTGGGGGGATTAGTGTTGGGGGGCAGGTTGGGGAAAGAGTTGTCTGGAAGGGGAGAGGTCTAGGCTGGAATTGGAGTCACTTTGAAGACAGCATCTGTGGTTTGGTGGAGCATTGGTTATGGAGGGCAGAAAGAATACCTGTGACTATTTCTGTTCATGGTCCTGATTATCCTGCAGGGAAGAAGAGGACTTGCATTCTTTTAGAGCTTCTATTCCTTAAGGGAATGAGGATGTTATCATCCGTTCATTGAAAACCATTTGAAAGCAAAGAATGGCCTTCTGTTCACCTCTGGGTAGTGTGATGTTTGTAAAGTGACTCCCAATGCATGACATCAAGGCACATGAGTTGCTGCTTTGAGAGGGGAAGGCAATTTCCAACTCTCATGTTCTCAGGCCATCACAATTGATTGGGGGAGTTTGCAACTTTTTTGGAACTACTTGAGTTGAGAAATGGAAAGTAAAGCTTTCCTGAAGTGAGGAGTCTTTAATGCCAGATTCTTCTGTGTCATCACGGTAAAGAGGCTTTTGTGCTGCAGGAAATTACTTTAATGACAAAACACTTCCAGCATGTAGTAAGAGCTTCTGACAGACACCAAGTGTTGCAGCAGTGCTCCAGGTGCTGCTGCCAACAGCCCCTGCAGGGAGGAGCACAGCTCCCAGTGCACGTGGGCTTTGGCTCCCTGTGGCACACAAGCCCCCCGGGGCACAGGTCTCTGGGGCAGGAGAGGGGCAGCAGCGCTGCCAGGGCTCAGGGGGTGGCAGCTCTGCTTGGGCGGTGACTCTGCTACACCTGCTGATGGCAGCGCTGCCCGGGCCCCAGGGCTCAGAGCAGCATTGGTGCCCTGGCCCACACGTTCCCTGTGCCTGTCCCAGCCGCGGGTTTAGGATGGCCAGCAGCCGGGACGTGTCCCAAGGAGGCCGTGTCAGCTTCCGTGGAAGGCCCCGTGCCCTTGCCAGCGCGGCTGCCTCGGCAGCCCTGGCGGCTCCTTCTGCTGCCCTGAGCCCGCAGAGCAGGGCAGCCTTTGCTGATGGGCTGAGCCCTTCCTAAAGATCCTGTCGGGCTGCCTTAGACACTTGGGGCCAGGGATTCCTTCCAACCTGGGCCACTTTGGGTGGGCTGGGGGCGGCCCCAGGGCAGGTGGCAGTGTGTGCAAGGTTCCTTTGTGACACACTGCAGCATGGTCACTATGGCATGGAATGGAGGAGTGTGTCCTTTGTGACACGTGGTGACATGGGAGCTGGTGGTGACAAGAACACTCCACAGCGCTCGGAGCAGGCGACGGGACAGGACGGGACAGAGCGGTGCTGTGAGGAGCCCCCGCACAGCGCACTCGTTCCTGTCTGACCTGGAGCTTTTCTGAGGCGTTGTTCCTGCAGCTGACCTTGAGGCCAGACTCAGGACCTGGTGACCTGTGGCCTTCCGAGGCTTCTGTTTGGCAGTGCCCTCAAGGGCAGAGCGTGGGACTTGGTGCTCCGGAGCTTTTCCAAGGCATCTGTCCTGCTACTAGCTCCAGTCACTGACATGGAGCAGAGACCCCCAAGAGACCCTAGGATGGCCTGGGTGGAGGAGGAGGAAGAAGGCTCTGGAGCTGACCCAGGAGAGGAGACAGAAGAGGTGGTGCCATTCCATCCACCACAGGAGGGTGAGTGGCAGAGTTGGGCCGTAGGACTGGAGCCTGCAGCCAGCTTGGCCCCATCCTGTGGCATATCCCATCCCATCCCATCCCATCCCATCCCGTCCCGTCCCGTCCCGTCCCGTCCCATCCCTTCCCTTCCCATCCCATCCCATCCCATCCCATCCCATCCCATCCCATCCCATCCCATCCCATCCCATGGCATCCCATGGCATCCCATCCCATCCCATCCCATGGCATCCCATCCCATCCCATCCCATCCCATCCCATCCCATCCCATCCCATCCCATCCCATGGCATCCCATCCCATCCCATCCCATCCCATCCCATCCCATCCCATCCCATCCCATCCCATCCCATCCCCTGGGGAAATGCCCATGGACAGGACAGAAGAGGGCCCAGGCAGACACCCCACAGTGGCCGTGCTCCATCCCCCTGGGGCACCCCGGGGCTGTCCCTGCCTGGGGAGCGCAGGGCTGGGCTGTGTTCTCTGGCCTCTCCCGCAGCCCCTCAGCTCTGGCTGTGCTCGCTCTTTGCCAGATGCAGCCATGGAGCGCACACAAGAGCAGCAATCCAGCCGTGGCCACTTCCGCAAAACAGCGCAGGTACCTGCAGCCATGCCCACCTGGGCTGGGCCTGCTGTCCCTGCTCAGCCGAGCACCGTGTGTGGAGCACTCCATGGAACATCCCTGGCTTCTTGCCCTTCTCCTACAGCTCATTTGCAAATTCATCAAGAGGATTCAGCAGGAAGAGACCATCACCAGGGGCGCTGCGTACAGACCATACTCGCCCATCTTCCAAAGCAAGAGCAGTGCTGCCCTGCTGTATATGCTTGTAGAGGAAGATTGTTACCATCCAAAGCAAATACGCAGCCTGTGGCCAGCGTTTCATCCTCCCAGGAACTTCTTGGCCTCCCCAGCCACACCTGCTGGTCCTTGTGAGCCTTTGAGGCCATCACAGTGTGGTGGGATGGGAAGAACATCTCTGGGGAAGCTGGGGACATTGCTCCCTCTGGCAGCTTTCCAAGTTTCCCTGTGCCTTCTCCAGGTGCCCGCCATGGTGAGGTACATCCACCAGTGGCTCCTGGCCAATGATTGCGCTGAGCACAGGCTGGACATGGCCCTGCTGGATCTCACTGAAGCACTGACAAATGACGCAGTCATGACGCTCCTGCGTGTGGCCCCGTCCTGTGACAGGTAAGGGCCCAGCTGCCCAGAGGGCTCAGGGCTCCCCAGCCCATCATCCTGCACAGCCTGGCCCAGGTGTCTGAGCAGCAGAGACTTCCAGGGCCCTCTGGCTGCTCCCTTTCCCAGCCCTGGCATGTCAGCCCCCGAGCCTGCTGCCGTGCTCCCTCCCTGCCCCTCAGGGCTCTGTCCCCACAGGGCTGGGCTGCCTGGCTGCTGCTGGCCAGGGGCAGAGGGCAGAGGCAGAACTGGCAGCCAGCTCAGCTCCCAGCGGTGCTGTGTCTGACACGCCCCTGAGACAGAGCTCTAACCCTGCAGAGCTGCCGCGGCCATGTGGAAAACCATCATGGGCTCAAGCAGGACTGCGGAGCTGGCACAGCTGGTGCTCCTGGATGTGCTGGGGAGCTGGCCGGAGCACAGCACGTGCACCTCCGATGGGGACAAAACGGGTGTCTTTGCCCTGGCTGTGAGTTTCTGCAAGTGGCCTTTGCTGGCCCCAAGGCTGCCTCTCCAGCAGCTCTCCATCCTCCTTCCCCCACTGCATCTCCCTGCCTCAGGCACTGGCCTGAAACCTGGCCCAGGGGCAGCTTCAGGGCCACCAGGCCCCCTGCTCCCCCTGCGTCTCTCCGGGCCTCTCCCTGCCACGCTCGGGCCCTGCCACACGGACACCTCGGCACTGAGCGCTCTCTCTGGGCCTTTGTCCTTTGCAGGCAACTCTGGTGATGTGGAAGGTCCTCCAGGTGCCCTGTATCCCACGTATAATGAAGGTGTATTTCCCACACCTGTTTGTGCACCTGCTCTTCCAAGTGTTCTTCAGCACTCTGGATATGCCAGGAGAGGTGGATACCTTCTGGAAGGGATGCCAGGAAGAACACGGCCTTGCCACCAGCCCCAACAGGTGCTCCATCCTAGAGCTCCTGTCCCTGCCACGTGGCCTGGGAAGGAGCCAGTGCTCCCAGTGTGACCTGGGCTTTGCTCTGCACACAGGTTTGCAGTGCGGACCCTCAAGTCCCTGCTCTGCCTTCTCCGCTGTGAGGATGTGGTGGTGGCAATGGAACGCAAGGGTGCCTGGGACACGCTGCTCTGTGCTGACACCCACCACTATGCCGTGGGTCTGCTGGCCAGGTGAGACCCCCTTCTCCCCATTGCTCCAGCCACTTGTGCTCTGTGCCCAGGGTGCCCCACACAGTCCCTGTGGCTGTGGGCCAGAGGCCCTTGTCACTGAGGGATGGCCAAGCAGACTGGAAAAGGCTGGGAGAGGAGGCTGCTCTGGAGCAAACAACTCCCAAATGGCCCAGGGCCCCTTGCTGGGAGGGTGGTGAGGAAAGATGTGAACTGTGTGTGTCACTCCTGGCAGAGGTTTGCCCCACTGGCTCAGGGTCTTGTTTCCTTTTTCCTCTTGTCAGAGAAATTCGCCACTCATCCATACACTTTTGTTGTGGGATTGCATTCTACCTGCTCAGCCTGCTCAGCAAAGAGATGCCATACTGGGATTTCCCTGCCCTGGTGTTCATTGTGGAGGTGAGCCTGAAGGCCAGCGCTGCCTGGCTGAGCTGCCTCCCAGCTCTCTGCCCTCTCGTAGCCGCAGCTGCCTGGGACGGTGCCCGTGCCCTGTGCTGCTGCCTGGGCCCTGCCCTGTGCGGTTCCGGGCTGCTGCAGGCCGGGTGCCCTGTCACTGCCCTGTGCCTTTCAGGTCCTCGAGTGCCTGGACTTGAGGGAATGCAGCGACAGTGTTCTGGAGATCATGACAAAGAACCTGCGGAGCGAGGACGGGGAGAGGCGTCACTTGGCACTCCGAGGCCTCGTGGTGCTGGGCAAGAATCCCTTGATGGTGAGAAGGGGCAGTGGCTGAAGCCCTGCCGGCAGTGTGGGGCTGGAAAACGCTGTCACTTGGGCTTGGCTGGGCTTTGGGCCCAGGGCAGCTGCTCCCAGCTCTCCTGCCTCCCGCTTCAGCTGCCCAAGTGCTTCGGGACGGGCTTTGGCCTCTAGGCCCTGCTGCAGCCGGGTGGCCTTTCACAAACTTGTGTTCCACACAGGCCGAAAAAATGTGGAGCCTGACTGAAAGTCTTGTGGAGCTCCTGGAGGAAAATGATAGTGACGTGATCAGGATGACCATTCTCCTACTCAGATATTTATTCCTGGATAATGGTACCCCAATACCCAGCTCCCTCGCCCTGCAGCTGGCTGAGGCGCTCCTGCCACTCTTTGACCGCGTAAGGCTCTGTGCCCACAGCCACGGCCACTGGCTGCTGCCCGGGCACTTGGTGCCCTGTGGAGATGCAGGCCTGTGCCCTGCTGGACCCGAAGCAGCTGATGCTGAGCTCTTTTGTTCTTGCTTTCCTACAGGATGATAGCCAGGTGCAGCTGAGCTCCATGATGGTCTTTCAAGAAATGCTGGAGTTATTAACGGAAGATGGAAAACATGCCCTGAAGTCACCCGTGCACCACAGCCTGCTGCCACTCTACTTCCACTGCCATGATGAGAATCAGATTGTTGCTGAGGTGAGGACTTGTGGCCGGCTGCTGTCTCCCTGGCAGGGGGCTGGGCTGTCTCCTGTCCTGGCGCTTTGCAGGCTGCAGCCTCCCCCAGGCTGTGGCATTGGGATTCTCCTGTGCCCTGGGCTGTGGGGCCATCTCCACGTTTCTGCTGCTCTCCAGTGTTCTCGGGAAACACTGCTTTGTGCAGCCAAGTTCCTGAAGAGGAGGGATATAAAAAAGCTGGTGAAGGAGGAAAAACTGTGGAAGTTCAGCAAGTGCCTGGTAAGGACGACCGAGAATCCCCAACCTCAGCCTGGAGAAGGCCCCTGAGCGCGGTGCTCAGTGTGCGGGGCTGGCAGCTGTGCCCCTGCCCGCTGCTGCACCCAGAGGCGGCGCGGGCTCTTCTCCAGGCTGCTGTGGGCCCGAGCCGGGTGCCCATGGAGCCCCGGCGCGGCGGGGCTGCGGGGCGGCCCCGCGGCTCCCCGGGCAGCAGCCGGCCCTCTGCCCCCTGCGGAGCCCGGCGCCAGCGGCTGCTGGCCGCGCCTCAGGGCTGTGCGGGCAGGGGAGGCCGGGGCTGGGCGCAGGGAGCGCCCGCCACAGGGGCTGAGCCCGCGCCGAGCCTTCCCTGCTGCCGCTCTCTGCAGCTGGCAGAGGACACGAGCCGAGCGGCCGAGCAGCTGCGCCGGGCCCTGCGCTACCTGGAGAGCCCCCAGGAGCCCCTGCGAGAGGCGGCCATCAGGTTCATGGGTGAGCCCCGAGGCCGGGCTCCCTCCCCGGCCCGCCGCAGCTCGGCCCCAGCCCCGCCCGCTGCCCCGGCAGCGCCATCCGGGCCCGGCGCCGTGGAGCCCCGCCTGGCCCGGGCGCTGCTGCCGCCCTCTGGCAGCCGTGCCCTTGGGCGGCAGCGTGCGGCAAGGGCCCGGGCTGAGCCCTGCCGGGCCAGCAGGGCGTGTGGCCGCAGCGCTGGCAGCGCCGCTGGCAGGGAGCTGTGCCGCTGCCGCCGTGACAGGCTCTGTGTTCACAGGGGTGGCCGGGCGGCACCTGAGGGGGCAGCCAGGAGAGCTCCTGATGATCTACACTGGTGAGTGAGGGCAGCGGGCTGACAGCAGTGGTTGGCGGGTGAAGACCTGCAAGCCCTGCCCCAGCTGTGGAGAGCTCTGCTCCCGGTGCAGAGGAAGGCTGCTCTGGGCAGAGCACACACAGATTTCAGGGCCACGTGGAGGATCCATAGCCAGCAGCTTCAGGCTGATCCCCTTGGTCCCTGCTCCCTCCTGGCCATGGCAAGAGCCGGCTGGGATGGCCCTGGCAGGGGACTCTGCTTGCATCCCCACAGGTCCAGGTTCTGACCGTGACTCTGTTCCTTTCTCTTGCAGCCCTTGAAGAAACGGCCAGTGACATCAGCCTTGGTGTCGGAAGCCTGGCCATTGAAACCTTGTGCATCCTGAGGTCAGCAGAGCGGGCTCCAATCTCCAGGTTCCAGAGGCTGCAAGATCAGCTGCGCAGGGTGTGGAAGGCTCGGCCGCGTCTCTCGCGTCTCCGCAGGCTGAGCTGCTGGAGCTCAGTGGAGAACTAATCCCAGAGGCTCTTTTTGCTGGGACCCCCTGAGTAATGGGGAATTTTTTTTTTCTTCTAAAATGTTCTCCTTTTTGTTTGCTTTTACTTTATAAATATAGAATGCGTTATAATACACAGGCTCCAGGATGTTTCTTTTGCTGCCCTGCATCCACAGGGCATAGATGAGGAGGGGGAAAATGGTGCTTGCACTCAGCCAGCTGCCCAGGCGTGCAGTGCTGCAGGGACAATGGCCAGAAGCCCCTTGGCCTGTGGTGGTTCTGCTGAAGCCTTTGTGCTGCCGGCAGAGCGGGTGGGCAGGGCCGGCGCTGCAGGGATCCCTGCTGGAGCGGTGCCTGGAGATGGCCACAAGGCCTGTGGCAGGCAGGAAGCGCCATCCGTGTCCTCCTGGCCGTGTGCTGCTGGCTGCATTGCTGAGGGCTCCCAGGTGCCTCTGGCTGGGGCTCCTCTGGAGCTCCTGTGGGGCTGCGGCGCTGCTGCCGGGCAGCTTGGCCGGGCTGGGGGAGAGCCTGAGGGGCTGGGGCACTGGGAAGCCCTGAGCAATTGGGTGTCAGAGGCCATGAGCAGCCCCCTGGCAGCCGCCTTGTTCCTGACAGCCGGCTGCTCTGGCGCTTCCTCAGTGGGCATTTGGAGGGAACCCCTGGCATCAGGTGTGGAACCCTGGTCCCGGCCTTTCAGGGCTGTGAGGCCAGGACTTGTGGGGCTGGGCGTGTGCCCTCCCTGTGCTCGAGACTGGAGCCCGCGGCCCCTCAGCCTTAGGCACTGAGCTCCAGTGCCTGCTTGCCGAGTCTTGTTCCTGTTGCGTGGGGGAGGCCGAGCTCTCTGGCTTTAGGCAGGATTGAGCCAGAAGAGCAGGAACTCTGAGCCCAGAGGGGCTGAAGAAAGGCAAATACAACAATTTTGGTGCCGACACCCAGGAAGGCTCTCCAAGTCCGGGGGAGATGGATAGCCCTCGGGAAAGGAGCTCCCCACCGCCAGACTTTTAAGTGGTCCTGAGACTAGACCAGTCTCCCTTGGAAAAGAGAGCCTTAATTCCAATAACACGTAAGCAAATTAGTTATTATGAGCGCGCAAATGAGGCTCCTATCAGAGTGGCAGCTTAGAGGAGAAATGGAGTACCCATATAAAACTTCTTTGTGCACCAAGACCCTCATGAGGAAAGGAGGCTGTGAGTATCACGAGGTTTTGGGTCTGGGGGGCTGCTGTGTGCATGTGTGAGTGTGTGTGGAGTATCTGAGACGGGGGCTGGGCAGCCTTGGACCCCCAAAGTGAGTGGGAGCTGCCAGTACCGCGTTTGCGAGATCTCCGCCAGGAGACCGGCCGAGAAAGGAAGAAAGCAAGAAGTGAACAAGGGAGGCCCCTGGGAGGGATTGACCAAGGCAGGAAGGGAGTCCCTGGTCCAAGAACCTGTGGGAAGGTCCTTGAGCAGCAGAGAGTGACTCAGTAAGGAGACTAAGAAGAAGAGTGATTGAATTAGTTCAATTTGCTTTGAAGAGTTGATAGCTAGAGGTTTAGTATGTGATGAAATAGTGAGAAGAGGTAACCAGAAAAGTGTAAAATAAATGAAGAAAGGAAAGTAGAAATAGATTGAGAAAGAAGGAGAAAATTAAAAAAGAGAAGTGGAAATAGATTGAGAAAGAGATAAAAATAAATAGGTGTAGAACAAGTAGTTTGAGAAGGTAGTGTGACAGAGGAGTAAGTGAGGCAGTTGAACCACGGGGTGAGTGTGAGAAACCAAGATTCTCCTGGTACTCGAGTGTGTTGCCACCAGGGATAAGTCAGGGAAAAAGTAAGTGCCTAAATCCAGGGGCTGTGGATTGTGTGAAAAATTCGCAGGAATTTGGAGGATCTGAGGACAGTGAAGGAAATTCTCAAGAAGAGAGCATTCCTCAAGACAGTCTGCTGGGGATGATGATACAGTTTTAAGATGAATGAGAATCCCGAAGGGGAAAAAGGAAGCAGAAAATGATTAAGTATTGTATGTTTGAATAGACAAAGGAAATGATCCAGAAAAATAATTTCTATTGGCCTAAGTTTGGATCATTTGAGGATTGGATTTGCCAGGCTCTAAATATATATGTGAATTCCAAAGAGCCTGTTAATCAGGAAGAGAGTGAGTATGCTGCCTTACAGATCCCTGAGGGGAGAAGTGGGTTTGTTGTTCAGAAGCAAGAAGGTAAGGGTTACCCGTTGTATCCTTTATTAAGCAAAGAGCAAGCGGTCAAAAGGAACAGGCAGGAGCCGTGAGACCCATTGAATCATCTCCCACCCCCCTATGGACAACCTAAGCAGCTAGCTCAGCCTCAAGTCCCTGAGGGTCCCCCTGTGAATCCAAAGGCACCTCTTATTCAAGAGGAACCAGTGGCACACAGCACCAGAGGCAGGGGGAGGCAAGGGGAGGAGAATGATGGAGATGAGGGGGAAGAAAGGGAAAATCGATTATTACCCACTTAGAGAGGTTCCAATGGCAAATGCAGGACAGGACCACCTATTAGTTATGTGAGTGCTCCCATAAATACAGGGGATGTCAGGGAGTCTAAGAAGGAGATGGGCGAGATGCAGAGGACCCCGTTGGTGTGGCAAAATAGTTGGATGAGTCTTTGGCACCAAACACATATACCCGGGTGGAGTTGCAGTCTATCCTAGGAATTTTGTTTACCAGAGAAGAAAGAGAGATGATCTGACAGGCAGGGATGCAGATTTGGGACAGAGAACATCAGGGACCAGAGCGGGGTGATCAGAAATGGCCTGTGCAGGATGCAAATTGGAATAATCAGGATGTGGGGCATAAGCAGAATATGAGTGATCTTCGGTGGACAATTATTCGAGGAATTTGGGAGGCAGTGCCCAGGGGGCAAAATATGGGAAAAGCTTTGAGTGAGCATCAAAGAAAGGATGAGTCCCCGGCAGCATGGTTAGAGAGATGAAAGGAGGACTTGCAATTATATTCAGGTATAGATGCTGATTCTGCAGCTGGGCAGGTTCTTTTCAAACCTCGGTTTGTGGCGAAATCTTGGGGAGACATCAGAAAGAAGCTGGAGAAACGAGAAGATTGGCGGGACAGGGGGCTTCAGGAGTTCCTGAGAGAAGCACAAAAGGTGTATGTAAAGAGGGATGAGGAGAAGCAGAGGGCAGATGCAAGAATCTTGGGGGCAGCAGTTAAAGAAATGCAGGCAGCTTTGAATAGAGAAAAACCCCCAGGAAAGAACAAACAGCAGACGTCAGGTCCTCTTTTTAGAAACCCAGGACCCACGTGCTTTTTCTGCCACAAGAAGGGACACTTCCAAAATTCTTGCCCTGCCTTTATGGGTACAGGACCCACCTGTTTTTATTGTCATAAAAAGGGACACCTACAAAAAAGTTGTAGGAAAAAGCAGCAAGATGAGGAAAATTTTCAGGAAGATTAGGGTGGTCAGGGGCTCTATTTAATGAAGGGGACTGAAACACAACCAGAAGAGCCCTTGATAAAGTTAAAAATAGGTCCCCATAGTGAAGAAATTATATTTTTAGTGGACACGGGAGATTCTAGGTCAACAGTAAGGAAATTACCACAGGGATGTAAGATAAGTCAGGAGAAAATTCCAGTAATTGGAGTTAAGGGAGAGGCTTTTCCAGTTCCTGTATTTAAAGGGGTGCAAATAAGAGACAGATGAGAGATTTGGAGTGAGTGACTTATTGTTGCTCCCGGAGGCTGAGAATAATTTGTTGGGCAGAGATTTAACATTAGCCTTGAGAATACAGATAAACCCCTGTGAAGGAAAACTCAAAATCTATTCTTTAAATGAAGAGGATAATCTGGAAATTAATAATACCTTTTGGCATTCAGGTGAAGTAGGGAGGTTGAACATTCCGCCCATTCAAGTTGAAATACAAAATCCAGAAATACCAATCTGAGTGAAGCAATATTCAATATCACTGGAGGGGCGGAGGGGATTAAAACAAGTATCTGAAAATTTAATACGGCAAGGAATATTAGAACCTTGCATGCCACCCCATAATACTCCCATTTTACCGGTAAAGAAATGTGACGGGAGCTACAGACTGGTTCAAGATTTAAGGGCAATAAATCAAAGAACTATTCCTCCTTTTCCCATAGTAGCTAACCCATATCCTTTGTTGAGTCAATTGCCCCCTAATTACACCTGGTTCAGTGTAGTGGATTTGAAAGATGCCTTTTGGACTTGCCCTTTGGATGAGGGCAGTAGAGACTATTTTGCCTTTGAGTGGGAAGATCCGGATACAGGTAGAAGGGAACAGCTTGGGTGGATGGTGCTACTGCAAGGTTTCACGGAGTCACCCAATCTTTTTGGGAGAGCATTAGAAAATCTCTTGAAATCTTTTGAGTTGCCCAAAGGTATCTTCTTAGTCAGTGGGAATGGCCTAGAAGGGGGGGGGGGATTCGTGGCCAGCTGATCCAGCTGACACCCCCTCTCTTGTGGCCATGGCCAGAGCTGGGTGGGCTGGCCCTGGCAGGACGGTCTCCTAGGATTCCCACCGATCCAGGCTCTGACCATGGCTCTGTTCCTCTCCCTTCCAGCCCTTCAAGCCCTGAGGAAAGATGACAGCCCTTCCCAGGCATACATGTTAGTTCAACAGATAGTCAGTGGGAGAGCTGCAGAACTGGCACAGAAGAACCAGAGTTTGTAGAAGACCTGCAAATGCCATGGGAGATGAGACTGCCTTGAGACCAGAAGAGACCAGCTGGAGCTCCAGGCACCGCTGATGATTGGCACAGCTGAGCCTGTGGGAAACTTGCATGGCTTCAGCCCTCTCCTTGCTTATAGATAGCTCCCTCCCTCCAGTCCTCAGACTCTGCCCATCCCTTCTTTTTCCCTCCATTCTCCCTCCCTTTTCACGGCTCTTTCCCTCTAGTCCTCAGATCCTGCCCTTCCCCTTTTCCCCACCCTGCTCACACCTTTGCTTCGCCTTCCATTAATCAACAGTTTGGCTTCTTCACTTTGCCTGCATCCCTGTGGAGCTGCAGCAGAACAAATCCGGGGCCCTGGGACACACAGGCCCCTGCTGCCGTTCTCTGCCACGCCGTGTTTTGTGCACAGACCCAGAGGAACGAGGGCAGCTCAGGCTGGCACGGTCCCTGTGCTGAAGGTGCAGTTCCACAACCCTGTGCAGGTACAGATCCTGCTGAGCACACGGAAGGCCAGCAGTGGCACAAGGAGCCTGTGTGTCAGGAGCCAAGTCATGTCTAAGGCCCTGCTACATTTGGTCTGCTGTTGAGCATGTCAGCAAGATAATGAAGAACAGACAGTGAAGGAAACCTTATGGTTGAACTGGTGGGAATGTGACCCTTGAGAGAAACAATGGATTGGTCAATTGATGGGAAGTTAACCTGTGAAAGAGGAACAGAACACAGTGGAGCTGTGGTTGGCATGGAGGTGGTATCAGAAGCCATTGCGGCCTCATCTGATGCACTGGCCAAGCATGAGATGACGTCCTAAGTGGAAAAACTGCAGAGGAGGAGATGTCAGGCCTGGTTCTGGTGTGGAGGGATGAAAAGGACAAAATGCAGGCCCTGTTGATGCAGGGGATGCCCTGAAGGTGGGTGGCCTGCCTGCCCCTCCCACTGGAGCACCACGCTGAGATCCCCTGAGAGGAGCCCAGTGCTCCTTGCTCCTCTCTGCGGACACGTGAGCCTTTGTCTGGTTTCGGGGTGGCCCTGGCTGTGTGAGGGCTGCTACGTGGGCACGAGACAGCCGGTCCTGTCCCGCTGGGTCCCAGCAGTGCCTGGCAGCTGTCCTGCATCCACGTCAGGATGCTGGCCAAGAGCAGCCCTGGAAGCTGAGGCACAGGTCAGGGCCCATGGTGTTCCCTCAGGATACAGCAGTCCCGAGGGGTCTCCCTAATTCAAAGAGATCTGCAGACAAATGCACTGTCCACCAAAAGCCCTTTTCTTGAGCTGACGGGAGGGCAGGGTCTGCACCCCACCAAAATGCTTCTCTGCCATGTATAAATTTCAGTGGGTTGATGTAGGAATTGCATCAAAAATACCATCCATCTTTACCCTGACGAGGTGATTGCATAGGCAGGGGGTTAGAAATACATTCTGTCAGATTCCTGTACTTGAAGCTGATGTGCAGGCGCTGGCCAGAGCGGTCTCCATGCCCTAAAGCAGCACTTCTTCCTCATGGCTTCCCTGCACAGGGCTCATTGCCTACTTGCCCTTCCTTCTTCTTCTAGAATGTGTCTAAAGCTTTTTTCAAGTCCCTCTCCTGTCAAGTTAGGCCAGCCAGGTTTTTCTTATGCTAACTGGTGCTAAGTACTTACCTGTGTCTGTGCTAAGTACTTGTTTGCTTATGTGAATTGCTTGTGCTTGTGTCAAACAAAGGCCTTGTTTCATCCTCCCCTTCTCTTTATCCTGATGCAAATTCTTTTGCAAGATTCCCTCCACAGTCCACAGGACATATGTACTGTTATGCTGCTCTTTTAATTTTCTACCACATCCATAGGTTCATGATGGTTTAGAGGAGGGTTAATTTTTCTAAAAATTAGAACAGGTTTGCTGAGGAAGCTAAAAATCTGAGGAGCTGTTGGTGATTGCAGATTTGTCCATCACAAGAAGACATCTGACTCATGATGTTCTCTATCTTTCTCTATTTTAGTGATGATTTTGCTAACTTCTTTGATACCAGTTTGAGTGTCCATAAGGCTCTGTGAGATGCATTTTTGACTTCTGCCACTAGCCATTATATATTAGGCTGTTACAGTATTTGTTTTGGAACATCAATGTTCCTTCCAGTTTGGAATTTGGGTGCTTCATGATACACATCGTACGCATTCTGCATAATCTGAAGAGAAGTTATTGTGTGGTGCAGCTCAAGTCATATCCGCTTTTGGTTGTGAATTACAAATAGAGAAGGTAGTACCATTAGCAGTTTCATTTAATGTATCTGTTGTAATAGTTGTGCAAGCAGATCTCACCCAGGCACATCCCCTTCCCACATAACATACCTGTGACTGTTCATGGGTTACTGGGCTCATTTCACAAATACAAGGGCTGCCCTCAGTGTGCAGACACCGATCCTCTCTGTCAAGCCCTGCATTTTTGCACACAAAATTCAGTGCATCCCTTGGCACACATGCTTTGATACTAAGAGTTTGCCAGTTTCCAGTTTTCTTGTTGAAAATGGCCCAGACATTATGCTGAACGGGACTGAGAGTTACATGAGTTCTTATAACTCCAAGGGCCAAAACTGGAATGACACAGTATTTTGTTGCATTCTTAATGGTTAATGTAAAACACTGCAGGGTTCTGTTTATTCTGTGTGAAACTGACCAATTGCCACCAAGTGTGGAAGTGTTTTTCAAACTCCTTTGTGGTTTCATTTTTAGTCATGATTTAGTTAATTCTCTTGGTAATTTCCCCCAGCTCTCCTTTTTTTAAGTTTTCCTGAGATTACAGACTGTAGCCACAGCTGAGCTGGTCTACATTGAAATGCTAAAGAAATGTTACCCTGTAGTTTCCCCATAAAGCCAACAACTGCTGGAAACAATCCTGCTGTGTATTGTTGGCCAGGGTGGTTAATAGGTTAGCTGCCAGGCTTTGGGTTTGGGCAAGTGTTAGCAGGGCTGATCTGAGAGGAGTTTGTGTCTGTCCAATATAAGAACTCACAGTGCTTCATTTATTAAGACTTCTTGATCAATAGAATTTCATATTCCCAGTTCAGACCCAAACCATCCCCTTAAGCCTTTTTTAGACCTATGATTTGGTGTCTGGGAATGTATCCATGTCTCCCAGCCTTTTAGGCTTTGCTGTATGAACAGGTAGTATTGCTGTTTAATTTTGGTTCTATTAGCCTCTATCTTTACATCCAGCTTTTTCAGAGAGTACTGTGGATCTAAAAGCAACAATTGTTCATTTGTTTTTCTTACCACAGAGTGAGAGACTATATTATTTCACATATGGGTCCCATGCTATGCCATTGTTTGCTAATGTAAAGTTGTTTGTTTTAATTTTAAATGCCTATTGTGTGACCCATTCCGTTTCGCTCCTTGTCGAGTACCCAAGGCGTGGTAACTGGTTTCTTCAGATACATTGCCTGCCTTTAGGCAAGCGTTTCAGAAACCTTCAGAAACCTTACACTGGCCCCTGGTAGTATTGCAAATTACACTTACTTTACTAAATTTCCCAGTACAAATGGCTGAGTATTCTGAGTACCTCAGCCCATAAGAGGATGTAGTTGTGCTGTCAGGATTCCATTCATATCTGGGTTGCCATCACGCGGTCATGACATTGGGCATGATATACCCTAACAGGATGATTGTGCTCCCGGCTTCCCCTCCAACTGGATTGGTTATTATTTCTGATGGCCTGGAATAAGCCAAGAATGAAATTCAGTTCTCAAAAGCAGATCCTCTATGAGACCTGTTCCATGTACTAAGCATACTAACAGGACAATTTATTATTCTAGTGGCACAAGAGCTGCCTGCTGGAAACAATATGTGTTGGGTCGCATTCCTGGCAGGCTCAATTCCTGTATCTCTGTGTGATGATGGTCCTCCCACCCCACCTGTGCCCTGCAGGAGAAGGGAACTATCTTGTGCTAGGTTATAGTCTCCCATTTTAATTTGCATAGCACAAAAATCCTGATAGGAATCACATGAGAATGGATTCACACGCTGCTTTTTAGAAAGGTCATGGATGCGCATGGTCACTGTAGTAATCTCATCCAAAAGAGGTTTGTGAGTTTCAAATTCACACGCCATAGAGGTCCTGCTTTCAGGTGGGACAAGAAAGGCCAGCATGGAGTCAGGTTTTCCTCAATCTTCAACTGCTTGGTCATTAATCCTTAAAATAGTATAAAGTGTTTTTACCTTATTATTCCCTTTTAGCCAATTAGGTCCCAAATATTTTTGAATGTTCCATCTAGCAGGATCTTGAAGGCCAAGGAGATCATGATGGTAGTGACAGTCACCTACTGTGGCTTGGATTCCGATCAGAAATATCAGGAAGACAATGATGACGGTGTGAAGCGCATCTTGGTTTCTTCTGTTCTTTCTGAGGTCCAGTTGTGGACTCCTCTTGCCTTTTGCAGAAGTCTTTTAATTCTGGAACAGTGTAGCCAAGAGGTGAACGCTTCAAGCTTTAAAGGCTGTATAAGTGATTAAAAGTACCAAATAGAGTCCTTTCCATTTTGGGATAAGAGGCTTTCCCCCAGGGGATTTGACATATACCTGGTCCCCAGGCTGGATTTGTCGAGAGGAGCATCTTCTTGCTCCTCTGCTCAAAATGTGTTGATTTATTTGCTGCAGCTGTTGTGTCAGTTGCACAGCATGGCTCTGCAGATACCCCTCCCCAACTTGTACAGTATCTTCCCCTTGATAGTTATGTTTATATGGTCTTCTGTACAGTATTTCAAAGGGATTCAGATTTTCTTTTGTTCTTGGTCTTCTCGAATCCATAATAAAGCCAAAGGTAGGGCCTGGGGCCAAGGTATGTTGGCCTCTTGCCCAGTTTTGACTATTTATTGTTTTAGCAGATAATTCCTCTTTTCCTCTTGCCTGCTGGCCTGTGGCCAATACAGCATGTGTAGGTGCCAGTGGATTTGGAGATTATTGCAAAGTTGCTGTGCAATATTTGCTAGGAAACATGGCCCTCGATCAGAGGAGATGTCTAAAGGCACTCTGAACCAGGCCATTATGTTGTTTAACAAAATCTTGACAACTCCTTTGGTTTTATTCGTTTGGGTTGGGAATGCCTTAGGTCACGCTGAGAAGGTATCAGTGAAAGGTAAAAGGTATTTATAGCCCCCTTTTCTTGGCAATTCAGAAAATCAACTTGCCAGTGCTGTCCACGATATTGTCCCTTGTCTACTATGCCAAGATCAACTCTCATCCTATTTTGTGGATTGGTTTGTGGGAATCTATAGCATTAGAGGATTTTAGGAAAGCTGGGAAAAAGAAAGGCCTCAGAGGCAGTAAGGATAGTGAAATGCTAAAGCAGCAGAAAAGATATATCAGCAGTAGCGAAGACATGAGAAATAGAGCAATTAAGCTGTGTAGTTTATCTTTCTAAGTTGCAAAAAGGTATATTTTAGTAAATATTTAGAAGGTTAAATATGAATGGGGCTCTATGCTTTGTCTTTTATAAACGAACCATTGTATGAAAGAAAAAGCTGCTATTGTTTTAACCAAAGCTACGTGTGCTTCATATGGTTGGATAGAACTACTGTCAATATGCTTTTGCTCTATGTAATTGGCTGAAACTGGGTCTGAAACCGTCTCATAGTATGTTGCAACATTAATTTTCCTCGGCCTGCTGTCTGGATAGCGAGCTGCTCGCATCAATCCATTGCCATAGCCATGTAATGAGTCTGATGCTTCTGAAATAAACAGCTCACGACGCTATTCAGGTGTGGTCCCATTCCATTCATGTCTGTATATAAACGGCCGGCATCAAATGGTTCCCCTCTGTGAGGATAACTTTAGACTAAGATGAAAAAGAAAATCTTGGGAAAACTCAGGCGCCGGAGACCCAGGTTGTTAAACAGGAGGAATACTTCATCCCCTCGTCGTCTCCATCTGATGTCTTTGTATGTAATCTTTTTCTAGGGGCTTCCTGGGTGACAAAAATGGGAAATCATTTATCTAAAACTGAATAGGACATTTTTTTACCAGCTTGAGAAAATATTACAAGATAAAGGATGTTCAGATATCACAAAAAATGAACTGGAAGACTTATTAGTCTGGGTAAAAGCAAACACTCAAATATAGACTTGCAGTCTGCTTTTACCTTTGTTTTTTGGTATCAAATAAACCGGAAAATCTATAATCTGTTCTCTCTCAAAAAGGACGAGACTGTAAGCAAACTCGTGCCTGTTTCCAAGGCTTTGTTAGAGTGTTTTAAACATACTGATTGTAATACAGACATTTCCAAACAACAAAATACCTTCCTCAGATCCTTTAAATCCAAGTAATACCGAGTCACCGTCCTTTTCTGTGGAAGTTTCGGGTTCCCCTCAGAACTCCTTCCCTTCCAAAGTGTCTTCCGGAGACTGCGAACCGGAACAGCTTCCATGTCAGGTCGCGTCCCCTGTTTCTTCCAAGCTTGTCAGCATTTCTGCAGTTGAGAGCAGTCCTTTGCCCCTCCCTCTGAGAAAAAATAAACTCTTGCCGTGTCAGGAAATATATTCAGAATTTTTGTTGCATTCTAAGAATCAGAACGTGCGTGAGTTCTGTTCGGGGGTGGGGGGGGGCGGGGGGCTGTGCGAGCCGCGCAGAGGTGGTAGATGATAATTTACAGAGGTTTTGTAATAAAGGAATTATGGGTTCTGAAACTGTACAAGCAGGATTGGCCAAGACGGGCTTGGGATCTGCTTTGCCCGGTCGGGGGGTGTGGGAGGATAGAGAAGTGTGGGAAGATAGGGACAGGCGATCAAAAGATCTCACACTGTAAAGAAAGATAGGGACCTCCCCTTTCTCCCGGTTCATTGCGTAAGCAGACGAAGGTTATATAAGGCTGTGTAACCAGGGAATAAACGCCATTTACCATCCACCATATTGGTGTCTGTGAGTGATTGGCCCGAGCAGCATGAGGTGGCTGCCGTGCCGTTCCCGAACCAGGTCGCCCTGCCTCAGCAGAGGCAACAAGTCATTCTGAAACCCGGGATATACGAATTCCGGGGGACGGGATTTCACCTGGACGAGTCAACGGCGGCAGGAGCGGTGGGACCAGCCTGGCGGGGAGAACGCTCCCGGACCAGAGAGAAGGATGGAAGGCTTCACGAAGGTCGTATTACAATTGCATAAACAGTGGGGCATCGATTGTAGGCCCAAAGAATTTACTATTGTCGTTACTAGGCTTTTGCAAATAGGGGTTATTGATCGCCCGGTGGACATACTCTACTCGGACATATGGGATAAGTGCACCAAAGCTTTGGCAGAGGACACTACCATGTCCTCCGGTAGTGGGAAATGTCTCAAGTTATGGGACAAAGTTGTGCGGGCTCTGCGGACTGCTTTACAAGAGCAGGAAACCTGGAAAGCCGCCCAAGACTGCCTGCTTCCCGTTCCCAAAGTCGGGGTCGGTGCGACCACGCAGACCTCGGAAGGCGACCTTTTAACCGGGGCCAGCGCCTCGCTAGAGCTAGACGAGTCACCATTGGTGGGACAGCAAAAATCTTTGTGGGATGAGTTACTTGATGAGGTTAGAAACGCAGCGGTCAACTTAGAACTGGGGGAGGTTTGGGACAGACCTCCGCCGTATGCTCCTAAAAGCGGTGCCGAGCAGCGGGTTGAGGGGCAGAGCGCGGACACTGTGGTTAGGCAGAAAGGGGAACCATCAAGCACGGGCGAGCGGAATGAAGAGAACGTACAAGAAGAGGGGAGCAAGGGAGGCGGTTTTGGAAGGGTAGAGACTTCGAATAAAGGCGATAAGCCAAATCAGGACGCGCACAGCAGAACATGTCTTTATACGGTAAAGCCCTCCAAGCGTAAGGGGCGGTGTGACCACAGGGGAAGGGATCGACCCACCCAGCACAAGAAAGAGTGGGGGCGGAGCTCAACAAAAAGGCACTGGAGCCCGGAACTATCTAGTCAGTCAACTTCCGCCTCTGAGTCAGACACCAGCTGGGCCGAGTTGTTGGACAGCCGGTCTGCTACCGACTCGGACTCAGAGCATGAGGAAGTTAATACAAATGAAACTAAAGGTGCTAGCTTTCTCACACTAACAAAAAGGGAACACACGAAGGGTACTCCACTTACAGATTGGAGGAAAATACAAATTGCTTGTGCCGATTGGGTCCAGCCTACTGCTTTAGCATTCCCCGTCCGGGTTGCAGACGGGGGGCAAAGGACTTACACTCCGGTGAATCCCAAAGACGTGCAAGCGATCGTTAAAGCGATCGCAGATAAAGGGATTAACTCCGCTATGGTTTCCACCCTTATTGACAGCGTTTTTGAAAATGATGACATGCTCCCGTTTGATATAAAACAAACATGTAGGATGATTTTTGATGGGGCAGGAATGATAGTTTTTAAACAAGAGTGGGAGGATGAATGCACAAAGCAACTCGCTCAGGCAGCTGGTGTGGACCACCCATTGCACGGTTCTAGTATACAGCGACTAATGTGCACTGACCCAACAATGATTACACCCCAATTGCAAGACCAGCAGCTACGGGCCTCAGAAGTGGCGGCAACCACCTGCGCGGCTAGAGAAGCCATTCGTATAGCTTGCGGGGTGGTTGCCAAGCCAGCGCCGTGGTCCATTATAAAGCAAGCCGAAAGCGAAAGCTTTACTCACTTTGTGGACCGTCTCTAAGCGGCGATTGACTCCTCTGCCTTGCCTGCAGAGGCGAAGGGTCCAGTCACGTTAGAATGCTTACGCCAACAAGTGGTGCCAAATCAATCAAGCCAGAGCTGCGGAATCAATCTAATGAAAGCTGTGAGTTTCTCTTTACAGGACTGGATCTGTGATCGCCCTCGTCTCCAACAACCAAAAAATTGCGGCAGACCATCGGACAGCCCAACAAGACCAGAAAGCTCTGCGCAGCTGAAAGGAAAATGGCAACGATACCTTTGCGTCCTTTTGCTGATAGGTTTGGTCAGCATGTGTGATGCAGAACATTACCCTTATCAGCCATTCAGGTGGGTTTTGCGTCACCTTTTGGATGATGAGGCAATCAGAGAAACAACAATGCCGGGTGGTCCTTCCTTTGAATTTAGGCTGAAGGATTTGTTTCCCTCTCAAATGCCTAAAGCGCTTCCTAGCTTTAGGGAGTCAGAAATGTACCAAACTTTCTGGTGTCCAGCCTCTAATCCAGGCAAGAGTTACTGCAATTACCCAGGGTATGGCTATTGTGGGTACTGGGGATGTGAGACCATCGTGACAAGTAACAGATGGCCGCCAGAGCCACCCGATGAATTTTTGCAAGTTAACTATGCCCCTAAGGGCTGTCATGAACCGCTTTTCACACTCGACAAAACGATTGATGATCCCCCAAACGGACTACGTCACACGTGCAGAGACTATACCATGACCATCCTGCAACCGACACACAAAAGTTGGGCCACTGGTAAAGTTTGGTCAGTGTTCGTTTGTGCCTTCTACACCCATTGGGTGAACATTCAAATCATTAGACTCCCACAGGTAACACTCATTTCCCTCGGACCCAATCCTGTCCTCGCAGAAAACAAGTTTGAGGCGAAAGCTACCTATGACTCGGTTCCAACCCTACGCCCTAAAGCACCTGAGTCGGCCTCCCAAGACCCATTCTTTGACATACTCAATGCTACCTTCCTATCCCTAAACCAGTCAAATCCAGATTTCACCGAGTCCTGCTGGCTTTGCTACGACCCCAAACCTCCTTTTTATGAAGGTGTTGCTTTAAATATCTCCTTCAATTTCTCTACACAACAGAGTCCACCCCAGTGTAGGTGGGACACACCCCGACGAGGGATCACTCTGAGTCAGGTCACAGGTCGAGGAAAGTGCTTAGGCAGATCAGACACAGCCAGACAAGACAGCATCCTTTGCGAGGAAATCACACAACCCCAAAGCCCAAGCAAATGGGCAATCCCAGCTAAGCCAGAGATGTGGGTGTGCCGTCAATCAGGAGTCAGCCCTTGCATTTATCTTGATCATTTCAATTCCTCGGTTGATTTTTGTGTCCAAGTTCTTATCGTTCCCAGGGTCCTATATCATCAAGAGGAAGAAATACATCTCCTTTCTGACAACTCACACCAGCTTCGCAAGAGAGAGGTGATTACCAGCATTACTTTTGCAATGCTCCTCGGTTTAGGAGCCCTTGGCACAGGCACAGGTGTTTCAGCCCTTGTGACCCAGCAACAGGGACTCTCTCGGTTGCAAGCAACCATTGATGAAGACTTGCAGAAAATAGGAGACTATCTCCCTTTTGGAAAAATCCCTCTCCTCCCTTTCCGAGGTCGCCCTGCAGAACAGACGCGGTCTAGATCTCCTGTTCATGCAGCAGGGAGGTCTATGCATGGGGGGACCTCCCCTTTCTCCCGGTTCATGGCGTAAGCAGACAAAGGTTATATAAGGCTGTGTAACCAGGGAATAAACACCATTTACCATCCACCATATTGGTATCTGTGAGTGATTGGCTCGAGCAGCCTGAGGTGGCTGCCGTGCAGTTCCCGAACCAGGTCGCCCTGCCTCAGCAGAGGCACAGGGGGGCTGAAACCCGGGATATACGAATTCCGGGGGATGGAAATCAATTGGGTCAGACCTCTTTTGGGAATCACCAGCGATGAACTGTGTCCACTTCTCGATTTGCTGAGAAGAAGCTGCGACATCACTCCTCCAAGAACCTTAACCCCTGAAGCTTGTGCTGAGCTCGACAAAATCACAGAAGCTCTCCAAAGAAGACAAGCTCATCGCTGCATTCCTAAAAAAAACTTTCTTTTTTGCAGTTTTAAGAGAAAAAATACAACTTTGTATTCTCATTTTTCAGTAAGACCCTTCTGAGCCAAATCCTCTGTTGATAATAGAATGGATTTTTCTTCCCTACAAGTCTCCAAAGACAATTTTCACAGTCTTAAAAATGATTGCACAAATTGTAATTAAAGCCAGAACCAGATTGTTAACTTTAGCAAACCAAGAATTTGCAATTATCTATTTGCCATTAAAAAAAGATTATCTTAATTGAGCAATGCAAAATTCTGATGATTTACAGTATGCTTTCTTAAGCTTCCCAGGTGCTTGTTCTGTTCACTACCCATCTCAAAAACTATTGCAAACAAAATTGAGTTTTAGAGAAAAACATAAACTTAGTGAAGAACCTTTAAATACAGTCACTCTCTTCACTAGTAGCTCTAACAAAAGTCACAAATCAGTCATAACTTGGTGTCCTGGGTTGACTATATGATGCTTTTATCCCCAATCGTCTTGTTCTGTTTATACCAAAAAATAAGTTTTACACCTTTAAGACTCTCTTCCAGACAGTGGAGAGGGCAGGGAAGAAGCGCGCAGTTTGTTTTCAGACTGCTCTCACTCCTCCACATTCCTGCTCCTGGACTGTGTTGTCTGCGGATGGACAGACAGCCGGACAGAGCTCCTTTTTCCCTTTTTTTCTGCTTTTAGTTAGTTTTAGCTAGCTGAGGCAAAGAAGTTCCCTGGACTGTGATTTTTTCCTTTTTTCTTGGACCTGGTCAAGCCTGCTCTGCACTGAACACCCCGAAGAGCACCGGCAGCTCCACCTGTGGCCCCCTGGCCGGGCCTGGGCCGCGGCATTTCCAGCACCAGAGAGACTGATGAGAGACTGAGTGAGCCGAGCTGCAACCCAGGGAGGGGACTGTTCTGAGTTCGCTTTCTTTGGATCAGTGAGAAGTTTTATTGTTTAATATTGTTTGGTTTCTATTGTTTAATAAACAGGTTTCTTTCCACTTTTCTCCAAGGAGATATTTTCTCCCGAACCGGTTGGAGGGTGGAGGGGCAATTGAATCTGCTTTTGTAGAGAAGCCCCTTTGGGGGTTATCTCCCAAACTTGCCCTAAACCAGGACAGATACAGCTAGTGGCGCCCAACGCGTGGCTTGAGAAAGAAAAAAAAACCCTTTATTGATTGTAGGTTTGTTGTGCTTGGTGTGTAGTAGGTTAAAGTACCCAGTAGCCATGTTGTTTGAATTTGTAATGTCTCTTGGGGAGGCCTTTATGTGGCTCTGGTCTCTAGACCTTTTTGAGGTTTCAATACCTTTCTGGTCACTAGGATTATTGTCCCTATCATGTAGTTTTTGTGGTAAAGGGGCACGGATTGGATTAGCTATTGTGTTGGCCTTGGTGATAATGATTTATAGGGCGTTTACAAAGATACTGGCGTCTGTTTACGATATGTATGGTTTATGGTTTCTTCGTCCTACCGTGCATCCCAGTTCTAGCAGTATGTTTTGGGAATTTATTAGTAATTGCACCCAGCTGGTTAGAGGAGGAGCAGGGAATGGGGCTTTCCAGCCTTTCCTTTCCTTCTTCTCCTTTGAATCTGATACGTCACTTTTGGAGAATGTTCAGTTTCCCCTGAATGTTAAAGACACCATCTTTCTGGTATTTAATCTGGTAAGCTTCCTCTATATGGTCTGCAGCTTCTCTAGAATGAGGGCTGAGATGTCTAGAAGGGCTGATGAGACCCCTGACCCAGAAGTAGACCCACATGTGGAGAATCCTGAGTGGGGTGGAGAATGGAAAAATATGGGCCAAATCCTGAAAGAATTCTCTGACCCTATAGTCTGGGACTTTCTCCATGAACAAATTCAGAACCCAGCTGAGGTGGGGAAATATCTGAAAGAGAAATATCATAATGACCCTAAGGAGAATAAGATCATTGCAGTGAGCTAAGCCCTAGCATATGCTTGTGGCACACTGCTAGATACTCTAGGGCAGCAGACAGAGGAAGGGGGGCAGGGAGATACATCAAGAGCTATCCCAGTCGCTCAGGTTGCAACCAACACCCCAGGCTCAAAGCCAGCAGCTAAACCACGTAGTGAGCCAAAGCCAGCAGTTAAACCAGACAATAAGCCTCAACCAATGGCTGTTGCTACTAGCACTAGAAGTGGGAAGTGCACAGACAAGACCGATCGACCAGTGGATGATGATGATGATGATGATGCAGGAGAAGGACCCTCAACATTTCCTGACATAAAATCAGGAGTCAAAGCAACTGCCACAAGATCAGAGGCCAATATTGAGTCCTTCTCCCTGAAGGACCTGCGTGGCCTAAGGAAGGATTACACCCGACCATCTGATGAATCCATAATTAGCTGGTTAGTCTGTCTTTGGGATGCTGCAAGCGAGGCTACAATTCTGGATGGCACAGAAGCGAGGCATTTGGGATCCCTGTCACATGATCCTGTCATTGACCAAAGCATGATGAGGGGGGCTAACCCTCACAGCCTCTGGGCACGGGTCTTGGACAGTGTAGCGCAAAGATACCTGTGTGCCAATGATCTCTACATGCAGCAAACACAGTAGAAGACCATAGAACAAGGGATTCAACGCCTGAGAGAAATGGCAGCGGCTGAGATTATCTTCTCAGATGACATAACAACTAGGAATCCAGACTTGGTACCATGCACATCTGTGATGTGGCGAAAACTGGTAGGACTTGGGCCACATGAATATGCTTCTGCTCTAGCTATCATGAAGCGGGATGACAGGGATGAGACCGTGCTTGACATGGCAAAGAAGCTCCGAGCTTATGCAGATGCTGTGCATGGCCCAACACATGCCAGAATCGCAGCAGTGGAAACACGTCTGCAGAGATTAGAGGATAAGATAGAGGAGAATCATAAGAAGCTCAGAGAGGAGATTAAAGAAGACCTTCTCCAAATCTCAGCAGTACAGATCAAAAGTTCTGGTACCCAACGCAGACGTTCCCCAGATGGAGAGAGAAAGAACACCGCACCAGCTGAGCTGTGGTTTTTCCTGCGCAATTATAGAAAAAAACATGAGGCTGTGGGATGGAAAATCCACCGCTGCTCTGGCCCGAAGGGTGCCTGAATTGAAAGAAGACAGAGCTCAGAGAAGAAGTTCCACCACAAGAAAAGCAACTCCAGTTGCCCGTAGCCGAACTGCCAGGTATAATAATGATGATGACATGTCCGATCCCCTTGAAGGAACCTCTAAGATATATGCCCAAGAAAAGTAAGATAACAAAGTTTAGAAGAGCCCTGCCTCTAGCCAGGTAGAGGCTAAGGAAAATCGTGTTTTATGGACAGTGTAGATTCGTTAGCCTAGCACATCAGAACCACAAGAGTATAAAGCTTTAGTCCACACTAGTGCACAGTGTACCTTAATTCCATCAAGACGTGTAAGGACAGAATCCGTTTCTATCGCTGGTGTAACAGGGAGATCACAAGACTTCACTTTAGTAGAAGCTGATGTGAGCTTGACTAGAAATGAGTAGAAGAAACATCCTATTGTGACTGGCCCAGAAGCCCCATGTATTTTGGGCATAAATTATCTCCAAAGTAGGTATTTCAAAGACCCAAAAAGACTGAAGTAGGCATTTAAGATAGTAGCTGTAGTGACAGAGGGAGTCCAGCAATTGAATACCTTGCCTAGACTATCTGAGAATCCATCTACAATAGAGCTTCTGAAGAGAAAAGAGCAACAGATACCAATTGCCACTTCCACAGTGCATCGTCGACAGTATAGAACCACTCAAGATGCTGTGATTCCCATCCATAAGATGATCCAAAAGCTGGAGAGCCAAGGGGTAGTCAGCAAAACCCACTCACCCTTCAACAGCCCCATCTGGCCTGTGCGTAAATCTGAAGGAGAATGGAGATTGACGGTGGACTACCGTGCATTGAATGAAGTGACTCCACCACTGAGCGCTGCTGTGCCAGACATATTAGAGCTCCAGTACGAGCTTGAGTCCAAGGCAGCGGAGTGGTATGCCACTATCGATATTGCCAATGCATTTTTCTCCATTCCGCTGGCAGCAGAATGCAGGCCTCAGTTTGTCTTCACCTGGAGAGGTGTGCAGTACACTTGGAACCGACTGCCCCAGGGGTGAAAGCACAGTCCTACCATCTGCCATGGACTGATCCAGAGTACAATAGAAAAGGGTGAAGCTCCAGAACATCTGCAATATATTGATGACATCATTGTATGGGGGAAGACAGCAGCAGAAGTGTTTGAGAAAGGAGAGAAAATCATCCAGATTCTCTTAAAACCTGGCTTTGCCATCAAGAAGAGCAAAGTCAAGGGACCTGCTCAAGAGATCCAGTTTCTGGGAGTGAAGTGGCAAGACGGATGACGTCAGATTCCCACTGATGTCATCCACAAGATCACAGCAATGTCTCCACCATCCAACAAGAAGGAAACACAAGCTTTCCTAGGCGCCATAGGTTTTTGGAGAATGCACATTCCTGAGTACAGACAGATCATGAGCCCTCTCTATCTAGTCACCCGTAAGAAGAACATTTTCCGCTGGAGCCCTGAGCAGCAACAAGCCTTTGTCCAGATTAAGCAGGAGATCGCTCATGCGGTAGCCCTTGGCCCAGTCAGGACAGGACCAGATGTGAAGAATGTGCTCTATTCTGCAGCCGGGAACCATGGTTTGTCCTGGAGCCTGTGGCAGAAGGTGCCTGGGGAGACTCGAGGCCGACCACTGGGATTTTGGAGTCGAAGCTAAAGAGGGTCTGAAGCCAACTATACTCCAACAGAGAAGGAAATTTTAGCAGCCTATGAAGGAGTCCAAGCTGCCTCAGAGGTAATAGGCACCAAAACACAACTCCTCCTGGCACCCCGACTACCAGTACTGGGGTGGATGTTCAAAGCAAAGGTTCCCTCTACCCACCATGCCACCAGTGCTACATGGAGTAAGTGGATTGCTCTCATAACACAGCGCGCCCGTATTGGAAAGCTGAACCGCCCTGGGATTCTGGAAATAATTACAAACTGGCCAGAAGGTGAAAATTTCAGTCTCACTGATGAAGAGGAACAAGAAGTGACACGTGCTGAAGAAGCTCCTCCATATAACCAATTGCCAGCGGAAGAAACACAATATGCTCTTTTTACAGATGGTTCCTGTCGCATGGTAGGAATGAATTGGAAGTGGAAAGCAGCCGTATGGAGCCCCACACGACAGGTTGCAGAGGCCACTGAAGGAGAAGGTGGATCAAGCCAACTTGCTGAACTCAAAGCTGTTCAACTGGCCTTGGACATTGCTGAAAGAGAGAGGTGGCCAAAGCTCTACCTCTACACTGATTCATGGATGGCAGCCAACGCTCTGTGGGGATGGCTGGAGAGGTGGAAAGAGGCTAATTGGCAGCGTAGAGGAAAACCAGTTTGGGCTGTTGAAGAGTGGAAAGACATCGCTACCAGGGTAGGGAGGCTACCTGTGAAGGTCCGCCATGTAGATGCCCATGTGCCCAAGAGTAAAGCCAATGAGGAGCACCAAAACAATGAGCAGGTAGACCAGGCTGCAAAGATAGGGGTGTCCAAGATAGACCTAGATTGGGAGCACAAGGGAGAGTTATTCCTAGCTCGATGGGCCCATGATGCCTCAGGTCATCAGGGTAGAGATGCCACCTATAAGTGGGCACGAGACCGAGGGGTGGATTTTTCAGATTTTTGTGATAAGAATTATTATTAAGATATTGTTGTAGTATTGGCAGCAAGCTTTCATGTGTTTTTCTATTGAATTTGGCCAACCTCTGGGCATCAGGTGAAAGCTGGCGTTTGGGGCTATAAGGCCGAGCTGGGATCTGGCTTCTGACCACTGTAGTTTTGGAGAAATCCAACAAAATTTGGAAATTTTTAGGTTGGGTGGTCAGGGTGGGCCAGGGCGAGTGGCCGCAAAGAGAGGCCATTTTGCAGGGGAAAAAGAAGTCATTTGGCCAACCTCTGGGCATCAGATGAAAGCTGGCGTTTGGGGCTATAAGGCCGAGCTGGGATCTGGCTTCTGACCACTGTAGTTTTGGAGAAATCCAACAAAATTTGGAAATTTTTAGGTTGGGTGGTCAGGGTGGGCCAGGGCGAGTGGCCGCAAAGAGAGGCCATTTTGCAGGGGAAAAAGAAGTCATTTGGCCAACCTCTGGGCATCAGATGAAAGCTGGCATTTGGGGCTATAAGGCCGAGCTGGGATCTGGCTTCTGACCACTTTAGTTTTGGAGAAATCCAACAAAATTTGGAAATTTTTAGGTTGGGTGGTCAGGGTGGGCCAGGGCGAGTGGCCGCAAAGAGAGGCCATTTTGCAGGGGAAAAAGAAGTCATTTGGCCAACCTCTGGGCATCAGATGAAAGCTGGCGTTTGGGGCTATAAGGCCGAGCTGGGATCTGGCTTCTGACCACTGTAGTTTTGGAGAAATCCAACAAAATTTGGAAATTTTTAGGTTGGGTGGTCAGGGTGGGCCAGGGCGAGTGGCCGCAAAGAGAGGCCATTTTGCAGGGGAAAAAGAAGTCATTTGGCCAACCTCTGGGCATCAGATGAAAGCTGGCGTTTGGGGCTATAAGGCCGAGCTGGGATCTGGCTTCTGACCACTTTAGTTTTGGAGAAATCCAACAAAATTTGGAAATTTTTAGGTTGGGTGGTCAGGGTGGGCCAGGGCGAGTGGCCGCAAAGAGAGGCCATTTTGCAGGGGAAAAAGAAGTCATTTGCCCAACCTCTGGGCATCAGATGAAAGCTGGCGTTTGGGGCTATAAGGCCGAGCTGGGATCTGGCTTCTGACCACTGTAGTTTTGGAGAAATCCAACAAAATTTGGAAATTTTTAGGTTGGGTGGTCAGGGTGGGCCAGGGCGAGTGGCCGCAAAGAGAGGCCATTTTGCAGGGGAAAAAGAAGTCATGTGGCCAACCTCTGGGCATCAGATGAAAGCTGGCGTTTGGGGCAATAAGGCCGAGCTGGGATCTGGCTTCTGACCACTGTCGTTTTGGAGAAATCCAGCAAAATTTGGAAATTTTTAGGTTGGGTGGTCAGGGTGGGCCAGGGCGAGTGGCCGCAAAGAGAGGCCATTTTGCAGGGGAAAAAGAAGTCATTTGGCCAACCTCTGGGCATCAGATGAAAGCTGGCGTTTGGGGCTATAAGGCCGAGCTGGGATCTGGCTTCTGACCACTGTAGTTTTGGAGAAATCCAACAAAATTTGGAAATTTTTAGGTTGGGTGCTCAGGGTGGGCCAGGGCGAGTGGCCGCAAAGAGAGGCCATTTTGCAGGGGAAAAAGAAGTCATTTGGCCAACCTCTGGGCATCAGATGAAAGCTGGCGTTTGGGGCTATAAGGCCGAGCTGGGATCTGGCTTCTGACCACTGTAGTTTTGGAGAAATCCAACAAAATTTGGAAATTTTTAGGTTGGGTGGTCAGGGTGGGCCAGGGCGAGTGGCCGCAAACAGAGGCCATTTTGCAGGGGAAAAAGAAGTCATTTGGCCAACCTCTGGGCATCAGATGAAAGCTGGCGTTTGGGGCTATAAGGCCGAGCTGGGATCTGGCTTCTGACCACTGTAGTTTTGGAGAAATCCAACAAAATTTGGAAATTTTTAGGTTGGGTGCTCAGGGTGGGCCAGGGCGAGTGGCCGCAAAGAGAGGCCATTTTGCAGGGGAAAAAGAAGTCATTTGGCCAACCTCTGGGCATCAGATGAAAGCTGGCGTTTGGGGCTATAAGGCCGAGCTGGGATCTGGCTTCTGACCACTGTAGTTTTGGAGAAATCCAACAAAATTTGGAAATTTTTAGGTTGGGTGGTCAGGGTGGGCCAGGGCGAGTGGCCGCAAAGAGAGGCCATTTTGCAGGGGAAAAAGAAGTCATTTGGCCAACCTCTGGGCATCAGATGAAAGCTGGCGTTTGGGGCTATAAGGCCGAGCTGGGATCTGGCTTCTGACCACTGTAGTTTTGGAGAAATCCAACAAAATTTGGAAATTTTTAGGTTGGGTGGTCAGGGTGGGCCAGGGCGAGTGGCCGCAAAGAGAGGCCATTTTGCAGGGGAAAAAGAAGTCATTTGGCCAACCTCTGGGCATCAGATGAAAGCTGGCGTTTGGGGCTATAAGGCCGAGCTGGGATCTGGCTTCTGACCACTGTAGTTTTGGAGAAATCCAACAAAATTTGGAAATTTTTAGGTTGGGTGGTCAGGGTGGGCCAGGGCGAGTGGCCGCAAAGAGAGGCCATTTTGCAGGGGAAAAAGAAGTCATTTGGCCAACCTCTGGGCATCAGATGAAAGCTGGCATTTGGGGCTATAAGGCCGAGCTGGGATCTGGCTTCTGACCACTTTAGTTTTGGAGAAATCCAACAAAATTTGGAAATTTTTAGGTTGGGTGGTCAGGGTGGGCCAGGGCGAGTGGCCGCAAAGAGAGGCCATTTTGCAGGGGAAAAAGAAGTCATTTGGCCAACCTCTGGGCATCAGATGAAAGCTGGCGTTTGGGGCTATAAGGCCGAGCTGGGATCTGGCTTCTGACCACTGTAGTTTTGGAGAAATCCACCAAAATTTGGAAATTTTTAGGTTGGGTGGTCAGGGTGGGCCAGGGCGAGTGGCCGCAAAGAGAGGCCATTTTGCAGGGGAAAAAGAAGTCATTTGGCCAACCTCTGGGCATCAGATGAAAGCTGGCGTTTGGGGCTATAAGGCCGAGCTGGGATCTGGCTTCTGACCACTGTCGTTTTGGAGAAATCCAACAAAATTTGGAAATTTTTAGGTTGGGTGGTCAGGGTGGGCCAGGGCGAGTGGCCGCAAAGAGAGGCCATTTTGCAGGGGAAAAAGAAGTCATTTGCCCAACCTCTGGGCATCAGATGAAAGCTGGCGTTTGGGGCTATAAGGCCGAGCTGGGATCTGGCTTCTGACCACTGTAGTTTTGGAGAAATCCAACAAAATTTGGAAATTTTTAGGTTGGGTGGTCAGGGTGGGCCAGGGCGAGTGGCCGCAAAGAGAGGCCATTTTGCAGGGGAAAAAGAAGTCATGTGGCCAACCTCTGGGCATCAGATGAAAGCTGGCGTTTGGGGCAATAAGGCCGAGCTGGGATCTGGCTTCTGACCACTGTCGTTTTGGAGAAATCCAGCAAAATTTGGAAATTTTTAGGTTGGGTGGTCAGGGTGGGCCAGGGCGAGTGGCCGCAAAGAGAGGCCATTTTGCAGGGGAAAAAGAAGTCATTTGGCCAACCTCTGGGCATCAGATGAAAGCTGGCGTTTGGGGCTATAAGGCCGAGCTGGGATCTGGCTTCTGACCACTGTAGTTTTGGAGAAATCCAACAAAATTTGGAAATTTTTAGGTTGGGTGCTCAGGGTGGGCCAGGGCGAGTGGCCGCAAAGAGAGGCCATTTTGCAGGGGAAAAAGAAGTCATTTGGCCAACCTCTGGGCATCAGATGAAAGCTGGCGTTTGGGGCTATAAGGCCGAGCTGGGATCTGGCTTCTGACCACTGTAGTTTTGGAGAAATCCAACAAAATTTGGAAATTTTTAGGTTGGGTGGTCAGGGTGGGCCAGGGCGAGTGGCCGCAAACAGAGGCCATTTTGCAGGGGAAAAAGAAGTCATTTGGCCAACCTCTGGGCATCAGATGAAAGCTGGCGTTTGGGGCTATAAGGCCGAGCTGGGATCTGGCTTCTGACCACTGTAGTTTTGGAGAAATCCAACAAAATTTGGAAATTTTTAGGTTGGGTGCTCAGGGTGGGCCAGGGCGAGTGGCCGCAAAGAGAGGCCATTTTGCAGGGGAAAAAGAAGTCATTTGGCCAACCTCTGGGCATCAGATGAAAGCTGGCGTTTGGGGCTATAAGGCCGAGCTGGGATCTGGCTTCTGACCACTGTAGTTTTGGAGAAATCCAACAAAATTTGGAAATTTTTAGGTTGGGTGGTCAGGGTGGGCCAGGGCGAGTGGCCGCAAAGAGAGGCCATTTTGCAGGGGAAAAAGAAGTCATTTGGCCAACCTCTGGGCATCAGATGAAAGCTGGCATTTGGGGCTATAAGGCCGAGCTGGGATCTAGCTTCTGATCACTGTAGTTTTGGAGAAATCCAACAAAATTTGGAAATTTTTAGGTTGGGTGGTCAGGGTGGGCCAGGGCGAGTGGCCGCAAAGAGAGGCCATTTTGCAGGGGAAAAAGAAGTCATTTGGCCAACCTCTGGACATCAGATGAAAGCTGGCGTTTGGGGCTATAAGGCCGAGCTGGGATCTGGCTTCTGACCACTGTAGTTATGGAGAAATCCAACAAAATTTGGAAATTTTTAGGTTGGGTGGTCAGGGTGGGCCAGGGCGAGTGGCCGCAAAGAGAGGCCATTTTGCAGGGGAAAAAGAAGTCATTTGGCCAACCTCTGGGCATCAGATGAAAGCTGGCGTTTGGGGCTATAAGGCCGAGCTGGGATCTGGCTTCTGACCACTGTCGTTTTGGAGAAATCCAACAAAATTTGGAAATTTTTAGGTTGGGTGGTCAGGGTGGGCCAGGGCGAGTGGCCGCAAAGAGAGGCCATTTTGCAGGGGAAAAAGAAGTCATGTGGCCAACCTCTGGACATCAGATGAAAGCTGGCATTTGGGGCTATAAGGCCGAGCTGGGATCTGGCTTCTGACCACTGTCGTTTTGGAGAAATCCAGCAAAATTTGGAAATTTTTAGGTTGGGTGGTCAGGGTGGGCCAGGGCGAGTGGCCGCAAAGAGAGGCCATTTTGCAGGGGAAAAAGAAGTCATTTGCCCAACCTCTAAGCATCAGGTGAAAGCTGGCATTTGGGGCTATAAGGCCAAGCTGGGATCTGGCTTCTGACCACTGTAGTTTTGGAGAAATCCAACACAATTTGGAAATTTTTAGGTTGGGTGGTCAGGGTGGGCCAGGGCGAGTGGCCGCAAAGAGAGGCCATTTTGCAGGGGAAAAAGAAGTCATTTGGCCAACCTCTGGGCATCAGATGAAAGCTGGCGTTTGGGGCTATAAGGCCGAGCTGGGATCTGGCTTCTGACCACTGTAGTTTTGGAGAAATCCACCAAAATTTGGAAATTTTTAGGTTGGGTGGTCAGGGTGGGCCAGGGCGAGTGGCCGCAAAGAGAGGCCATTTTGCAGGGGAAAAAGAAGTCATTTGGCCAACCTCTGGGCATCAGGTGAAAGCTGGCGTTTGGGGCTATAAGGCCGAGCTGGGATCTGGCTTCTGACCACTGTAGTTTTGGAGAAATCCAGCAAAATTTGGAAATTTTTAGGTTGGGTGGTCAGGGTGGGCCAGGGCGAGTGGCCGCAAAGAGAGGCCATTTTGCAGGGGAAAAAGAAGTCATTTGGCCAACCTCTGGGCATCAGATGAAAGCTGGCGTTTGGGGCTATAAGGCCGAGCTGGGATCTGGCTTCTGACCACTGTAGTTTTGGAGAAATCCAACAAAATTTGGAAATTTTTAGGTTGGGTGGTCAGGGTGGGCCAGGGCGAGTGGCCGCAAAGAGAGGCCATTTTGCAGGGGAAAAAGAAGTCATTTGGCCAACCTCTGGGCATCAGATGAAAGCTGGCATTTGGGGCTATAAGGCCGAGCTGGGATCTAGCTTCTGATCACTGTAGTTTTGGAGAAATCCAACAAAATTTGGAAATTTTTAGGTTGGGTGGTCAGGGTGGGCCAGGGCGAGTGGCCGCAAAGAGAGGCCATTTTGCAGGGGAAAAAGATGTCATTTGGCCAACCTCTGGGCATCAGATGAAATCTGGCGTTTGGGGCTATAAGGCCGAGCTGGGATCTGGCTTCTGACCACTGTAGTTTTGGAGAAATCCAACAAAATTTGGAAATTTTTAGGTTGGGTGGTCAGGGTGGGCCAGGGCGAGTGGCCGCAAAGAGAGGCCATTTTGCAGGGGAAAAAGAAGTCATGTGGCCAACCTCTGGGCATCAGATGAAAGCTGGCGTTTGGGGCTATAAGGCCGAGCTGGGATCTGGCTTCTGACCACTGTAGTTATGGAGAAATCCAACAAAATTTGGAAATTTTTAGGTTGGGTGGTCAGGGTGGGCCAGGGCGAGTGGCCGCAAAGAGAGGCCATTTTGCAGGGGAAAAAGAAGTCATTTGGCCAACCTCTGGGCATCAGATGAAAGCTGGCATTTGGGGCTATAAGGCCGAGCTGGGATCTGGCTTCTGACCACTTTAGTTTTGGAGAAATCCAACAAAATTTGGAAATTTTTAGGTTGGGTGGTCAGGGTGGGCCAGGGCGAGTGGCCGCAAAGAGAGGCCATTTTGCAGGGGAAAAAGAAGTCATTTGGCCAACCTCTGGGCATCAGATGAAAGCTGGCGTTTGGGGCTATAAGGCCGAGCTGGGATCTGGCTTCTGACCACTGTAGTTTTGGAGAAATCCAACAAAATTTGGAAATTTTTAGGTTGGGTGGTCAGGGTGGGCCAGGGCGAGTGGCCGCAAAGAGAGGCCATTTTGCAGGGGAAAAAGAAGTCATTTGGCCAACCTCTGGGCATCAGATGAAAGCTGGCGTTTGGGGCTATAAGGCCGAGCTGGGATCTGGCTTCTGACCACTTTAGTTTTGGAGAAATCCAACAAAATTTGGAAATTTTTAGGTTGGGTGGTCAGGGTGGGCCAGGGCGAGTGGCCGCAAAGAGAGGCCATTTTGCAGGGGAAAAAGAAGTCATTTGCCCAACCTCTGGGCATCAGATGAAAGCTGGCGTTTGGGGCTATAAGGCCGAGCTGGGATCTGGCTTCTGACCACTGTAGTTTTGGAGAAATCCAACAAAATTTGGAAATTTTTAGGTTGGGTGGTCAGGGTGGGCCAGGGCGAGTGGCCGCAAAGAGAGGCCATTTTGCAGGGGAAAAAGAAGTCATTTGGCCAACCTCTGGGCATCAGGTGAAAGCTGGCGTTTGGGGCTATAAGGCCGAGCTGGGATCTGGCTTCTGACCACTGTAGTTTTGGAGAAATCCAGCAAAATTTGGAAATTTTTAGGTTGGGTGGTCAGGGTGGGCCAGGGCGAGTGGCCGCAAAGAGAGGCCATTTTGCAGGGGAAAAAGAAGTCATTTGGCCAACCTCTGGGCATCAGATGAAAGCTGGCGTTTGGGGCTATAAGGCCGAGCTGGGATCTGGCTTCTGACCACTGTAGTTTTGGAGAAATCCAACAAAATTTGGAAATTTTTAGGTTGGGTGGTCAGGGTGGGCCAGGGCGAGTGGCCGCAAAGAGAGGCCATTTTGCAGGGGAAAAAGAAGTCATTTGGCCAACCTCTGGGCATCAGATGAAAGCTGGCATTTGGGGCTATAAGGCCGAGCTGGGATCTAGCTTCTGATCACTGTAGTTTTGGAGAAATCCAACAAAATTTGGAAATTTTTAGGTTGGGTGGTCAGGGTGGGCCAGGGCGAGTGGCCGCAAAGAGAGGCCATTTTGCAGGGGAAAAAGATGTCATTTGGCCAACCTCTGGGCATCAGATGAAATCTGGCGTTTGGGGCTATAAGGCCGAGCTGGGATCTGGCTTCTGACCACTGTAGTTTTGGAGAAATCCAACAAAATTTGGAAATTTTTAGGTTGGGTGGTCAGGGTGGGCCAGGGCGAGTGGCCGCAAAGAGAGGCCATTTTGCAGGGGAAAAAGAAGTCATGTGGCCAACCTCTGGGCATCAGATGAAAGCTGGCGTTTGGGGCTATAAGGCCGAGCTGGGATCTGGCTTCTGACCACTGTAGTTATGGAGAAATCCAACAAAATTTGGAAATTTTTAGGTTGGGTGGTCAGGGTGGGCCAGGGCGAGTGGCCGCAAAGAGAGGCCATTTTGCAGGGGAAAAAGAAGTCATTTGGCCAACCTCTGGGCATCAGATGAAAGCTGGCATTTGGGGCTATAAGGCCGAGCTGGGATCTGGCTTCTGACCACTTTAGTTTTGGAGAAATCCAACAAAATTTGGAAATTTTTAGGTTGGGTGGTCAGGGTGGGCCAGGGCGAGTGGCCGCAAAGAGAGGCCATTTTGCAGGGGAAAAAGAAGTCATTTGGCCAACCTCTGGGCATCAGATGAAAGCTGGCGTTTGGGGCTATAAGGCCGAGCTGGGATCTGGCTTCTGACCACTGTAGTTTTGGAGAAATCCAACAAAATTTGGAAATTTTTAGGTTGGGTGGTCAGGGTGGGCCAGGGCGAGTGGCCGCAAAGAGAGGCCATTTTGCAGGGGAAAAAGAAGTCATTTGGCCAACCTCTGGGCATCAGATGAAAGCTGGCGTTTGGGGCTATAAGGCCGAGCTGGGATCTGGCTTCTGACCACTTTAGTTTTGGAGAAATCCAACAAAATTTGGAAATTTTTAGGTTGGGTGGTCAGGGTGGGCCAGGGCGAGTGGCCGCAAAGAGAGGCCATTTTGCAGGGGAAAAAGAAGTCATTTGCCCAACCTCTGGGCATCAGATGAAAGCTGGCGTTTGGGGCTATAAGGCCGAGCTGGGATCTGGCTTCTGACCACTGTAGTTTTGGAGAAATCCAACAAAATTTGGAAATTTTTAGGTTGGGTGGTCAGGGTGGGCCAGGGCGAGTGGCCGCAAAGAGAGGCCATTTTGCAGGGGAAAAAGAAGTCATGTGGCCAACCTCTGGGCATCAGATGAAAGCTGGCGTTTGGGGCAATAAGGCCGAGCTGGGATCTGGCTTCTGACCACTGTCGTTTTGGAGAAATCCAGCAAAATTTGGAAATTTTTAGGTTGGGTGGTCAGGGTGGGCCAGGGCGAGTGGCCGCAAAGAGAGGCCATTTTGCAGGGGAAAAAGAAGTCATTTGGCCAACCTCTGGGCATCAGATGAAAGCTGGCGTTTGGGGCTATAAGGCCGAGCTGGGATCTGGCTTCTGACCACTGTAGTTTTGGAGAAATCCAACAAAATTTGGAAATTTTTAGGTTGGGTGCTCAGGGTGGGCCAGGGCGAGTGGCCGCAAAGAGAGGCCATTTTGCAGGGGAAAAAGAAGTCATTTGGCCAACCTCTGGGCATCAGATGAAAGCTGGCGTTTGGGGCTATAAGGCCGAGCTGGGATCTGGCTTCTGACCACTGTAGTTTTGGAGAAATCCAACAAAATTTGGAAATTTTTAGGTTGGGTGGTCAGGGTGGGCCAGGGCGAGTGGCCGCAAAGAGAGGCCATTTTGCAGGGGAAAAAGAAGTCATTTGGCCAACCTCTGGGCATCAGATGAAAGCTGGCATTTGGGGCTATAAGGCCGAGCTGGGATCTAGCTTCTGATCACTGTAGTTTTGGAGAAATCCAACAAAATTTGGAAATTTTTAGGTTGGGTGGTCAGGGTGGGCCAGGGCGAGTGGCCGCAAAGAGAGGCCATTTTGCAGGGGAAAAAGAAGTCATTTGGCCAACCTCTGGGCATCAGATGAAAGCTGGCGTTTGGGGCTATAAGGCCGAGCTGGGATCTGGCTTCTGACCACTGTAGTTTTGGAGAAATCCAACAAAATTTGGAAATTTTTAGGTTGGGTGGTCAGGGTGGGCCAGGGCGAGTGGCCGCAAAGAGAGGCCATTTTGCAGGGGAAAAAGAAGTCATTTGGCCAACCTCTGGGCATCAGATGAAAGCTGGCGTTTGGGGCTATAAGGCCGAGCTGGGATCTGGCTTCTGACCACTGTAGTTATGGAGAAATCCAACAAAATTTGGAAATTTTTAGGTTGGGTGGTCAGGGTGGGCCAGGGCGAGTGGCCGCAAAGAGAGGCCATTTTGCAGGGGAAAAAGAAGTCATTTGGCCAACCTCTGGGCATCAGATGAAAGCTGGAGTTTGGGGCTATAAGGCCGAGCTGGGATCTGGCTTCTGACCACTGTCGTTTTGGAGAAATCCAACAAAATTTGGAAATTTTTAGGTTGGGTGGTCAGGGTGGGCCAGGGCGAGTGGCCGCAAAGAGAGGCCATTTTGCAGGGGAAAAAGAAGTCATGTGGCCAACCTCTGGACATCAGATGAAAGCTGGCATTTGGGGCTATAAGGCCGAGCTGGGATCTGGCTTCTGACCACTGTCGTTTTGGAGAAATCCAGCAAAATTTGGAAATTTTTAGGTTGGGTGGTCAGGGTGGGCCAGGGCGAGTGGCCGCAAAGAGAGGCCATTTTGCAGGGGAAAAAGAAGTCATTTGCCCAACCTCTAAGCATCAGGTGAAAGCTGGCCTTTGGGGCTATAAGGCCAAGCTGGGATCTGGCTTCTGACCACTGTAGTTTTGGAGAAATCCAACACAATTTGGAAATTTTTAGGTTGGGTGGTCAGGGTGGGCCAGGGCGAGTGGCCGCAAAGAGAGGCCATTTTGCAGGGGAAAAAGAAGTCATTTGGCCAACCTCTGGGCATCAGATGAAAGCTGGCGTTTGGGGCTATAAGGCCGAGCTGGGATCTGGCTTCTGACCACTGTAGTTTTGGAGAAATCCACCAAAATTTGGAAATTTTTAGGTTGGGTGGTCAGGGTGGGCCAGGGCGAGTGGCCGCAAAGAGAGGCCATTTTGCAGGGGAAAAAGAAGTCATTTGGCCAACCTCTGGGCATCAGGTGAAAGCTGGCGTTTGGGGCTATAAGGCCGAGCTGGGATCTGGCTTCTGACCACTGTAGTTTTGGAGAAATCCAGCAAAATTTGGAAATTTTTAGGTTGGGTGGTCAGGGTGGGCCAGGGCGAGTGGCCGCAAAGAGAGGCCATTTTGCAGGGGAAAAAGAAGTCATGTGGCCAACCTCTGGGCATCAGATGAAAGCTGGCGTTTGGGGCTATAAGGCCGAGCTGGGATCTGGCTTCTGACCACTGTAGTTATGGAGAAATCCAACAAAATTTGGAAATTTTTAGGTTGGGTGGTCAGGGTGGGCCAGGGCGAGTGGCCGCAAAGAGAGGCCATTTTGCAGGGGAAAAAGAAGTCATTTGGCCAACCTCTGGGCATCAGGTGAAAGCTGGCGTTTGGGGCTATAAGGCCGAGCTGGGATCTGGCTTCTGACCACTGTAGTTTTGGAGAAATCCACCAAAATTTGGAAATTTTTAGGTTGGGTGGTCAGGGTGGGCCAGGGCGAGTGGCCGCAAAGAGAGGCCATTTTTCAGGGGAAAAAGAAGTCATTTGGCCAACCTCTGGGCATCAGATGAAAGCTGGCGTTTGGGGCTATAAGGCCGAGCTGGGATCTGGCTTCTGACCACTGTAGTTTTGGAGAAATCCACCAAAATTTGGAAATTTTTAGGTTGGGTGCTCAGGGTGGGCCAGGGCGAGTGGCCGCAAAGAGAGGCCATTTTGCAGGGGAAAAAGAAGTCATTTGGCCAACCTCTGGGCATCAGGTGAAAGCTGGCGTTTGGGGCTATAAGGCCGAGCTGGGATCTGGCTTCTGACCACTGTAGTTTTGGAGAAATCCAACAAAATTTGGAAATTTTTAGGTTGGGTGGTCAGGGTGGGCCAGGGCGAGTGGCCGCAAAGAGAGGCCATTTTGCAGGGGAAAAAGAAGTCATTTGCCCAACCTCTGGGCATCAGATGAAAGCTGGCGTTTGGGGCTATAAGGCCGAGCTGGGATCTGGCTTCTGACCACTGTAGTTTTGGAGAAATCCACCAAAATTTGGAAATTTTTAGGTTGGGTGGTCAGGGTGGGCCAGGGCGAGTGGCCGCAAAGAGAGGCCATTTTGCAGGGGAAAAAGAAGTCATTTGCCCAACCTCTGGGCATCAGGTGAAAGCTGGCGTTTGGGGCTATAAGGCCGAGCTGGGATCTGGCTTCTGACCACTGTCGTTTTGGAGAAATCCAACAAAATTTGGAAATTTTTAGGTTGGGTGGTCAGGGTGGGCCAGGGTGAGTGGCCGCAAAGAGAGGCCATTTTGCAGGGGAAAAAGAAGTCATTTGCCCATCCTCTGGGCATCAGGTGAAAGCTGGCGTTTGGGGCTATAAGGCCGAGCTGGGATCTGGCTTCTGACCACTGTCGTTTTGGAGAAATCCAACAAAATTTGGAAATTTTTAGGTTGGGTGGTCAGGGTGGGCCAGGGTGAGTGGCCGCAAACAGAGGCCATTTTGCAGGGGAAAAAGAAGTCATTTGGCCAACCTCTGGGCATCAGGTGAAAGCTGGCGTTTGGGGCTATAAGGCCGAGCTGGGATCTGGCTTCTGACCACTGTAGTTTTGGAGAAATCCACCAAAATTTGGAAATTTTTAGGTTGGGTGGTCAGGGTGGGCCAGGGCGAGTGGCCGCAAACAGAGGCCATTTTGCAGGGGAAAAAGAAGTCATTTGGCCAACCTCTGGGCATCAGGTGAAAGCTGGCGTTTGGGGCTATAAGGCCGAGCTGGGATCTGGCTTCTGACCACTGTAGTTTTGGAGAAATCCAACAAAATTTGGAAATTTTTAGGTTGGGTGGTCAGGGTGGGCCAGGGCGAGTGGCCGCAAAGAGAGGCCATTTTGCAGGGGAAAAAGAAGTCATTTGGCCAACCTCTGGGCATCAGATGAAAGCTGGCATTTGGGGCTATAAGGCCGAGCTGGGATCTAGCTTCTGATCACTGTAGTTTTGGAGAAATCCAACAAAATTTGGAAATTTTTAGGTTGGGTGGTCAGGGTGGGCCAGGGCGAGTGGCCGCAAAGAGAGGCCATTTTGCAGGGGAAAAAGAAGTCATTTGGCCAACCTCTGGGCATCAGATGAAAGCTGGCGTTTGGGGCTATAAGGCCGAGCTGGGATCTGGCTTCTGACCACTGTAGTTTTGGAGAAATCCAACAAAATTTGGAAATTTTTAGGTTGGGTGGTCAGGGTGGGCCAGGGCGAGTGGCCGCAAAGAGAGGCCATTTTGCAGGGGAAAAAGAAGTCATTTGGCCAACCTCTGGGCATCAGATGAAAGCTGGTGTTTGGGGCTATAAGGCCGAGCTGGGATCTGGCTTCTGACCACTGTAGTTATGGAGAGATCCAACAAAATTTGGAAATTTTTAGGTTGGGTGGTCAGGGTGGGCCAGGGCGAGTGGCCGCAAAGAGAGGCCATTTTGCAGGGGAAAAAGAAGTCATTTGGCCAACCTCTGGGCATCAGATGAAAGCTGGCGTTTGGGGCTATAAGGCCGAGCTGGGATCTGGCTTCTGACCACTGTAGTTTTGGAGAAATCCAACAAAATTTGGAAATTTTTAGGTTGGGTGGTCAGGGTGGGCCAGGGCGAGTGGCCGCAAAGAGAGGCCATTTTGCAGGGGAAAAAGAAGTCATGTGGCCAACCTCTGGACATCAGATGAAAGCTGGCATTTGGGGCTATAAGGCCGAGCTGGGATCTGGCTTCTGACCACTGTCGTTTTGGAGAAATCCAGCATAATTTGGAAATTTTTAGGTTGGGTGGTCAGGGTGGGCCAGGGCGAGTGGCCGCAAAGAGAGGCCATTTTGCAGGGGAAAAAGAAGTCATTTGCCCAACCTATAAGCATCAGGTGAAAGCTGGCCTTTGGGGCTATAAGGCCAAGCTGGGATCCGGCTTCTGACCACTGTAGTTTTGGAGAAATCCAACACAATTTGGAAATTTTTAGGTTGGGTGGTCAGGGTGGGCCAGGGCGAGTGGCCGCAAAGAGAGGCCATTTTTCAGGGGAAAAAGAAGTCATTTGGCCAACCTCTGGGCATCAGATGAAAGCTGGCGTTTGGGGCTATAAGGCCGAGCTGGGATCTGGCTTCTGACCACTGTAGTTTTGGAGAAATCCACCAAAATTTGGAAATTTTTAGGTTGGGTGGTCAGGGTGGGCCAGGGCGAGTGGCCGCAAAGAGAGGCCATTTTGCAGGGGAAAAAGAAGTCATTTGGCCAACCTCTGGGCATCAGGTGAAAGCTGGCGTTTGGGGCTATAAGGCCGAGCTGGGATCTGGCTTCTGACCACTGTAGTTTTGGAGAAATCCAACAAAATTTGGAAATTTTTAGGTTGGGTGGTCAGGGTGGGCCAGGGCGAGTGGCCGCAAAGAGAGGCCATTTTGCAGGGGAAAAAGAAGTCATTTGCCCAACCTCTGGGCATCAGATGAAAGCTGGCGTTTGGGGCTATAAGGCCGAGCTGGGATCTGGCTTCTGACCACTGTAGTTTTGGACAAATCCAACAAAATTTGGAAATTTTTAGGTTGGGTGGTCAGGGTGGGCCAGGGCGAGTGGCCGCAAAGAGAGGCCATTTTTCAGGGGAAAAAGAAGTCATTTGGCCAACCTCTGGGCATCAGGTGAAAGCTGGCGTTTGGGGCTATAAGGCCGAGCTGGGATCTGGCTTCTGACCACTGTCGTTTTGGAGAAATCCAACAAAATTTGGAAATTTTTAGGTTGGGTGGTCAGGGTGGGCCAGGGCGAGTGGCCGCAAAGAGAGGCCATTTTGCAGGGGAAAAAGAAGTCATTTGGCCAACCTCTGGGCATCAGATGAAAGCTGGCGTTTGGGGCTATAAGGCCGAGCTGGGATCTGGCTTCTGACCACTGTAGTTTTGGAGAAATCCAACAAAATTTGGAAATTTTTAGGTTGGGTGGTCAGGGTGGGCCAGGGCGAGTGGCCGCAAAGAGAGGCCATTTTGCAGGGGAAAAAGAAGTCATTTGGCCAACCTCTGGGCATCAGATGAAAGCTGGCATTTGGGGCTATAAGGCCGAGCTGGGATCTGGCTTCTGACCACTTTAGTTTTGGAGAAATCCAACAAAATTTGGAAATTTTTAGGTTGGGTGGTCAGGGTGGGCCAGGGCGAGTGGCCGCAAAGAGAGGCCATTTTGCAGGGGAAAAAGAAGTCATTTGGCCAACCTCTGGGCATCAGGTGAAAGCTGGCGTTTGGGGCTATAAGGCCGAGCTGGGATCTGGCTTCTGACCACTGTAGTTTTGGAGAAATCCAACAAAATTTGGAAATTTTTAGGTTGGGTGGTCAGGGTGGGCCAGGGCGAGTGGCCGCAAAGAGAGGCCATTTTGCAGGGGAAAAAGAAGTCATTTGCCCAACCTCTGGGCATCAGATGAAAGCTGGCGTTTGGGGCTATAAGGCCGAGCTGGGATCTGGCTTCTGACCACTGTAGTTTTGGACAAATCCAACAAAATTTGGAAATTTTTAGGTTGGGTGGTCAGGGTGGGCCAGGGCGAGTGGCCGCAAAGAGAGGCCATTTTGCAGGGGAAAAAGAAGTCATTTGGCCAACCTCTGGGCATCAGATGAAAGCTGGCATTTGGGGCTATAAGGCCGAGCTGGGATCTGGCTTCTGACCACTTTAGTTTTGGAGAAATCCAACAAAATTTGGAAATTTTTAGGTTGGGTGGTCAGGGTGGGCCAGGGCGAGTGGCCGCAAAGAGAGGCCATTTTGCAGGGGAAAAAGAAGTCATTTGGCCAACCTCTGGGCATCAGGTGAAAGCTGGCGTTTGGGGCTATAAGGCCGAGCTGGGATCTGGCTTCTGACCACTGTAGTTTTGGAGAAATCCAACAAAATTTGGAAATTTTTAGGTTGGGTGGTCAGGGTGGGCCAGGGCGAGTGGCCGCAAAGAGAGGCCATTTTGCAGGGGAAAAAGAAGTCATTTGGCCAACCTCTGGGCATCAGATGAAAGCTGGCGTTTGGGGCTATAAGGCCGAGCTGGGATCTGGCTTCTGACCACTGTAGTTTTGGAGAAATCCAACAAAATTTGGAAATTTTTAGGTTGGGTGGTCAGGGTGGGCCAGGGCGAGTGGCCGCAAAGAGAGGCCATTTTTCAGGGGAAAAAGAAGTCATTTGGCCAACCTCTGGGCATCAGGTGAAAGCTGGCGTTTGGGGCTATAAGGCCGAGCTGGGATCTGACTTCTGACCACTGTCGTTTTGGAGAAATCCAACAAAATTTGGAAATTTTTAGGTTGGGTGGTCAGGGTGGGCCAGGGCGAGTGGCCGCAAAGAGAGGCCATTTTGCAGGGGAAAAAGAAGTCATTTGGCCAACCTCTGGGCATCAGATGAAAGCTGGCGTTTGGGGCTATAAGGCCGAGCTGGGATCTGGCTTCTGACCACTGTAGTTTTGGAGAAATCCAACAAAATTTGGAAATTTTTAGGTTGGGTGGTCAGGGTGGGCCAGGGCGAGTGGCCGCAAAGAGAGGCCATTTTGCAGGGGAAAAAGAAGTCATTTGGCCAACCTCTGGGCATCAGATGAAAGCTGGCATTGGGGGCTATAAGGCCGAGCTGGGATCTGGCTTCTGACCACTTTAGTTTTGGAGAAATCCAACAAAATTTGGAAATTTTTAGGTTGGGTGGTCAGGGTGGGCCAGGGCGAGTGGCCGCAAAGAGAGGCCATTTTGCAGGGGAAAAAGAAGTCATTTGGCCAACCTCTGGGCATCAGATGAAAGCTGGCGTTTGGGGCTATAAGGCCGAGCTGGGATCTGGCTTCTGACCACTGTAGTTTTGGAGAAATCCAACAAAATTTGGAAATTTTTAGGTTGGGTGGTCAGGGTGGGCCAGAGCGAGTGGCCGCAAAGAGAGGCCATTTTGCAGGGGAAAAAGAAGTCATTTGGCCAACCTCTGGGCATCAGATGAAAGCTGGCGTTTGGGGCTATAAGGCCGAGCTGGGATCTGGCTTCTGACCACTTTAGTTTTGGAGAAATCCAACAAAATTTGGAAATTTTTAGGTTGGGTGGTCAGGGTGGGCCAGGGCGAGTGGCCGCAAAGAGAGGCCATTTTGCAGGGGAAAAAGAAGTCATTTGGCCAACCTCTGGGCATCAGATGAAAGCTGGCGTTTGGGGCTATAAGGCCGAGCTGGGATCTGGCTTCTGACCACTGTAGTTTTGGAGAAATCCAACAAAATTTGGAAATTTTTAGGTTGGGTGGTCAGGGTGGGCCAGGGCGAGTGGCCGCAAAGAGAGGCCATTTTGCAGGGGAAAAAGAAGTCATTTGGCCAACCTCTGGGCATCAGATGAAAGCTGGCATTTGGGGCTATAAGGCCGAGCTGGGATCTAGCTTCTGATCACTGTAGTTTTGGAGAAATCCAACAAAATTTGGAAATTTTTAGGTTGGGTGGTCAGGGTGGGCCAGGGCGAGTGGCCGCAAAGAGAGGCCATTTTGCAGGGGAAAAAGAAGTCATTTGGCCAACCTCTGGGCATCAGATGAAAGCTGGCGTTTGGGGCTATAAGGCCGAGCTGGGATCTGGCTTCTGACCACTGTAGTTTTGGAGAAATCCAACAAAATTTGGAAATTTTTAGGTTGGGTGGTCAGGGTGGGCCAGGGCGAGTGGCCGCAAAGAGAGGCCATTTTGCAGGGGAAAAAGAAGTCATTTGGCCAACCTCTGGGCATCAGATGAAAGCTGGCGTTTGGGGCTATAAGGCCGAGCTGGGATCTGGCTTCTGACCACTGTAGTTTTGGAGAAATCCAACAAAATTTGGAAATTTTTAGGTTGGGTGGTCAGGGTGGGCCAGGGCGAGTGGCCGCAAAGAGAGGCCATTTTGCAGGGGAAAAAGAAGTCATTTGGCCAACCTCTGGGCATCAGATGAAAGCTGGCATTTGGGGCTATAAGGCCGAGCTGGGATCTGGCTTCTGACCACTGTAGTTTTGGAGAAATCCAACAAAATTTGGAAATTTTTAGGTTGGGTGGTCAGGGTGGGCCAGGGCGAGTGGCCGCAAAGAGAGGCCATTTTGCAGGGGAAAAAGAAGTCATGTGGCCAACCTCTGGACATCAGATGAAAGCTGGCATTTGGGGCTATAAGGCCGAGCTGGGATCTGGCTTCTGACCACTGTCGTTTTGGAGAAATCCAGCATAATTTGGAAATTTTTAGGTTGGGTGGTCAGGGTGGGCCAGGGCGAGTGGCCGCAAAGAGAGGCCATTTTGCAGGGGAAAAAGAAGTCATTTGGCCAACCTCTAAGCATCAGGTGAAAGCTGGCCTTTGGGGCTATAAGGCCAAGCTGGGATCTGGCTTCTGACCACTGTAGTTTTGGAGAAATCCAACACAATTTGGAAATTTTTAGGTTGGGTGGTCAGGGTGGGCCAGGGCGAGTGGCCGCAAAGAGAGGCCATTTTGCAGGGGAAAAAGAAGTCATTTGGCCAACCTCTGGGCATCAGATGAAAGCTGGCGTTTGGGGCTATAAGGCCGAGCTGGGATCTGGCTTCTGACCACTGTAGTTTTGGAGAAATCCACCAAAATTTGGAAATTTTTAGGTTGGGTGGTCAGGGTGGGCCAGGGCGAGTGGCCGCAAAGAGAGGCCATTTTGCAGGGGAAAAAGAAGTCATTTGGCCAACCTCTGGGCATCAGGTGAAAGCTGGCGTTTGGGGCTATAAGGCCGAGCTGGGATCTGGCTTCTGACCACTGTAGTTTTGGAGAAATCCAGCAAAATTTGGAAATTTTTAGGTTGGGTGGTCAGGGTGGGCCAGGGCGAGTGGCCGCAAAGAGAGGCCATTTTGCAGGGGAAAAAGAAGTCATTTGGCCAACCTCTGGGCATCAGATGAAAGCTGGCGTTTGGGGCTATAAGGCCGAGCTGGGATCTGGCTTCTGACCACTGTAGTTTTGGAGAAATCCAACAAAATTTGGAAATTTTTAGGTTGGGTGGTCAGGGTGGGCCAGGGCGAGTGGCCGCAAAGAGAGGCCATTTTTCAGGGGAAAAAGAAGTCATTTGGCCAACCTCTGGGCATCAGGTGAAAGCTGGCGTTTGGGGCTATAAGGCCGAGCTGGGATCTGGCTTCTGACCACTGTCGTTTTGGAGAAATCCAACAAAATTTGGAAATTTTTAGGTTGGGTGGTCAGGGTGGGCCAGGGCGAGTGGCCGCAAAGAGAGGCCATTTTGCAGGGGAAAAAGAAGTCATTTGGCCAACCTCTGGGCATCAGGTGAAAGCTGGCATTTGGGGCTATAAGGCCGAGCTGGGATCTGGCTTCTGACCACTGTAGTTTTGGAGAAATCCAACAAAATTTGGAAATTTTTAGGTTGGGTGGTCAGGGTGGGCCAGGGCGAGTGGCCGCAAAGAGAGGCCATTTTGCAGGGGAAAAAGAAGTCATTTGGCCAACCTCTGGGCATCAGATGAAAGCTGGCATTTGGGGCTATAAGGCCGAGCTGGGATCTAGCTTCTGATCACTGTAGTTTTGGAGAAATCCAACAAAATTTGGAAATTTTTAGGTTGGGTGGTCAGGGTGGGCCAGGGCGAGTGGCCGCAAAGAGAGGCCATTTTGCAGGGGAAAAAGATGTCATTTGGCCAACCTCTGGGCATCAGATGAAATCTGGCGTTTGGGGCTATAAGGCCGAGCTGGGATCTGGCTTCTGACCACTGTAGTTTTGGAGAAATCCAACAAAATTTGGAAATTTTTAGGTTGGGTGGTCAGGGTGGGCCAGGGCGAGTGGCCGCAAAGAGAGGCCATTTTGCAGGGGAAAAAGAAGTCATGTGGCCAACCTCTGGGCATCAGATGAAAGCTGGCGTTTGGGGCTATAAGGCCGAGCTGGGATCTGGCTTCTGACCACTGTAGTTATGGAGAAATCCAACAAAATTTGGAAATTTTTAGGTTGGGTGGTCAGGGTGGGCCAGGGCGAGTGGCCGCAAAGAGAGGCCATTTTGCAGGGGAAAAAGAAGTCATTTGGCCAACCTCTGGGCATCAGGTGAAAGCTGGCGTTTGGGGCTATAAGGCCGAGCTGGGATCTGGCTTCTGACCACTGTAGTTTTGGAGAAATCCACCAAAATTTGGAAATTTTTAGGTTGGGTGGTCAGGGTGGGCCAGGGCGAGTGGCCGCAAAGAGAGGCCATTTTTCAGGGGAAAAAGAAGTCATTTGGCCAACCTCTGGGCATCAGATGAAAGCTGGCGTTTGGGGCTATAAGGCCGAGCTGGGATCTGGCTTCTGACCACTGTAGTTTTGGAGAAATCCACCAAAATTTGGAAATTTTTAGGTTGGGTGCTCAGGGTGGGCCAGGGCGAGTGGCCGCAAAGAGAGGCCATTTTGCAGGGGAAAAAGAAGTCATTTGGCCAACCTCTGGGCATCAGGTGAAAGCTGGCGTTTGGGGCTATAAGGCCGAGCTGGGATCTGGCTTCTGACCACTGTAGTTTTGGAGAAATCCAACAAAATTTGGAAATTTTTAGGTTGGGTGGTCAGGGTGGGCCAGGGCGAGTGGCCGCAAAGAGAGGCCATTTTGCAGGGGAAAAAGAAGTCATTTGGCCAACCTCTGGGCATCAGATGAAAGCTGGCATTGGGGGCTATAAGGCCGAGCTGGGATCTGGCTTCTGACCACTTTAGTTTTGGAGAAATCCAACAAAATTTGGAAATTTTTAGGTTGGGTGGTCAGGGTGGGCCAGGGCGAGTGGCCGCAAAGAGAGGCCATTTTGCAGGGGAAAAAGAAGTCATTTGGCCAACCTCTGGGCATCAGGTGAAAGCTGGCGTTTGGGGCTATAAGGCCGAGCTGGGATCTGGCTTCTGACCACTGTAGTTTTGGAGAAATCCAACAAAATTTGGAAATTTTTAGGTTGGGTGGTCAGGGTGGGCCAGGGCGAGTGGCCGCAAAGAGAGGCCATTTTGCAGGGGAAAAAGAAGTCATTTGGCCAACCTCTGGGCATCAGATGAAAGCTGGCGTTTGGGGCTATAAGGCCGAGCTGGGATCTGGCTTCTGACCACTGTAGTTTTGGAGAAATCCAACAAAATTTGGAAATTTTTAGGTTGGGTGGTCAGGGTGGGCCAGGGCGAGTGGCCGCAAAGAGAGGCCATTTTGCAGGGGAAAAAGAAGTCATTTGGCCAACCTCTGGGCATCAGATGAAAGCTGGCATTTGGGGCTATAAGGCCGAGCTGGGATCTAGCTTCTGATCACTGTAGTTTTGGAGAAATCCAACAAAATTTGGAAATTTTTAGGTTGGGTGGTCAGGGTGGGCCAGGGCGAGTGGCCGCAAAGAGAGGCCATTTTGCAGGGGAAAAAGAAGTCATTTGGCCAACCTCTGGGCATCAGATGAAAGCTGGCGTTTGGGGCTATAAGGCCGAGCTGGGATCTGGCTTCTGACCACTGTAGTTTTGGAGAAATCCACCAAAATTTGGAAATTTTTAGGTTGGGTGGTCAGGGTGGGCCAGGGCGAGTGGCCGCAAAGAGAGGCCATTTTGCAGGGGAAAAAGAAGTCATTTGGCCAACCTCTGGGCATCAGATGAAAGCTGGCGTTTGGGGCTATAAGGCCGAGCTGGGATCTGGCTTCTGACCACTGTAGTTATGGAGAAATCCAACAAAATTTGGAAATTTTTAGGTTGGGTGGTCAGGGTGGGCCAGGGCGAGTGGCCGCAAAGAGAGGCCATTTTGCAGGGGAAAAAGAAGTCATTTGGCCAACCTCTGGGCATCAGATGAAAGCTGGCGTTTGGGGCTATAAGGCCGAGCTGGGATCTGGCTTCTGACCACTTTAGTTTTGGAGAAATCCAACAAAATTTGGAAATTTTTAGGTTGGGTGGTCAGGGTGGGCCAGGGCGAGTGGCCGCAAAGAGAGGCCATTTTGCAGGGGAAAAAGAAGTCATGTGGCCAACCTCTGGACATCAGATGAAAGCTGGCATTTGGGGCTATAAGGCCGAGCTGGGATCTGGCTTCTGACCACTGTCGTTTTGGAGAAATCCAGCATAATTTGGAAATTTTTAGGTTGGGTGGTCAGGGTGGGCCAGGGCGAGTGGCCGCAAAGAGAGGCCATTTTGCAGGGGAAAAAGAAGTCATTTGCCCAACCTCTAAGCATCAGGTGAAAGCTGGCCTTTGGGGCTATAAGGCCAAGCTGGGATCTGGCTTCTGACCACTGTAGTTTTGGAGAAATCCAACACAATTTGGAAATTTTTAGGTTGGGTGGTCAGGGTGGGCCAGGGCGAGTGGCCGCAAAGAGAGGCCATTTTTCAGGGGAAAAAGAAGTCATTTGGCCAACCTCTGGGCATCAGATGAAAGCTGGCGTTTGGGGCTATAAGGCCGAGCTGGGATCTGGCTTCTGACCACTGTAGTTTTGGAGAAATCCACCAAAATTTGGAAATTTTTAGGTTGGGTGGTCAGGGTGGGCCAGGGCGAGTGGCCGCAAAGAGAGGCCATTTTGCAGGGGAAAAAGAAGTCCTTTGGCCAACCTCTGGGCATCAGGTGAAAGCTGGCGTTTGGGGCTATAAGGCCGAGCTGGGATCTGGCTTCTGACCACTGTAGTTTTGGAGAAATCCAACAAAATTTGGAAATTTTTAGGTTGGGTGGTCAGGGTGGGCCAGGGCGAGTGGCCGCAAAGAGAGGCCATTTTGCAGGGGAAAAAGAAGTCATTTGCCCAACCTCTGGGCATCAGATGAAAGCTGGCGTTTGGGGCTATAAGGCCGAGCTGGGATCTGGCTTCTGACCACTGTAGTTTTGGACAAATCCAACAAAATTTGGAAATTTTTAGGTTGGGTGGTCAGGGTGGGCCAGGGCGAGTGGCCGCAAAGAGAGGCCATTTTTCAGGGGAAAAAGAAGTCATTTGGCCAACCTCTGGGCATCAGGTGAAAGCTGGCGTTTGGGGCTATAAGGCCGAGCTGGGATCTGGCTTCTGACCACTGTCGTTTTGGAGAAATCCAACAAAATTTGGAAATTTTTAGGTTGGGTGGTCAGGGTGGGCCAGGGCGAGTGGCCGCAAAGAGAGGCCATTTTGCAGGGGAAAAAGAAGTCATTTGGCCAACCTCTGGGCATCAGGTGAAAGCTGGCATTTGGGGCTATAAGGCCGAGCTGGGATCTGGCTTCTGACCACTGTAGTTTTGGAGAAATCCAACAAAATTTGGAAATTTTTAGGTTGGGTGGTCAGGGTGGGCCAGGGCGAGTGGCCGCAAAGAGAGGCCATTTTGCAGGGGAAAAAGATGTCATTTGGCCAACCTCTGGGCATCAGATGAAAGCTGGCGTTTGGGGCTATAAGGCCGAGCTGGGATCTGGCTTCTGACCACTGTAGTTTTGGAGAAATCCAACAAAATTTGGAAATTTTTAGGTTGGGTGGTCAGGGTGGGCCAGGGCGAGTGGCCGCAAAGAGAGGCCATTTTGCAGGGGAAAAAGAAGTCATGTGGCCAACCTCTGGGCATCAGATGAAAGCTGGCGTTTGGGGCTATAAGGCCGAGCTGGGATCTGGCTTCTGACCACTGTAGTTATGGAGAAATCCAACAAAATTTGGAAATTTTTAGGTTGGGTGGTCAGGGTGGGCCAGGGCGAGTGGCCGCAAAGAGAGGCCATTTTGCAGGGGAAAAAGAAGTCATTTGGCCAACCTCTGGGCATCAGATGAAAGCTGGCGTTTGGGGCTATAAGGCCGAGCTGGGATCTGGCTTCTGACCACTGTAGTTTTGGAGAAATCCAACAAAATTTGGAAATTTTTAGGTTGGGTGGTCAGGGTGGGCCAGGGCGAGTGGCCGCAAAGAGAGGCCATTTTTCAGGGGAAAAAGAAGTCATTTGGCCAACCTCTGGGCATCAGATGAAAGCTGGCATTTGGGGCTATAAGGCCGAGCTGGGATCTGGCTTCTGACCACTGTAGTTTTGGAGAAATCCACCAAAATTTGGAAATTTTTAGGTTAGGTGGTCAGGGTGGGCCAGGGCGAGTGGCCGCAAAGAGAGGCCATTTTGCAGGGGAAAAAGAAGTCATTTGGCCAACCTCTGGGCATCAGGTGAAAGCTGGCGTTTGGGGCTATAAGGCCGAGCTGGGATCTGGCTTCTGACCACTGTAGTTTTGGAGAAATCCAACAAAATTTGGAAATTTTTAGGTTGGGTGGTCAGGGTGGGCCAGGGCGAGTGGCCGCAAAGAGAGGCCATTTTGCAGGGGAAAAAGAAGTCATTTGCCCAACCTCTGGGCATCAGGTGAAAGCTGGCATTTGGGGCTATAAGGCCGAGCTGGGATCTGGCTTCTGACCACTGTAGTTTTGGAGAAATCCACCAAAATTTGGAAATTTTTAGGTTGGGTGGTCAGGGTGGGCCAGGGCGAGTGGCCGCAAAGAGAGGCCATTTTGCAGGGGAAAAAGAAGTCATTTGGCCAACCTCTGGGCATCAGGTGAAAGCTGGCGTTTGGGGCTATAAGGCCGAGCTGGGATCTGGCTTCTGACCACTGTCGTTTTGGAGAAATCCAACAAAATTTGGAAATTTTTAGGTTGGGTGGTCAGGGTGGGCCAGGGCGAGTGGCCGCAAAGAGAGGCCATTTTGCAGGGGAAAAAGAAGTCATTTGGCCAACCTCTGGGCATCAGGTGAAAGCTGGCATTTGGGGCTATAAGGCCGAGCTGGGATCTGGCTTCTGACCACTGTAGTTTTGGAGAAATCCAACAAAATTTGGAAATTTTTAGGTTGGGTGGTCAGGGTGGGCCAGGGCGAGTGGCCGCAAAGAGAGGCCATTTTGCAGGGGAAAAAGAAGTCATTTGGCCAACCTCTGGGCATCAGGTGAAAGCTGGCATTTGGGGCTATAAGGCCGAGCTGGGATCTAGCTTCTGATCACTGTAGTTTTGGAGAAATCCAACAAAATTTGGAAATTTTTAGGTTGGGTGGTCAGGGTGGGCCAGGGCGAGTGGCCGCAAAGAGAGGCCATTTTGCAGGGGAAAAAGAAGTCATTTGGCCAACCTCTGGGCATCAGATGAAAGCTGGCGTTTGGGGCTATAAGGCCGAGCTGGGATCTGGCTTCTGACCACTGTAGTTTTGGAGAAATCCAACAAAATTTGGAAATTTTTAGGTTGGGTGGTCAGGGTGGGCCAGGGCGAGTGGCCGCAAAGAGAGGCCATTTTGCAGGGGAAAAAGAAGTCATGTGGCCAACCTCTGGGCATCAGATGAAAGCTGGCGTTTGGGGCTATAAGGCCGAGCTGGGATCTGGCTTCTGACCACTGTAGTTATGGAGAAATCCAACAAAATTTGGAAATTTTTAGGTTGGGTGGTCAGGGTGGGCCAGGGCGAGTGGCCGCAAAGAGAGGCCATTTTGCAGGGGAAAAAGAAGTCATTTGGCCAACCTCAGGGCATCAGGTGAAAGCTGGCGTTTGGGGCTATAAGGCCGAGCTGGGATCTGGCTTCTGACCACTGTAGTTTTGGAGAAATCCAACAAAATTTGGAAATTTTTAGGTTGGGTGGTCAGGGTGGGCCAGGGCGAGTGGCCGCAAAGAGAGGCCATTTTGCAGGGGAAAAAGAAGTCATTTGGCCAACCTCTGGGCATCAGGTGAAAGCTGGCATTTGGGGCTATAAGGCCGAGCTGGGATCTGGCTTCTGACCACTGTAGTTTTGGAGAAATCCAACAAAATTTGGAAATTTTTAGGTTGGGTGGTCAGGGTGGGCCAGGGCGAGTGGCCGCAAAGAATGGCCATTTTGCAGGGGAAAAGAAGTCATTTGCCCAACCTCTGGGCATCAGATGAAAGCTGGCGTTTGGGGCTATAAGGCCGAGCTGGGATCTGGCTTCTGACCACTGTAGTTTTGGAGAAATCCAACAAAATTTGGAAATTTTTAGGTTGGGTGGTCAGGGTGGGCCAGGGCGAGTGGCCGCAAAGAGAGGCCATTTTGCAGGGGAAAAAGAAGTCATTTGGCCAACCTCTGGGCATCAGATGAAAGCTGGCATTTGGGGCTATAAGGCCGAGCTGGGATCTAGCTTCTGATCACTGTAGTTTTGGAGAAATCCAACAAAATTTGGAAATTTTTAGGTTGGGTGGTCAGGGTGGGCCAGGGCGAGTGGCCGCAAAGAGAGGCCATTTTGCAGGGGAAAAAGAAGTCATTTGGCCAACCTCTGGGCATCAGATGAAATCTGGCGTTTGGGGCTATAAGGCCGAGCTGGGATCTGGCTTCTGACCACTGTAGTTTTGGAGAAATCCAACAAAATTTGGAAATTTTTAGGTTGGGTGCTCAGGGTGGGCCAGGGCGAGTGGCCGCAAAGAGAGGCCATTTTGCAGGGGAAAAAGAAGTCATGTGGCCAACCTCTAAGCATCAGATGAAAGCTGGCGTTTGGGGCTATAAGGCCGAGCTGGGATCTGGCTTCTGACCACTGTAGTTATGGAGAAATCCAACAAAATTTGGAAATTTTTAGGTTGGGTGGTCAGTGTGGGCCAGGGCGAGTGGCCGCAAAGAGAGGCCATTTTGCAGGGGAAAAAGAAGTCATTTGGCCAACCTCTGGGCATCAGGTGAAAGCTGGCGTTTGGGGCTATAAGGCCGAGCTGGGATCTGGCTTCTGACCACTGTAGTTTTGGAGAAATCCAACAAAATTTGGAAATTTTTAGGTTGGGTGGTCAGGGTGGGCCAGGGCGAGTGGCCGCAAAGAGAGGCCATTTTTCAGGGGAAAAAGAAGTCATTTGGCCAACCTCTGGGCATCAGATGAAAGCTGGCGTTTGGGGCTATAAGGCCGAGCTGGGATCTGGCTTCTGACCACTGTAGTTTTGGAGAAATCCACCAAAATTTGGAAATTTTTAGGTTGGGTGGTCAGGGTGGGCCAGGGCGAGTGGCCGCAAAGAGAGGCCATTTTGCAGGGGAAAAAGAAGTCATTTGGCCAACCTCTGGGCATCAGGTGAAAGCTGGCGTTTGGGGCTATAAGGCCGAGCTGGGATCTGGCTTCTGACCACTGTAGTTTTGGAGAAATCCAACAAAATTTGGAAATTTTTAGGTTGGGTGGTCAGGGTGGGCCAGGGCGAGTGGCCGCAAAGAGAGGCCATTTTGCAGGGGAAAAAGAAGTCATTTGGCCAACCTCTGGGCATCAGATGAAAGCTGGCGTTTGGGGCTATAAGGCCGAGCTGGGATCTGGCTTCTGACCACTGTAGTTTTGGACAAATCCAACAAAATTTGGAAATTTTTAGGTTGGGTGGTCAGGGTGGGCCAGGGCGAGTGGCCGCAAAGAGAGGCCATTTTTCAGGGGAAAAAGAAGTCATTTGGCCAACCTCTGGGCATCAGGTGAAAGCTGTCGTTTGGGGCTATAAGGCCGAGCTGGGATCTGGCTTCTGACCACTGTCGTTTTGGAGAAATCCAACAAAATTTGGAAATTTTTAGGTTGGGTGGTCAGGGTGGGCCAGGGCAAGTGGCCGCAAAGAGAGGCCATTTTGCAGGGGAAAAAGAAGTCATTTGGCCAACCTCTGGGCATCAGGTGAAAGCTGGCATTTGGGGCTATAAGGCCGAGCTGGGATCTGGCTTCTGACCACTGTAGTTTTGGAGAAATCCAACAAAATTTGGAAATTTTTAGGTTGGGTGGTCAGGGTGGGCCAGGGCGAGTGGCCGCAAAGAGAGGCCATTTTGCAGGGGAAAAAGAAGTCATGTGGCCAACCTCTGGGCATCAGGTGAAAGCTGGCGTTTGGGGCTATAAGGCCGAGCTGGGATCTGGCTTCTGACCACTGTAGTTTTGGAGAAATCCAACAAAATTTGGAAATTTTTAGGTTGGGTGGTCAGGGTGGGCCAGGGCGAGTGGCCGCAAAGAATGGCCATTTTGCAGGGGAAAAGAAGTCATTTGCCCAACCTCTGGGCATCAGATGAAAGCTGGCGTTTGGGGCTATAAGGCCGAGCTGGGATCTGGCTTCTGACCACTGTAGTTTTGGACAAATCCAACAAAATTTGGAAATTTTTAGGTTGGGTGGTCAGGGTGGGCCAGGGCGAGTGGCCGCAAAGAGAGGCCATTTTGCAGGGGAAAAAGAAGTCATTTGGCCAACCTCTGGGCATCAGATGAAAGCTGGCATTTGGGGCTATAAGGCCGAGCTGGGATCTGGCTTCTGACCACTTTAGTTTTGGAGAAATCCAACAAAATTTGGAAATTTTTAGGTTGGGTGCTCAGGGTGGGCCAGGGCGAGTGGCCGCAAAGAGAGGCCATTTTGCAGGGGAAAAAGAAGTCATTTGGCCAACCTCTGGGCATCAGGTGAAAGCTGGCATTTGGGGCTATAAGGCCGAGCTGGGATCTGGCTTCTGACCACTGTAGTTTTGGAGAAATCCAACAAAATTTGGAAATTTTTAGGTTGGGTGGTCAGGGTGGGCCAGGGCGAGTGGCCGCAAAGAGAGGCCATTTTGCAGGGGAAAAAGAAGTCATTTGCCCAAACTCTGGGCATCAGATGAAATCTGGCGTTTGGGGCTATAAGGCCGAGCTGGGATCTAGCTTCTGATCACTGTAGTTTTGGAGAAATCCAACAAAATTTGGAAATTTTTAGGTTGGGTGGTCAGGGTGGGCCAGGGCGAGTGGCCGCAAAGAGAGGCCATTTTGCAGGGGAAAAAGAAGTCATTTGGCCAACCTCTGGGCATCAGGTGAAAGCTGGCATTTGGGGCTATAAGGCCGAGCTGGGATCTGGCTTCTGACCACTGTAGTTTTGGAGAAATCCAACAAAATTTGGAAATTTTTAGGTTGGGTGGTCAGGGTGGGCCAGGGCGAGTGGCCGCAAAGAGAGGCCATTTTGCAGGGGAAAAAGAAGTCATGTGGCCAACCTCTGGGCATCAGATGAAAGCTGGCGTTTGGGGCTATAAGGCCGAGCTGGGATCTGGCTTCTGACCACTGTAGTTATGGAGAAATCCAACAAAATTTGGAAATTTTTAGGTTGGGTGGTCAGGGTGGGCCAGGGCGAGTGGCCGCAAAGAGAGGCCATTTTGCAGGGGAAAAAGAAGTCATTTGGCCAACCTCTGGGCATCAGGTGAAAGCTGGCGTTTGGGGCTATAAGGCCGAGCTGGGATCTGGCTTCTGACCACTGTAGTTTTGGAGAAATCCAACAAAATTTGGAAATTTTTAGGTTGGGTGGTCAGGGTGGGCCAGGGCGAGTGGCCGCAAAGAGAGGCCATTTTGCAGGGGAAAAAGAAGTCATTTGGCCAACCTCTGGGCATCAGGTGAAAGCTGGCGTTTGGGGCTATAAGGCCGAGCTGGGATCTGGCTTCTGACCACTGTAGTTTTGGAGAAATCCAACAAAATTTGGAAATTTTTAGGTTGGGTGGTCAGGGTGGGCCAGGGCGAGTGGCCGCAAAGAGAGGCCATTTTTCAGGGGAAAAAGAAGTCATTTGGCCAACCTCTGGGCATCAGATGAAAGCTGGCGTTTGGGGCTATAAGGCCGAGCTGGGATCTGGCTTCTGACCACTGTAGTTTTGGAGAAATCCACCAAAATTTGGAAATTTTTAGGTTGGGTGGTCAGGGTGGGCCAGGGCGAGTGGCCGCAAAGAGAGGCCATTTTGCAGGGGAAAAAGAAGTCATTTGGCCAACCTCTGGGCATCAGGTGAAAGCTGGCGTTTGGGGCTATAAGGCCGAGCTGGGATCTGGCTTCTGACCACTGTAGTTTTGGAGAAATCCAACAAAATTTGGAAATTTTTAGGTTGGGTGGTCAGGGTGGGCCAGGGCGAGTGGCCGCAAAGAGAGGCCATTTTGCAGGGGAAAAAGAAGTCATTTGGCCAACCTCTGGGCATCAGATGAAAGCTGGCGTTTGGGGCTATAAGGCCGAGCTGGGATCTGGCTTCTGACCACTGTAGTTTTGGACAAATCCAACAAAATTTGGAAATTTTTAGGTTGGGTGGTCAGGGTGGGCCAGGGCGAGTGGCCGCAAAGAGAGGCCATTTTTCAGGGGAAAAAGAAGTCATTTGGCCAACCTCTGGGCATCAGGTGAAAGCTGTCGTTTGGGGCTATAAGGCCGAGCTGGGATCTGGCTTCTGACCACTGTCGTTTTGGAGAAATCCAACAAAATTTGGAAATTTTTAGGTTGGGTGGTCAGGGTGGGCCAGGGCAAGTGGCCGCAAAGAGAGGCCATTTTGCAGGGGAAAAAGAAGTCATTTGGCCAACCTCTGGGCATCAGGTGAAAGCTGGCATTTGGGGCTATAAGGCCGAGCTGGGATCTGGCTTCTGACCACTGTAGTTTTGGAGAAATCCAACAAAATTTGGAAATTTTTAGGTTGGGTGGTCAGGGTGGGCCAGGGCGAGTGGCCGCAAAGAGAGGCCATTTTGCAGGGGAAAAAGAAGTCATGTGGCCAACCTCTGGGCATCAGGTGAAAGCTGGCGTTTGGGGCTATAAGGCCGAGCTGGGATCTGGCTTCTGACCACTGTAGTTTTGGAGAAATCCAACAAAATTTGGAAATTTTTAGGTTGGGTGGTCAGGGTGGGCCAGGGCGAGTGGCCGCAAAGAATGGCCATTTTGCAGGGGAAAAGAAGTCATTTGCCCAACCTCTGGGCATCAGATGAAAGCTGGCGTTTGGGGCTATAAGGCCGAGCTGGGATCTGGCTTCTGACCACTGTAGTTTTGGACAAATCCAACAAAATTTGGAAATTTTTAGGTTGGGTGGTCAGGGTGGGCCAGGGCGAGTGGCCGCAAAGAGAGGCCATTTTGCAGGGGAAAAAGAAGTCATTTGGCCAACCTCTGGGCATCAGATGAAAGCTGGCATTTGGGGCTATAAGGCCGAGCTGGGATCTGGCTTCTGACCACTTTAGTTTTGGAGAAATCCAACAAAATTTGGAAATTTTTAGGTTGGGTGCTCAGGGTGGGCCAGGGCGAGTGGCCGCAAAGAGAGGCCATTTTGCAGGGGAAAAAGAAGTCATTTGGCCAACCTCTGGGCATCAGGTGAAAGCTGGCATTTGGGGCTATAAGGCCGAGCTGGGATCTGGCTTCTGACCACTGTAGTTTTGGAGAAATCCAACAAAATTTGGAAATTTTTAGGTTGGGTGGTCAGGGTGGGCCAGGGCGAGTGGCCGCAAAGAATGGCCATTTTGCAGGGGAAAAAGAAGTCATTTGCCCAAACTCTGGGCATCAGATGAAATCTGGCGTTTGGGGCTATAAGGCCGAGCTGGGATCTAGCTTCTGATCACTGTAGTTTTGGAGAAATCCAACAAAATTTGGAAATTTTTAGGTTGGGTGGTCAGGGTGGGCCAGGGCGAGTGGCCGCAAAGAGAGGCCATTTTGCAGGGGAAAAAGAAGTCATTTGGCCAACCTCTGGGCATCAGATGAAATCTGGCGTTTGGGGCTATAAGGCCGAGCTGGGATCTGGCTTCTGACCACTGTAGTTTTGGAGAAATCCAACAAAATTTGGAAATTTTTAGGTTGGGTGGTCAGGGTGGGCCAGGGCGAGTGGCCGCAAAGAGAGGCCATTTTGCAGGGGAAAAAGAAGTCATGTGGCCAACCTCTGGGCATCAGATGAAAGCTGGCGTTTGGGGCTATAAGGCCGAGCTGGGATCTGGCTTCTGACCACTGTAGTTATGGAGAAATCCAACAAAATTTGGAAATTTTTAGGTTGGGTGGTCAGGGTGGGCCAGGGCGAGTGGCCGCAAAGAGAGGCCATTTTGCAGGGGAAAAAGAAGTCATTTGGCCAACCTCTGGGCATCAGGTGAAAGCTGGCGTTTGGGGCTATAAGGCCGAGCTGGGATCTGGCTTCTGACCACTGTAGTTTTGGAGAAATCCAACAAAATTTGGAAATTTTTAGGTTGGGTGGTCAGGGTGGGCCAGGGCGAGTGGCCGCAAAGAATGGCCATTTTGCAAGGGAAAAGAAGTCATTTGCCCAACCTCTGGGCATCAGATGAAAGCTGGCGTTTGGGGCTATAAGGCCGAGCTGGGATCTGGCTTCTGACCACTGTAGTTTTGGACAAATCCAACAAAATTTGGAAATTTTTAGGTTGGGTGGTCAGGGTGGGCCAGGGCGAGTGGCCGCAAAGAGAGGCCATTTTGCAGGGGAAAAAAAAGTCATTTGGCCAACCTCTGGGCATCAGATGAAAGCTGGCATTTGGGGCTATAAGGCCGAGCTGGGATCTGGCTTCTGACCACTTTAGTTTTGGAGAAATCCAACAAAATTTGGAAATTTTTAGGTTGGGTGGTCAGGGTGGGCCAGGGCGAGTGGCCGCAAAGAGAGGCCATTTTGCAGGGGAAAAAGAAGTCATTTGGCCAACCTCTGGGCATCAGATGAAAGCTGGCGTTTGGGGCTATAAGGCCGAGCTGGGATCTGGCTTCTGACCACTGTCGTTTTGGAGAAATCCAACAAAATTTGGAAATTTTTAGGTTGGGTGGTCAGGGTGGGCCAGGGCGAGTGGCCGCAAAGAGAGGCCATTTTGCAGGGGAAAAAGAAGTCATTTGGCCAACCTCTGGGCATCAGGTGAAAGCTGGCATTTGGGGCTATAAGGCCGAGCTGGGATCTGGCTTCTGACCACTGTAGTTTCGGAGAAATCCAACAAAATTTGGAAATTTTTAGGTTGGGTGGTCAGGGTGGGCCAGGGCGAGTGGCCGCAAAGAGAGGCCATTTTGCAGGGGAAAAAGAAGTCATGTGGCCAACCTCTAAGCATCAGGTGAAAGCTGGCCTTTGGGGCTATAAGGCCAAGCTGGGATCTGGCTTCTGACCACTGTAGTTTTGGAGAAATCCAACACAATTTGGAAATTTTTAGGTTGGGTGGTCAGGGTGGGCCAGGGCGAGTGGCCGCAAAGAGAGGCCATTTTGCAGGGGAAAAAGAAGTCATTTGGCCAACCTCTGGGCATCAGATGAAAGCTGGCGTTTGGGGCTATAAGGCCGAGCTGGGATCTGGCTTCTGACCACTGTAGTTTTGGAGAAATCCAACAAAATTTGGAAATTTTTAGGTTGGGTGCTCAGGGTGGGCCAGGGCGAGTGGCCGCAAAGAGAGGCCATTTTTCAGGGGAAAAAGAAGTCATTTGGCCAACCTCTGGGCATCAGGTGAAAGCTGGCGTTTGGGGCTATAAGGCCGAGCTGGGATCTGGCTTCTGACCACTGTCGTTTTGGAGAAATCCAACAAAATTTGGAAATTTTTAGGTTGGGTGGTCAGGGTGGGCCAGGGCGAGTGGCCGCAAAGAGAGGCCATTTTGCAGGGGAAAAAGAAGTCATTTGGCCAACCTCTGGGCATCAGGTGAAAGCTGGCATTTGGGGCTATAAGGCCGAGCTGGGATCTGGCTTCTGACCACTGTAGTTTTGGAGAAATCCAACAAAATTTGGAAATTTTTAGGTTGGGTGGTCAGGGTGGGCCAGGGCGAGTGGCCGCAAAGAGAGGCCATTTTGCAGGGGAAAAAGAAGTCATGTGGCCAACCTCTGGGCATCAGGTGAAAGCTGGCGTTTGGGGCTATAAGGCCGAGCTGGGATCTGGCTTCTGACCACTGTAGTTTTGGAGAAATCCAACAAAATTTGGAAATTTTTAGGTTGGGTGGTCAGGGTGGGCCAGGGCGAGTGGCCGCAAAGAATGGCCATTTTGCAGGGGAAAAAGAAGTCATTTGCCCAACCTCTGGGCATCAGGTGAAAGCTGGCATTTGGGGCTATAAGGCCGAGCTGGGATCTGGCTTCTGACCACTGTAGTTTTGGAGAAATCCAACAAAATTTGGAAATTTTTAGGTTGGGTGGTCAGGGTGGGCCAGGGCGAGTGGCCGCAAAGAGAGGCCATTTTGCAGGGGAAAAAGAAGTCATGTGGCCAACCTCTGGGCATCAGGTGAAAGCTGGCGTTTGGGGCTATAAGGCCGAGCTGGGATCTGGCTTCTGACCACTGTAGTTTTGGAGAAATCCAACAAAATTTGGAAATTTTTAGGTTGGGTGGTCAGGGTGGGCCAGGGCGAGTGGCCGCAAAGAATGGCCATTTTGCAGGGGAAAAGAAGTCATTTGCCCAACCTCTGGGCATCAGATGAAAGCTGGCGTTTGGGGCTATAAGGCCGAGCTGGGATCTGGCTTCTGACCACTGTAGTTTTGGACAAATCCAACAAAATTTGGAAATTTTTAGGTTGGGTGGTCAGGGTGGGCCAGGGCGAGTGGCCGCAAAGAGAGGCCATTTTGCAGGGGAAAAAGAAGTCATTTGGCCAACCTCTGGGCATCAGATGAAAGCTGGCATTTGGGGCTATAAGGCCGAGCTGGGATCTGGCTTCTGACCACTTTAGTTTTGGAGAAATCCAACAAAATTTGGAAATTTTTAGGTTGGGTGCTCAGGGTGGGCCAGGGCGAGTGGCCGCAAAGAGAGGCCATTTTGCAGGGGAAAAAGAAGTCATTTGGCCAACCTCTGGGCATCAGGTGAAAGCTGGCATTTGGGGCTATAAGGCCGAGCTGGGATCTGGCTTCTGACCACTGTAGTTTTGGAGAAATCCAACAAAATTTGGAAATTTTTAGGTTGGGTGGTCAGGGTGGGCCAGGGCGAGTGGCCGCAAAGAGAGGCCATTTTGCAGGGGAAAAAGAAGTCATTTGCCCAAACTCTGGGCATCAGATGAAATCTGGCGTTTGGGGCTATAAGGCCGAGCTGGGATCTAGCTTCTGATCACTGTAGTTTTGGAGAAATCCAACAAAATTTGGAAATTTTTAGGTTGGGTGGTCAGGGTGGGCCAGGGCGAGTGGCCGCAAAGAGAGGCCATTTTGCAGGGGAAAAAGAAGTCATTTGGCCAACCTCTGGGCATCAGATGAAATCTGGCGTTTGGGGCTATAAGGCCGAGCTGGGATCTGGCTTCTGACCACTGTAGTTTTGGAGAAATCCAACAAAATTTGGAAATTTTTAGGTTGGGTGGTCAGGGTGGGCCAGGGCGAGTGGCCGCAAAGAGAGGCCATTTTGCAGGGGAAAAAGAAGTCATGTGGCCAACCTCTGGGCATCAGATGAAAGCTGGCGTTTGGGGCTATAAGGCCGAGCTGGGATCTGGCTTCTGACCACTGTAGTTTTGGAGAAATCCAACAAAATTTGGAAATTTTTAGGTTGGGTGGTCAGGGTGGGCCAGGGCGAGTGGCCGCAAAGAGAGGCCATTTTGCAGGGGAAAAAGAAGTCATGTGGCCAACCTCTGGGCATCAGATGAAAGCTGGCGTTTGGGGCTATAAGGCCGAGCTGGGATCTGGCTTCTGACCACTGTAGTTATGGAGAAATCCAACAAAATTTGGAAATTTTTAGGTTGGGTGGTCAGGGTGGGCCAGGGCGAGTGGCCGCAAAGAGAGGCCATTTTGCAGGGGAAAAAGAAGTCATTTGGCCAACCTCTGGGCATCAGGTGAAAGCTGGCGTTTGGGACTATAAGGCCGAGCTGGGATCTGGCTTCTGACCACTGTAGTTTTGGAGAAATCCAACAAAATTTGGAAATTTTTAGGTTGGGTGCTCAGGGTGGGCCAGGGCGAGTGGCCGCAAAGAATGGCCATTTTGCAGGGGAAAAGAAGTCATTTGCCCAACCTCTGGGCATCAGATGAAAGCTGGCGTTTGGGGCTATAAGGCCGAGCTGGGATCTGGCTTCTGACCACTGTAGTTTTGGAGAAATCCAACAAAATTTGGAAATTTTTAGGTTGGGTGGTCAGGGTGGGCCAGGGCGAGTGGCCGCAAAGAGAGGCCATTTTGCAGGGGAAAAAGAAGTCATTTGCCCAACCTCTGGGCATCAGATGAAAGCTGGCATTTGGGGCTATAAGGCCGAGCTGGGATCTGGCTTCTGACCACTTTAGTTTTGGAGAAATCCAACAAAATTTGGAAATTTTTAGGTTGGGTGGTCAGGGTGGGCCAGGGCGAGTGGCCGCAAAGAGAGGCCATTTTGCAGGGGAAAAAGAAGTCATTTGGCCAACCTCTGGGCATCAGATGAAAGCTGGCGTTTGGGGCTATAAGGCCGAGCTGGGATCTGGCTTCTGACCACTGTAGTTTTGGAGAAATCCAACAAAATTTGGAAATTTTTAGGTTGGGTGGTCAGGGTGGGCCAGGGCGAGTGGCCGCAAAGAGAGGCCATTTTGCAGGGGAAAAAGAAGTCATTTGGCCAACCTCTGGGCATCAGGTGAAAGCTGGCATTTGGGGCTATAAGGCCGAGCTGGGATCTGGCTTCTGACCACTGTAGTTTCGGAGAAATCCAACAAAATTTGGAAATTTTTAGGTTGGGTGGTCAGGGTGGGCCAGGGCGAGTGGCCGCAAAGAGAGGCCATTTTGCAGGGGAAAAAGAAGTCATTTGGCCAACCTCTGGGCATCAGGTGAAAGCTGGCCTTTGGGGCTATAAGGCCGAGCTGGGATCTGGCTTCTGACCACTGTAGTTTCGGAGAAATCCAACAAAATTTGGAAATTTTTAGGTTGGGTGGTCAGGGTGGGCCAGGGCGAGTGGCCGCAAAGAGAGGCCATTTTGCAGGGGAAAAAGAAGTCATTTGGCCAACCTCTGGGCATCAGGTGAAAGCTGGCCTTTGGGGCTATAAGGCCGAGCTGGGATCTGGCTTCTGACCACTGTAGTTTTGGAGAAATCCAACAAAATTTGGAAATTTTTAGGTTGGGTGGTCAGGGTGGGCCAGGGCGAGTGGCCGCAAAGAGAGGCCATTTTTCAGGGGAAAAAGAAGTCATTTGGCCAACCTCTGGGCATCAGATGAAAGCTGGCGTTTGGGGCTGTAAGGCCGAGCTGGGATCTGGCTTCTGACCACTGTAGTTTTGGAGAAATCCAACAAAATTTGGAAATTTTTAGGTTGGGTGGTCAGGGTGGGCCAGGGCGAGTGGCCGCAAAGAGAGGCCATTTTGCAGGGGAAAAAGAAGTCATTTGCCCAACCTCTGGGCATCAGATGAAAGCTGGCATTTGGGGCTATAAGGCCGAGCTGGGATCTGGCTTCTGACCACTGTAGTTTTGGAGAAATCCAACAAAATTTGGAAATTTTTAGGTTGGGTGGTCAGGGTGGGCCAGGGCGAGTGGCCGCAAAGAGAGGCTATTTTGCAGGGGAAAAAGTAGTCATTTGGCCAACCTCTGGGCATCAGATGAAAGCTGGCATTTGGGGCTATAAGGCCGAGCTGGGATCTGGCTTCTGACCACTGTAGTTTTGGAGAAATCCAACAAAATTTGGAAATTTTTAGGTTGGGTGGTCAGGGTGGGCCAGGGCGAGTGGCCGCAAAGAGAGGCCATTTTGCAGGGGAAAAAGAAGTCATTTGGCCAACCTCTGGGCATCAGGTGAAAGCTGGCATTTGGGGCTATAAGGCCGAGCTGGGATCTGGCTTCTGACCACTGTAGTTTTGGAGAAATCCAACAAAATTTGGAAATTTTTAGGTTGGGTGGTCAGGGTGGGCCAGGGCGAGTGGCCGCAAAGAGAGGCCATTTTGCAGGGGAAAAAGAAGTCATGTGGCCAACCTCTGGACATCAGATGAAAGCTGGCGTTTGGGGCTATAAGGCCGAGCTGGGATCTGGCTTCTGACCACTGTAGTTTTGGAGAAATCCAGCAAAATTTGGAAATTTTTAGGTTGGGTGGTCAGGGTGGGCCAGGGCGAGTGGCCGCAAAGAGAGGCCATTTTGCAGGGGAAAAAGAAGTCATTTGCCCAACCTCTAAGCATCAGGTGAAAGCTGGCCTTTGGGGCTATAAGGCCGAGCTGGGATCTGGCTTCTGACCACTGTAGTTTTGGAGAAATCCAACAAAATTTGGAAATTTTTAGGTTGGGTGGTCAGGGTGGGCCAGGGCGAGTGGCCGCAAAGAGAGGCCATTTTGCAGGGGAAAAAGAAGTCATGTGGCCAACCTCTGGACATCAGATGAAAGCTGGCCTTTGGGGCTATAAGGCCGAGCTGGGATCTGGCTTCTGACCACTTTAGTTTTGGAGAAATCCAACACAATTTGGAAATTTTTAGGTTGGCTGGTCAGGGTGGGCCAGGGCGAGTGGCCGCAAAGAGAGGCCATTTTGCAGGGGAAAAAGAAGTCATTTGCCCAACCTCTAAGCATCAGGTGAAAGCTGGCCTTTGGGGCTATAAGGCCGAGCTGGGATCTGGCTTCTGACCACTGTAGTTTTGGAGAAATCCAACAAAATTTGGAAATTTTTAGGTTGGGTGGTCAGGGTGGGCCAGGGCGAGTGGCCGCAAAGAGAGGCCATTTTGCAGGGGAAAAAGAAGTCATTTGGCCAACCTCTGGGCATCAGATGAAAGCTGGCGTTTGGGGCTATAAGGCCGAGCTGGGATCTGGCTTCTGACCACTGTAGTTTTGGAGAAATCCAACAAAATTTGGAAATTTTTAGGTTGGGTGGTCAGGGTGGGCCAGGGCGAGTGGCCGCAAAGAGAGGCCATTTTGCAGGGGAAAAAGAAGTCATTTGGCCAACCTCTGGGCATCAGATGAAAGCTGGCGTTTGGGGCTATAAGGCCGAGCTGGGATCTGGCTTCTGACCACTGTAGTTTTGGAGAAATCCAACAAAATTTGGAAATTTTTAGGTTGGGTGGTCAGGGTGGGCCAGGGCGAGTGGCCGCAAAGAGAGGCCATTTTGCAGGGGAAAAAGAAGTCATTTGGCCAACCTCTGGGCATCAGATGAAAGCTGGCGTTTGGGGCTATAAGGCCGAGCTGGGATCTGGCTTCTGACCACTTTAGTTTTGGAGAAATCCAACAAAATTTGGAAATTTTTAGGTTGGGTGGTCAGGGTGGGCCAGGGCGAGTGGCCGCAAAGAGAGGCCATTTTGCAGGGGAAAAAGAAGTCATTTGGCCAACCTCTGGGCATCAGATGAAAGCTGGCGTTTGGGGCTATAAGGCCGAGCTGGGATCTGGCTTCTGACCACTTTAGTTTTGGAGAAATCCAACAAAATTTGGAAATTTTTAGGTTGGGTGGTCAGGGTGGGCCAGGGCGAGTGGCCGCAAAGAGAGGCCATTTTGCAGGGGAAAAAGAAGTCATTTGCCCAACCTCTGGGCATCAGATGAAAGCTGGCGTTTGGGGCTATAAGGCCGAGCTGGGATCTGGCTTCTGACCACTGTAGTTTTGGAGAAATCCAACAAAATTTGGAAATTTTTAGGTTGGGTGGTCAGGGTGGGCCAGGGCGAGTGGCCGCAAAGAGAGGCCATTTTGCAGGGGAAAAAGAAGTCATGTGGCCAACCTCTGGGCATCAGGTGAAAGCTGGCATTTGGGGCTATAAGGCCGAGCTGGGATCTGGCTTCTGACCACTGTAGTTTTGGAGAAATCCACCAAAATTTGGAAATTTTTAGGTTGGGTGGTCAGGGTGGGCCAGGGCGAGTGGCCGCAAAGAGAGGCCATTTTGCAGGGGAAAAAGAAGTCATGTGGCCAACCTCTAAGCATCAGGTGAAAGCTGGCCTTTGGGGCTATAAGGCCGAGCTGGGATCTGGCTTCTGACCACTTTAGTTTTGGAGAAATCCAACACAATTTGGAAATTTTTAGGTTGGCTGGTCAGGGTGGGCCAGGGCGAGTGGCCGCAAAGAGAGGCCATTTTGCAGGGGAAAAAGAAGTCATTTGCCCAACCTCTAAGCATCAGGTGAAAGCTGGCCTTTGGGGCTATAAGGCCGAGCTGGGATCTGGCTTCTGACCACTGTAGTTTTGGAGAAATCCAACAAAATTTGGAAATTTTTAGGTTGGGTGGTCAGGGTGGGCCAGGGCGAGTGGCCGCAAAGAGAGGCCATTTTGCAGGGGAAAAAGAAGTCATTTGGCCAACCTCTGGGCATCAGATGAAAGCTGGCGTTTGGGGCTATAAGGCCGAGCTGGGATCTGGCTTCTGACCACTGTAGTTTTGGAGAAATCCAACAAAATTTGGAAATTTTTAGGTTGGGTGGTCAGGGTGGGCCAGGGCGAGTGGCCGCAAAGAGAGGCCATTTTGCAGGGGAAAAAGAAGTCATTTGGCCAACCTCTGGGCATCAGGTGAAAGCTGGCATTTGGGGCTATAAGGCCAAGCTGGGATCTGGCTTCTGACCACTGTAGTTTTGGAGAAATCCAACAAAATTTGGAAATTTTTAGGTTGGGTGGTCAGGGTGGGCCAGGGCGAGTGGCCGCAAAGAGAGGCCATTTTGCAGGGGAAAAAGAAGTCATGTGGCCAACCTCTAAGCATCAGGTGAAAGCTGGCCTTTGGGGCTATAAGGCCGAGCTGGGATCTGGCTTCTGACCACTTTAGTTTTGGAGAAATCCAACACAATTTGGAAATTTTTAGGTTGGTCGGTCAGGGTGGGTCAGGGCGAGTGGCCGCAAAGAGAGGCCATTTTGCAGGGGAAAAAGAAGTCATTTGCCCAACCTCTAAGCATCAGGTGAAAGCTGGCGTTTGGGGCTATAAGGCCGAGATGGGATCTGGCTTCTGACCACTGTAGTTTTGGAGAAATCCAACAAAATTTGGAAATTTTTAGGTTGGGTGGTCAGGGTGGGCCAGGGCGAGTGGCCGCAAAGAGAGGCCATTTTGCAGGGGAAAAAGAAGTCATTTGGCCAACCTCTGGGCATCAGATGAAAGCTGGCGTTTGGGGCTATAAAGCCGAGCTGGGATCTGGCTTCTGACCACTGTAGTTTTGGAGAAATCCAACAAAATTTGGAAATTTTTAGGTTGGGTGGTCAGGGTGGGCCAGGGCGAGTGGCCGCAAAGAGAGGCCATTTTGCAGGGGAAAAAGAAGTCATTTGGCCAACCTCTGGGCATCAGGTGAAAGCTGGCATTTGGGGCTATAAGGCCGAGCTGGGATCTGGCTTCTGACCACTGTAGTTTTGGAGAAATCCAACAAAATTTGGAAATTTTTAGGTTGGGTGGTCAGGGTGGGCCAGGGCGAGTGGCCGCAAAGAGAGGCCATTTTGCAGGGGAAAAAGAAGTCATTTGCCCAACCTCTGGGCATCAGATGAAAGCTGGAATTTGGGGCTATAAGGCCGAGCTGGGATCTGGCTTCTGACCACTGTAGTTTTGGAGAAATCCAACAAAATTTGGAAATTTTTAGGTTGGGTGGTCAGGGTGGGCCAGGGCGAGTGGCCGCAAAGAGAGGCCATTTTGCAGGGGAAAAAGAAGTCATTTGCCCAACCTCTGGGCATCAGATGAAAGCTGGCGTTTGGGGCTATAAGGCCGAGCTGGGATCTGGCTTCTGACCACTTTAGTTTTGGAGAAATCCAACAAAATTTGGAAATTTTTAGGTTGGGTGGTCAGGGTGGGCCAGGGCGAGTGGCCGCAAAGAGAGGCCATTTTGCAGGGGAAAAAGAAGTCATTTGGCCAACCTCTGGGCATCAGATGAAAGCTGGCGTTTGGGGCTATAAGGCCGAGCTGGGATCTGGCTTCTGACCACTTTAGTTTTGGAGAAATCCAACAAAATTTGGAAATTTTTAGGTTGGGTGGTCAGGGTGGGCCAGGGCGAGTGGCCGCAAAGAGAGGCCATTTTGCAGGGGAAAAAGAAGTCATTTGGCCAACCTCTGGGCATCAGATGAAAGCTGGCGTTTGGGGCTATAAGGCCGAGCTGGGATCTGGCTTCTGACCACTGTCGTTTTGGAGAAATCCAACAAAATTTGGAAATTTTTAGGTTGGGTGGTCAGGGTGGGCCAGGGCGAGTGGCCGCAAAGAGAGGCCATTTTGCAGGGGAAAAAGAAGTCATTTGGCCAACCTCTGGGCATCAGATGAAAGCTGGCGTTTGGGGCTATAAGGCCGAGCTGGGATCTGGCTTCTGACCACTGTCGTTTTGGAGAAATCCACCAAAATTTGGAAATTTTTAGGTTGGGTGGTCAGGGTGGGCCAGGGCGAGTGGCCGCAAAGAGAGGCCATTTTGCAGGGGAAAAAGAAGTCATGTGGCCAACCTCTGGACATCAGATGAAAGCTGGCGTTTGGGGCTATAAGGCCGAGCTGGGATCTGGCTTCTGACCACTGTCGTTTTGGAGAAATCCAGCAAAATTTGGAAATTTTTAGGTTGGGTGGTCAGGGTGGGCCAGAGCGAGTGGCCGCAAAGAGAGGCCATTTTGCAGGGGAAAAAAAAGTCATTTGCCCAACCTCTAAGCATCAGGTGAAAGCTGGCGTTTGGGGCTATAAGGCCGAGCTGGGATCTGGCTTCTGACCACTTTAGTTTTGGAGAAATCCAACACAATTTGGAAATTTTTAGGTTGGGTGGTCAGGGTGGGCCAGGGCGAGTGGCCGCAAAGAGAGGCCATTTTGCAGGGGAAAAAGAAGTCATTTGCCCAACCTCTGGGCATCAGGTGAAAGCTGGCGTTTGGGGCTATAAGGCCGAGCTGGGATCTGGCTTCTGACCACTGTAGTTTTGGAGAAATCCAACAAAATTTGGAAATGTTTAGGTTGGGTGGTCAGGGTGGGCCAGGGCGAGTGGCCGCAAAGAGAGGCCATTTTGCAGGGGAAAAAGAAGTCATTTGGCCAACCTCTGGGCATCAGATGAAAGCTGGCGTTTGGGGCTATAAGGCCGAGCTGGGATCTGGCTTCTGACCACTGTAGTTTTGGACAAATCCAACAAAATTTGGAAATTTTTAGGTTGGGTGGTCAGGGTGGGCCAGGGCGAGTGGCCGCAAAGAGAGGCCATTTTGCAGGGGAAAAAGAAGTCATTTGCCCAACCTCTGGGCATCAGGTGAAAGCTGGCGTTTGGGGCTATAAGGCCGAGCTGGGATCTGGCTTCTGACCACTGTAGTTTTGGAGAAATCCAGCAAAATTTGGAAATTTTTAGGTTGGGTGGTCAGGGTGGGCCAGGGCGAGTGGCCGCAAAGAGAGGCCATTTTGCAGGGGAAAAAGAAGTCCTTTGGCCAACCTCTGGGCATCAGGTGAAAGCTGGCCTTTGGGGCTATAAGGCCGAGCTGGGATCTGGCTTCTGACCACTGTAGTTTTGGAGAAATCCAACAAAATTTGGAAATTTTTAGGTTGGGTGGTCAGGGTGGGCCAGGGCGAGTGGCCGCAAAGAGAGGCCATTTTGCAGGGGAAAAAGAAGTCATTTGGCCAACCTCTGGGCATCAGATGAAAGCTGGCGTTTGGGGCTATAAGGCCGAGCTGGGATCTGGCTTCTGACCACTGTAGTTTTGGAGAAATCCACCAAAATTTGGAAATTTTTAGGTTGGGTGGTCAGGGTGGGCCAGGGCGAGTGGCCGCAAAGAGAGGCCATTTTGCAGGGGAAAAGAAGTCATTTGGCCAACCTCTGGGCATCAGGTGAAAGCTGGCGTTTGGGGCTATAAGGCCGAGCTGGGATCTGGCTTCTGACCACTGTAGTTTTGGAGAAATCCAACAAAATTTGGAAATTTTTAGGTTGGGTGGTCAGGGTGGGCCAGGGCGAGTGGCCGCAAAGAGAGGCCATTTTGCAGGGGAAAAAGAAGTCATTTGGCCAACCTCTGGGCATCAGATGAAAGCTGGCGTTTGGGGCTATAAGGCCGAGCTGGGATCTGGCTTCTGACCACTTTAGTTTTGGAGAAATCCAACAAAATTTGGAAATTTTTAGGTTGGGTGGTCAGGGTGGGCCAGGGCGAGTGGCCGCAAGGAGAGGCCATTTTGCAGGGGAAAAAGAAGTCATTTGCCCAACCTCTGGGCATCAGGTGAAAGCTGGCATTTGGGGCTATAAGGCCGAGCTGGGATCTGGCTTCTGACCACTGTAGTTTTGGAGAAATCCAACAAAATTTGGAAATTTTTAGGTTGGGTGGTCAGGGTGGGCCAGGGCGAGTGGCCGCAAAGAGAGGCCATTTTGCAGGGGAAAAAGAAGTCATTTGGCCAACCTCTGGGCATCAGATGAAAGCTGGCGTTTGGGGCTATAAGGCCGAGCTGGGATCTGGCTTCTGACCACTGTAGTTTTGGAGAAATCCAACAAAATTTGGAAATTTTTAGGTTGGGTGCTCAGGGTGGGCCAGGGCGAGTGGCCGCAAAGAGAGGCCATTTTGCAGGGGAAAAAGAAGTCATTTGGCCAACCTCTGGGCATCAGGTGAAAGCTGGCGTTTGGGGCTATAAGGCCGAGCTGGGATCTGGCTTCTGACCACTGTAGTTTTGGAGAAATCCAACAAAATTTGGAAATTTTTAGGTTGGGTGGTCAGGGTGGGCCAGGGCGAGTGGCCGCAAAGAGAGGCCATTTTGCTGGGGAAAAGAAGTCATTTGCCCAACCTCTGGGCATCAGGTGAAAGCTGGCATTTGGGGCTATAAGGCCGAGCTGGGATCTGGCTTCTGACCACTGTAGTTTTGGAGAAATCCAACAAAATTTGGAAATGTTTAGGTTGGGTGGTCAGGGTGGGCCAGGGCGAGTGGCCGCAAAGAGAGGCCATTTTGCAGGGGAAAAAGAAGTCATTTGGCCAACCTCTGGGCATCAGATGAAAGCTGGCGTTTGGGGCTATAAGGCCGAGCTGGGATCTGGCTTCTGACCACTGTAGTTTTGGACAAATCCAACAAAATTTGGAAATTTTTAGGTTGGGTGGTCAGGGTGGGCCAGGGCGAGTGGCCGCAAAGAGAGGCCATTTTGCAGGGGAAAAAGAAGTCATTTGCCCAACCTCTGGGCATCAGGTGAAAGCTGGCGTTTGGGGCTATAAGGCCGAGCTGGGATCTGGCTTCTGACCACTGTAGTTTTGGAGAAATCCAGCAAAATTTGGAAATTTTTAGGTTGGGTGGTCAGGGTGGGCCAGGGCGAGTGGCCGCAAAGAGAGGCCATTTTGCAGGGGAAAAAGAAGTCCTTTGGCCAACCTCTGGGCATCAGGTGAAAGCTGGCCTTTGGGGCTATAAGGCCGAGCTGGGATCTGGCTTCTGACCACTGTAGATTTGGAGAAATCCAACAAAATTTGGAAATTTTTAGGTTGGGTGGTCAGGGTGGGCCAGGGCGAGTGGCCGCAAAGAGAGGCCATTTTGCAGGGGAAAAAGAAGTCATTTGGCCAACCTCTGGGCATCAGATGAAAGCTGGCGTTTGGGGCTATAAGGCCGAGCTGGGATCTGGCTTCTGACCACTGTAGTTTTGGAGAAATCCACCAAAATTTGGAAATTTTTAGGTTGGGTGGTCAGGGTGGGCCAGGGCGAGTGGCCGCAAAGAGAGGCCATTTTGCAGGGGAAAAGAAGTCATTTGGCCAACCTCTGGGCATCAGGTGAAAGCTGGCGTTTGGGGCTATAAGGCCGAGCTGGGATCTGGCTTCTGACCACTGTAGTTTTGGAGAAATCCAACAAAATTTGGAAATTTTTAGGTTGGGTGGTCAGGGTGGGCCAGGGCGAGTGGCCGCAAAGAGAGGCCATTTTGCAGGGGAAAAAGAAGTCATTTGGCCAACCTCTGGGCATCAGATGAAAGCTGGCGTTTGGGGCTATAAGGCCGAGCTGGGATCTGGCTTCTGACCACTTTAGTTTTGGAGAAATCCAACAAAATTTGGAAATTTTTAGGTTGGGTGGTCAGGGTGGGCCAGGGCGAGTGGCCGCAAGGAGAGGCCATTTTGCAGGGGAAAAAGAAGTCATTTGCCCAACCTCTGGGCATCAGGTGAAAGCTGGCATTTGGGGCTATAAGGCCGAGCTGGGATCTGGCTTCTGACCACTGTAGTTTTGGAGAAATCCAACAAAATTTGGAAATTTTTAGGTTGGGTGGTCAGGGTGGGCCAGGGCGAGTGGCCGCAAAGAGAGGCCATTTTGCAGGGGAAAAAGAAGTCATTTGGCCAACCTCTGGGCATCAGATGAAAGCTGGCGTTTGGGGCTATAAGGCCGAGCTGGGATCTGGCTTCTGACCACTGTAGTTTTGGAGAAATCCAACAAAATTTGGAAATTTTTAGGTTGGGTGCTCAGGGTGGGCCAGGGCGAGTGGCCGCAAAGAGAGGCCATTTTGCAGGGGAAAAAGAAGTCATTTGGCCAACCTCTGGGCATCAGGTGAAAGCTGGCGTTTGGGGCTATAAGGCCGAGCTGGGATCTGGCTTCTGACCACTGTAGTTTTGGAGAAATCCAACAAAATTTGGAAATTTTTAGGTTGGGTGGTCAGGGTGGGCCAGGGCGAGTGGCCGCAAAGAGAGGCCATTTTGCTGGGGAAAAGAAGTCATTTGCCCAACCTCTGGGCATCAGGTGAAAGCTGGCATTTGGGGCTATAAGGCCGAGCTGGGATCTGGCTTCTGACCACTGTAGTTTTGGAGAAATCCAACAAAATTTGGAAATTTTTAGGTTGGGTGGTCAGGGTGGGCCAGGGCGAGTGGCCGCAAAGAGAGGCCATTTTGCAGGGGAAAAAGAAGTCATGTGGCCAACCTCTGGACATCAGATGAAAGCTGGCGTTTGGGGCTATAAGGCCGAGCTGGGATCTGGCTTGTGACCACTGTCGTTTTGGAGAAATCCAGCAAAATTTGGAAATTTTTAGGTTGGGTGGTCAGGGTGGGCCAGAGCGAGTGGCCGCAAAGAGAGGCCATTTTGCAGGGGAAAAAGAAGTCATTTGCCCAACCTCTAAGCATCAGGTGAAAGCTGGCCTTTGGGGCTATAAGGCCGAGCTGGGATCTGGCTTCTGACCACTGTAGTTTTGGACAAATCCAACACAATTTGGAAATTTTTAGGTTGGGTGGTCAGGGTGGGCCAGGGCGAGTGGCCGCAAAGAGAGGCCATTTTGCTGGGGAAAAGAAGTCATTTGGCCAACCTCTGGGCATCAGGTGAAAGCTGGCATTTGGGGCTATAAGGCCGAGCTGGGATCTGGCTTCTGACCACTGTAGTTTTGGAGAAATCCAACAAAATTTGGAAATTTTTAGGTTGGGTGGTCAGGGTGGGCCAGGGCGAGTGGCCGCAAAGAGAGGCCATTTTGCAGGGGAAAAAGAAGTCATGTGGCCAACCTCTGGACATCAGATGAAAGCTGGCATTTGGGGCTATAAGGCCGAGCTGGGATCTGGCTTGTGACCACTGTCGTTTTGGAGAAATCCAGCAAAATTTGGAAATTTTTAGGTTGGGTGGTCAGGGTGGGCCAGAGCGAGTGGCCGCAAAGAGAGGCCATTTTGCAGGGGAAAAAGAAGTCATTTGCCCAACCTCTAAGCATCAGGTGAAAGCTGGCGTATGGGGCTATAAGGCCGAGCTGGGATCTGGCTTCTGACCACTGTAGTTTTGGAGAAATCCAACACAATTTGGAAATTTTTAGGTTGGGTGGTCAGGGTGGGCCAGGGCGAGTGGCCGCAAAGAGAGGCCATTTTGCAGGGGAAAAAGAAGTCATTTGCCCAACCTCTGGGCATCAGGTGAAAGCTGGCATTTGGGGCTATAAGGCCGAGCTGGGATCTGGCTTCTGACCACTGTAGATTTGGAGAAATCCAACAAAATTTGGAAATTTTTAGGTTGGGTGGTCAGGGTGGGCCAGGGCGAGTGGCCGCAAAGAGAGGCCATTTTGCAGGGGAAAAAGAAGTCATGTGGCCAACCTCTGGACATCAGATGAAAACTGGCGTTTGGGGCTATAAGGCCGAGCTGGGATCTGGCTTCTGACCACTGTCGTTTTGGAGAAATCCAGCAAAATTTGGAAATTTTTAGGTTGGGTGGTCAGGGTGGGCCAGGGCGAGTGGCCGCAAAGAGAGGCCATTTTGCTGGGGAAAAAGAAGTCATTTGGCCAACCTCTGGGCATCAGATGAAAGCTGGCGTTTGGGGCTATAAGGCCGAGCTGGGATCTGGCTTCTGACCACTGTAGTTTTGGAGAAATCCAACACAATTTGGAAATTTTTAGGTTGGGTGCTCAGGGTGGGCCAGGGTGAGTGGCCGCAGAGAGAGGCCATTTTGCAGGGGAAAAAGAAGTCATTTGGCCAACCTCTAAGCATCAGGTGAAAGCTGGAGTTTGGGGCTATAAGGCCGAGCTGGGATCTGGCTTCTGACCACTGTAGTTTTGGAGAAATCCAACAAAATTTGGAAATTTTTAGGTTGGGTGGTCAGGGTGGGCCAGGGCGAGTGGCCGCAAAGATAGGCCATTTTGCAGGGGAAAAAGAAGTCATTTGGCCAACCTCTGGGCATCAGGTGAAAGCTGGCATTTGGGGCTATAAGGCCGAGCTGGGATCTGGCTTCTGACCACTGTAGATTTGGAGAAATCCAACAAAATTTGGAAATTTTTAGGTTGGGTGGTCAGGGTGGGCCAGGGCGAGTGGCCGCAAAGAGAGGCCATTTTGCAGGGGAAAAAGAAGTCATGTGGCCAACCTCTGGACATCAGATGAAAGCTGGCGTTTGGGGCTATAAGGCCGAGCTGGGATCTGGCTTCTGACCACTGTCGTTTTGGAGAAATCCAACAAAATTTGGAAATTTTTAGGTTGGGTGCTCAGGGTGGGCCAGGGCGAGTGGCCGCAAAGAGAGGCCATTTTGCAGGGGAAAAAGAAGTCATTTGGCCAACCTCTGGGCATCAGGTGAAAGCTGGCGTTTGGGGCTATAAGGCCGAGCTGGGATCTGGCTTCTGACCACTGTAGTTTTGGAGAAATCCAACAAAATTTGGAAATTTTTAGGTTGGGTGGTCAGGGTGGGCCAGGGCGAGTGGCCGCAAAGAGAGGCCATTTTGCTGGGGAAAAGAAGTCATTTGCCCAACCTCTGGGCATCAGGTGAAAGCTGGCATTTGGGGCTATAAGGCCGAGCTGGGATCTGGCTTCTGACCACTGTAGTTTTGGAGAAATCCAACAAAATTTGGAAATTTTTAGGTTGGGTGGTCAGGGTGGGCCAGGGCGAGTGGCCGCAAAGAGAGGCCATTTTGCAGGGGAAAAAGAAGTCATGTGGCCAACCTCTGGACATCAGATGAAAGCTGGCGTTTGGGGCTATAAGGCCGAGCTGGGATCTGGCTTCTGACCACTGTCGTTTTGGAGAAATCCAGCAAAATTTGGAAATTTTTAGGTTGGGTGGTCAGGGTGGGCCAGAGCGAGTGGCCGCAAAGAGAGGCCATTTTGCAGGGGAAAAAGAAGTCATTTGCCCAACCTCTAAGCATCAGGTGAAAGCTGGCCTTTGGGGCTATAAGGCCGAGCTGGGATCTGGCTTCTGACCACTGTAGTTTTGGAGAAATCCAACACAATTTGGAAATTTTTAGGTTGGGTGGTCAGGGTGGGCCAGGGCGAGTGGCCGCAAAGAGAGGCCATTTTGCTGGGGAAAAGAAGTCATTTGCCCAACATCTGGGCATCAGGTGAAAGCTGGCATTTGGGGCTATAAGGCCGAGCTGGGATCTGGCTTCTGACCACTGTAGTTTTGGAGAAATCCAACAAAATTTGGAAATTTTTAGGTTGGGTGGTCAGGGTGGGCCAGGGCGAGTGGCCGCAGAGAGAGGCCATTTTGCAGGGGAAAAAGAAGTCATGTGGCCAACCTCTGGACATCAGATGAAAGCTGGCGTTTGGGGCTATAAGGCCGAGCTGGGATCTGGCTTGTGACCACTGTCGTTTTGGAGAAATCCAGCAAAATTTGGAAATTTTTAGGTTGGGTGGTCAGGGTGGGCCAGAGCGAGTGGCCGCAAAGAGAGGCCATTTTGCAGGGGAAAAGAAGTCATTTGCCCAACCTCTAAGCATCAGGTGAAAGCTGGCGTATGGGGCTATAAGGCCGAGCTGGGATCTGGCTTCTGACCACTGTAGTTTTGGAGAAATCCAACACAATTTGGAAATTTTTAGGTTGGGTGGTCAGGGTGGGCCAGGGCGAGTGGCCGCAAAGAGAGGCCATTTTGCAGGGGAAAAGAAGTCATTTGCCCAACCTCTGGGCAATCAGGTGAAAGCTGGCATTTGGGGCTATAAGGCCGAGCTGGGATCTGGCTTCTGACCACTGTAGATTTGGAGAAATCCAACAAAATTTGGAAATTTTTAGGTTGGGTGGTCAGGGTGGGCCAGGGCGAGTGGCCGCAAAGAGAGGCATTTTGCAGGGGAAAAAGAAGTCATGTGGCCAACCTCTGGACATCAGATGAAAGCTGGCGTTTGGGGCTATAAGGCCGAGCTGGGATCTGGCTTCTGACCACTGTAGTTTTGGAGAAATCCAGCAAAATTTGGAAATTTTTAGGTTGGGTGGTCAGGGTGGGCCAGGGCGAGTGCCGCAAAGAGAGGCCATTTTGCATGGGAAAAAGAAGTCATTTGGCCAACCTCTGGGCATCAGATGAAAGCTGGCCTTTGGGGCTATAAGGCCGAGCTGGGATCTGGCTTCTGACCACTGTAGTTTTGGAGAAATCCAACACAATTTGGAAATTTTAGGTTGGGTGGTCAGGGTGGGCCAGGGTGAGTGGCCGCAGAGAGAGGCCATTTTGCAGGGGAAAAAGAAGTCATTTGCCCAACCTCTAAGCATCAGATGAAAGCTGGCGTTTGGGGCTATAAGGCCGAGCTGGGATCTGGCTTCTGACCACTTTAGTTTTGGAGAAATCCAACAAAATTTGGAAATTTTTTAGGTTGGGTGGTCAGGGTGGGCCAGGGCGAGTGGCCGCAAGGAGAGGCCATTTTGCAGGGGAAAAAGAAGTCATTTGCCCAACCTCTGGGCATCAGGTGAAAGCTGGCATTTGGGGCTATAAGGCCGAGCTGGGATCTGGCTTCTGACCACTGTAGTTTTGGAGAAATCCAACAAAATTTGGAAATTTTTAGGTTGGGTGGTCAGGGTGGGCCAGGGCGAGTGGCCGCAAAGAGAGGCCATTTTGCAGGGGAAAAAGAAGTCATTTGGCCAACCTCTGGGCATCAGATGAAAGCTGGCGTTTGGGGCTATAAGGCCGAGCTGGGATCTGGCTTCTGACCACTGTAGTTTTGGAGAAATCCAACAAAATTTGGAATTTTTAGGTTGGGTGCTCAGGGTGGGCCAGGGCGAGTGGCCGCAAAGAGAGGCCATTTTGCAGGGGAAAAAGAAGTCATTTGGCCAACCTCTGGGCATCAGGTGAAAGCTGGCGTTTGGGGCTATAAGGCCGAGCTGGGATCTGGCTTCTGACCACTGTAAGTTTTGGAGAAATCCAACAAAATTTGGAAATTTTTAGGTTGGGTGGTCAGGGTGGGCCAGGGCGAGTGGCCGCAAAGAGAGGCCATTTTGCTGGGGAAAGAAGTCATTTGCCCAACCTCTGGGCATCAGGTGAAAGCTGGCATTTGGGGCTATAAGGCCGAGCTGGGATCTGGCTTCTGACCACTGTAGTTTTGGAGAAATCCAACAAAATTTGGAAATTTTTTAGGTTGGGTGGTCAGGGTGGGCCAGGGCGAGTGGCCGCAAAGAGAGGCCATTTTGCAGGGGAAAAAGAAGTCATGTGGCCAACCTCTGGACATCAGATGAAAGCTGGCGTTTGGGGCTATAAGGCCGAGCTGGGATCTGGCTTGTGACCACTGTCGTTTTGGAGAAATCCAGCAAAATTTGGAAATTTTTAGGTTGGGTGGTCAGGGTGGGCCAGAGCGAGTGGCCGCAAAGAGAGGCCATTTTGCAGGGGAAAAAGAAGTCATTTGCCCAACCTCTAAGCATCAGGTGAAAGCTGGCCCTTTGGGGCTATAAGGCCGAGCTGGGATCTGGCCTTCTGACCACTGTAGTTTTGGACAAATCCAACACAATTTGGAAATTTTTAGGTTGGGTGGTCAGGGTGGGCCAGGGCGAGTGGCCGCAAAGAGAGGCCATTTTGCTGGGGAAAAGAAGTCATTTGGCCAACCTCTGGGCAATCAGGTGAAAGCTGGCATTTGGGGCTATAAGGCCGAGCTGGGATCTGGCTTCTGACCACTGTAGTTTTGGAGAAATCCAACAAAATTTGGAAATTTTTAGGTTGGGTGGTCAGGGTGGGCCAGGGCGAGTGGCCGCAAAGAGAGGCCATTTTGCAGGGGAAAAAAGAAGTCATGTGGCCAACCTCTGGACATCAGATGAAAGCTGGCATTTGGGGCTATAAGGCCGAGCTGGGATCTGCTTGTGACCACTGTCGTTTTGGAGAAATCCAGCAAAATTTGGAAATTTTAGGTTGGGTGGTCAGGGTGGGCCAGAGCGAGTGGCCGCAAAGAGAGGCCATTTTGCAGGGGAAAAAGAAGTCATTTGCCCAACCTCTAAGCATCAGGTGAAAGCTGGCGTATGGGGCTATAAGGCCGAGCTGGGATCTGGCTTCTGACCACCTGTAGTTTTGGAGAAATCCAACACAATTTGGAAATTTTTAGGTTGGGTGGTCAGGGTGGGCCAGGGCGAGTGGCCGCAAAGAGAGGCCATTTTGCAGGGGAAAAAGAAGTCATTTGCCCAACCTCTGGGCATCAGGTTGAAAGCTGGCATTTGGGGCTATAAGGCCGAGCTGGGATCTGGCTTCTGACCACTGTAGATTTGGAGAAATCCAACAAATTTGGAAATTTTTAGGTTGGGTGGTCAGGGTGGGCCTGGGCGAGTGGCCGCAAAGAGAGGCCATTTTGCAGGGGAAAAAGAAGTCATGTGGCCAACCTCTGGACATCAGATGAAAACTGGCGTTTGGGGCTATAAGGCCGAGCTGGGATCTGGCTTCTGACCACTGTCGTTTTGGAGAAATCCAGCAAAATTTGGAAATTTTAGGTTGGGTGGTCAGGGTGGGCCAGGGCGAGTGGCCGCAAAGAGAGGCCATTTTGCTGGGGAAAAAGAAGTCATTTGGCCAACCTCTGGGCATCAGATGAAAGCTGGCGTTTGGGGCTATAAGGCCGAGCTGGGATCTGGCTTCTGACCACTGTAGTTTTGGAGAAATCCAACACAATTTGGAAATTTTTAGGTTGGGTGCTCAGGGTGGGCCAGGGTGAGTGGCCGCAGAGAGAGGCCATTTTGCAGGGGAAAAAGAAGTCATTTGGCCAACCTCTAAGCATCAGGTGAAAGCTGGAGTTTGGGGCTATAAGGCCGAGCTGGGATCTGGCTTCTGACCACTGTAGTTTTGGAGAAATCCAACAAAATTTGGAAATTTTTAGGTGTTGGGTGGTCAGGGTGGGCCAGGGCGAGTGGCCGCAAAGATAGGCCATTTTGCAGGGGAAAAAGAAGTCATTTGGCCAACCTCTGGGCATCAGGTGAAAGCTGGCATTTGGGGCTATAAGGCCGAGCTGGGATCTGGCTTCTGACCACTGTAGATTTGGAGAAATCCAACAAAATTTGGAAATTTTTAGGTTGGGTGGTCAGGGTGGGCCAGGGCGAGTGGCCGCAAAGAGAGGCCATTTTGCAGGGGAAAAAGAAGTCATGTGGCCAACCTCTGGACATCAGATGAAAGCTGGCGTTTGGGGCTATAAGGCCGAGCTGGGATCTGGCTTCTGACCACTGTCGTTTTGGAGAAATCCAACAAAATTTGGAAATTTTTAGGTTGGGTGCTCAGGGGTGGGCCAGGGCGAGTGGCCGCAAAGAGAGGCCATTTTGCAGGGAAAAAGAAGTCATTTGCCAACCTCTGGGCATCAGGTGAAAGCTGGCGTTTGGGGCTATAAGGCCGAGCTGGATCTGGCTTCTGACCACTGTAGTTTTGGAGAAATCCAACAAAATTTGGAAATTTTTAGGTTGGGTGGTCAGGGTGGGCCAGGGCGAGTGGCCGCAAAGAGAGGCCATTTTGCTGGGGAAAAGAAGTCATTTGCCCAACCTCTGGGCATCAGGTGAAAGCTGGCATTTGGGGCTATAAGGCCGAGCTGGATCTGGCTTCTGACCACTGTAGTTTTGGAGAAATCCAACAAAATTTGGAAATTTTTAGGTTGGGTGGTCAGGGGTGGGCCAGGGCGAGTGGCCGCAAAGAGAGGCCATTTTGCAGGGGAAAAAGAAGTCATGTGGCCAACCTCTGGACATCAGATGAAAGCTGGCGTTTGGGGCTATAAGGCCGAGCTGGGATCTGGCTTCTGACCACTGTCGTTTTGGAGAAATCCAGCAAAATTTGGAAATTTTTAGGTTGGGTGGTCAGGGTGGGCCAGAGCGAGTGGCCGCAAAGAGAGGCCATTTTGCAGGGGAAAAAGAAGTCATTTGCCCAACCTCTAAGCATCAGGTGAAAGCTGGCCTTTGGGGGCTATAAGGCCGAGCTGGGATCTGGCTTCTGACCACTGTAGTTTTGGAGAAATCCAACACAATTTGGAAATTTTTAGGTTGGGTGGTCAGGGTGGGCCAGGGCGAGTGGCCGCAAAGAGAGGCCATTTTGCTGGGGAAAAGAAGTCATTTGCCCAACATCTGGGCATCAGGTGAAAGCTGGCATTTGGGGCTATAAGGCCGAGCTGGGATCTGGCTTCTGACCACTGTAGTTTTGGAGAAATCCAACAAAATTTGGAAATTTTTAGGTTGGGTGGTCAGGGTGGGCCAGGGCGAGTGGCCGCAGAGAGAGGCCATTTTGCAGGGGAAAAAGAAGTCATGTGGCCAACCTCTGGACATCAGATGAAAGCTGGCGTTTGGGGCTATAAGGCCGAGCTGGGATCTGGCTTGTGACCACTGTCGTTTTGGAGAAATCCAGCAAAATTTGGAAATTTTTAGGTTGGGTGGTCAGGGTGGGCCAGAGCGAGTGGCCGCAAAGAGAGGCCATTTTGCAGGGGAAAAAGAAGTCATTTGCCCAACCTCTAAGCATCAGGTGAAAGCTGGCGTATGGGGCTATAAGGCCGAGCTGGGATCTGGCTTCTGACCACTGTAGTTTTGGAGAAATCCAACACAATTTGGAAATTTTTAGGTTGGGTGGTCAGGGTGGCCAGGCGAGTGGCCGCAAAGAGAGGCCATTTTGCAGGGGAAAAAGAAGTCATTTGCCCAACCTCTGGGCATCAGGTGAAAGCTGGCATTTGGGGCTATAAGGCCGAGCTGGGATCTGGCTTCTGACCACTGTAGATTTGGAGAAATCCAACAAAAATTTGGAAATTTTTAGGTTGGGTGGTCAGGGTGGGCCAGGGCGAGTGGCCGCAAAGAGAGGCCATTTTGCAGGGGAAAAAGAAGTCATGTGGCCAACCTCTGGACATCAGATGAAAGCTGGCGTTTGGGGCTATAAGGCCGAGCTGGGATCTGGCTTCTGACCACTGTAGTTTTGGAGAAATCCAGCAAAATTTGGAAATTTTTAGGTTGGGTGGTCAGGGTGGGCCAGGGCGAGTGGCCGCAAAGAGAGGCCATTTTGCATGGGAAAAAGAAGTCATTTGGCCAACCTCTGGGCATCAGATGAAAGCTGGCCTTTGGGGCTATAAGGCCGAGCTGGGATCTGGCTTCTGACCACTGTAGTTTTGGAGAAATCCAACACAATTTGGAAATTTTTAGGTTGGGTGGTCAGGGTGGGCCAGGGTGAGTGGCCGCAGAGAGAGGCCATTTTGCAGGGGAAAAAGAAGTCATTTGCCCAACCTCTAAGCATCAGATGAAAGCTGGCGTTTGGGGCTATAAGGCCGAGCTGGGATCTGGCTTCTGACCACTTTAGTTTTGGAGAAATCCAACAAAATTTGGAAATTTTAGGTTGGGTGGTCAGGGTGGGCCAGGGCGAGTGGCCGCAAGGAGAGGCCATTTTGCAGGGGAAAAAGAAGTCATTTGCCCAACCTCTGGGCATCAGGTGAAAGCTGGCATTTGGGGCTATAAGGCCGAGCTGGGATCTGGCTTCTGACCACTGTAGTTTTGGAGAAATCCAACAAAATTTGGAAATTTTAGGTTGGGTGGTCAGGGTGGGGCCAGGGCGAGTGGCCGCAAAGAGAGGCCATTTTGCAGGGGAAAAAGAAGTCATTTGGCCAACCTCTGGGCATCAGATGAAAGCTGGCGTTTGGGGCTATAAGGCCGAGCTGGGATCTGGCTTCTGACCACTGTAGTTTTGGAGAAATCCAACAAATTTGGAAATTTTTAGGTTGGGTGCTCAGGGTGGGCCAGGGCGAGTGGCCGCAAAGAGAGGCCATTTTGCAGGGGAAAAAGAAGTCATTTGGCCAACCTCTGGGCATCAGGTGAAAGCTGGCGTTTGGGGCTATAAGGCCGAGCTGGGATCTGGCTTCTGACCACTGTAGTTTTGGAGAAATCCAACAAAATTTGGAAATTTTTAGGTTGGGTGGTCAGGGTGGGCCAGGGCGAGTGGCCGCAAAGAGAGGCCATTTTGCTGGGGAAAAGAAGTCATTTGCCCAACCTCTGGGCATCAGGTGAAAGCTGGCATTTGGGGCTATAAGGCCGAGCTGGGATCTGGCTTCTGACCACTGTAGTTTTGGAGAAATCCAACAAAATTTGGAAATTTTTAGGTTGGGTGGTCAGGGTGGGCCAGGGCGAGTGGCCGCAAAGAGAGGCCATTTTGCAGGGGAAAAAGAAGTCATGTGGCCAACCTCTGGACATCAGATGAAAGCTGGCGTTTGGGGCTATAAGGCCGAGCTGGGATCTGGCTTGTGACCACTGTCGTTTTGGAGAAATCCAGCAAAATTTGGAAATTTTTAGGTTGGGTGGTCAGGTGGGCCAGAGCGAGTGGCCGCAAAGAGAGGCCATTTTGCAGGGGAAAAAGAAGTCATTTGCCCAACTCTAAGCATCAGGTGAAAGCTGGCCTTTGGGCTATAAGGCCGAGCTGGGATCTGGCTTCTGACCACTGTAGTTTTGGACAAATCCAACACAATTTGGAAATTTTTAGGTGGGTGGTCAGGGTGGGCCAGGGCGAGTGGCCGCAAAGAGAGGCCATTTTGCTGGGGAAAAGAAGTCATTTGGCCAACCTCTGGGCATCAGGTGAAAGCTGGCATTTGGGGCTATAAGGCCGAGCTGGGATCTGGCTTCTGACCACTGTAGTTTTGGAGAAATCCAACAAAATTTGGAAATTTTTAGGTTGGGTGGTCAGGGTGGGCCAGGGCGAGTGGCCGCAAAGAGAGGCCATTTTGCAGGGGAAAAAGAAGTCATGTGGCCAACCTCTGGACATCAGATGAAAGCTGGCATTTGGGGCTATAAGGCCGAGCTGGGATCTGGCTTGTGACCACTGTCGTTTTGGAGAAATCCAGCAAAATTTGGAAATTTTTAGGTTGGGTGGTCAGGGTGGGCCAGAGCGAGTGGCCGCAAAGAGAGGCCATTTTGCAGGGGAAAAAGAAGTCATTTGCCCAACCTCTAAGCATCAGGTGAAAGCTGGCGTATGGGGCTATAAGGCCGAGCTGGGATCTGGCTTCTGACCACTGTAGTTTTGGAGAAATCCAACACAATTTGGAAATTTTTAGGTTGGGTGGTCAGGGTGGGCCAGGGCGAGTGGCCGCAAAGAGAGGCCATTTTGCAGGGGAAAAAGAAGTCATTTGCCCAACCTCTGGGCATCAGGTGAAAGCTGGCATTTGGGGCTATAAGGCCGAGCTGGGATCTGGCTTCTGACCACTGTAGATTTGGAGAAATCCAACAAAATTTGGAAATTTTTAGGTTGGGTGGTCAGGGTGGGCCAGGGCGAGTGGCCGCAAAGAGAGGCCATTTTGCAGGGGAAAAAGAAGTCATGTGGCCAACCTCTGGACATCAGATGAAAACTGCGTTTGGGCTATAAGGCCGAGCTGGGATCTGGCTTCTGACCACTGTCGTTTTGGAGAAATCCAGCAAAATTTGGAAATTTTTAGGTTGGGTGGTCAGGGTGGGCCAGGGCGAGTGGCCGCAAGAGAGGCCATTTTGCTGGGGAAAAAGAAGTCATTTGGCCAACCTCTGGGCATCAGATGAAAGCTGGCGTTTGGGGCTATAAGGCCGAGCTGGGATCTGGCTTCTGACCACTGTAGTTTTGGAGAAATCCAACACAATTTGAAATTTTTTAGGTTGGGTGCTCAGGGTGGGCCAGGGTGAGTGGCCGCAGAGAGAGGCCATTTTGCAGGGGAAAAAGAAGTCATTTGGCCAACCTCTAAGCATCAGGTGAAAGCTGGAGTTTGGGGCTATAAGGCCGAGCTGGGATCTGGCTTCTGACCACTGTAGTTTTGGAGAAATCCAACAAAATTTGGAAATTTTTAGGTTGGGTGGTCAGGGTGGGCCAGGGCGAGTGGCCGCAAAGATAGGCCATTTTTGCAGGGGAAAAAGAAGTCATTTGGCCAACCTCTGGGCATCAGGTGAAAGCTGGCATTTGGGGCTATAAGGCCGAGCTGGGATCTGGCTTCTGACCACTGTAGATTTGGAGAAATCCAACAAAATTTGGAAATTTTTAGGTTGGGTGGTCAGGGTGGGCCAGGGCGAGTGGCCGCAAAGAGAGGCCATTTTGCAGGGGAAAAAGAAGTCATGTGGCCAACCTCTGGACATCAGATGAAAGCTGGCGTTTGGGGCTATAAGGCCGAGCTGGGATCTGGCTTCTGACCACTGTCGTTTTGGAGAAATCCAACAAAATTTGGAAATTTTTAGGTTGGGTGCTCAGGGTGGGCCAGGGCGAGTGGCCGCAAAGAGAGGCCATTTTGCAGGGAAAAAGAAGTCATTTGGCCAACCTCTGGGCATCAGGTGAAAGCTGGCGTTTGGGGCTATAAGGCCGAGCTGGGATCTGGCTTCTGACCACTGTAGTTTTGGAGAAATCCAACAAAATTTGGAAATTTTTAGGTTGGGTGGTCAGGGTGGGCCAGGGCGAGTGGCCGCAAAGAGAGGCCATTTTGCTGGGGAAAAGAAGTCATTTGCCCAACCTCTGGGCATCAGGTGAAAGCTGGCATTTGGGGCTATAAGGCCGAGCTGGGATCTGGCTTCTGACCACTGTAGTTTTGGAGAAATCCAACAAAATTTGGAAATTTTTAGGTTGGGTGGTCAGGGTGGGCCAGGGCGAGTGGCCGCAAAGAGAGGCCATTTTGCAGGGGAAAAAGAAGTCATGTGGCCAACCTCTGGACATCAGATGAAAGCTGGCGTTTGGGGCTATAAGGCCGAGCTGGGATCTGGCTTCTGACCACTGTCGTTTTGGAGAAATCCAGCAAAATTTGGAAATTTTTAGGTTGGGTGGTCAGGGTGGGCCAGAGCGAGTGGCCGCAAAGAGAGGCCATTTTGCAGGGGAAAAAGAAGTCATTTGCCCAACCTCTAAGCATCAGGTGAAAGCTGGCCTTTGGGGCTATAAGGCCGAGCTGGGATCTGGCTTCTGACCACTGTAGTTTTGGAGAAATCCAACACAATTTGGAAATTTTTAGGTTGGGTGGTCAGGGTGGGCCAGGGCGAGTGGCCGCAAAGAGAGGCCCATTTTGCTGGGGAAAAGAAGTCATTTGCCCAACATCTGGGCATCAGGTGAAAGCTGGCATTTGGGGCTATAAGGCCGAGCTGGGATCTGGCTTCTGACCACTGTAGTTTTGGAGAAATCCAACAAAATTTGGAAATTTTTAGGTTGGGTGGTCAGGGTGGGCCAGGGCGAGTGGCCGCAGAGAGAGGCCATTTTGCAGGGGAAAAAGAAGTCATGTGGCCAACCTCTGGACATCAGATGAAAGCTGGCGTTTGGGGCTATAAGGCCGAGCTGGGATCTGGCTTGTGACCACTGTCGTTTTGGAGAAATCCAGCAAAATTTGGAAATTTTTAGGTTGGGTGGTCAGGGTGGGCCAGAGCGAGTGGCCCGCAAAGAGAGGCCATTTTGCAGGGGAAAAGAAGTCATTTGCCCAACCTCTAAGCATCAGGTGAAAGCTGGCGTATGGGGCTATAAGGCCGAGCTGGGATCTGGCTTCTGACCACTGTAGTTTTGGAGAAATCCAACACAATTTGGAAATTTTTAGGTTGGGTGGTCAGGGTGGGCCAGGGCGAGTGGCCGCAAAGAGAGGCCATTTTGCAGGGGAAAAAGAAGTCATTTGCCCAACCTCTGGGCATCAGGTGAAAGCTGGCATTTGGGGCTATAAGGCCGAGCTGGGATCTGGCTTCTGACCACTGTAGATTTGGAGAAATCCAACAAAATTTGGAAATTTTTAGGTTGGGTGGTCAGGGTGGGCCAGGGCGAGTGGCCGCAAAGAGAGGCCATTTTGCAGGGGAAAAAGAAGTCATGTGGCCAACCTCTGGACATCAGATGAAAGCTGGCGTTTGGGGCTATAAGGCCGAGCTGGGATCTGGCTTCTGACCACTGTCGTTTTGGAGAAATCCAGCAAAATTTGGAAATTTTTAGGTTGGGTGGTCAGGGTGGGCCAGGGCGAGTGGCCGCAAAGAGAGGCCATTTTGCATGGGAAAAAGAAGTCATTTGGCCAACCTCTGGGCATCAGATGAAAGCTGGCCTTTGGGGCTATAAGGCCGAGCTGGGATCTGGCTTCTGACCACTGTAGTTTTGGAGAAATCCAACACAATTTGGAAATTTTTAGGTTGGGTGGTCAGGGTGGGCCAGGGTGAGTGGCCGCAGAGAGAGGGCCATTTTGCAGGGGAAAAAGAAGTCATTTGCCCAACCTCTAAGCATCAGGTGAAAGCTGGCGTTTGGGGCTATAAGGCCGAGCTGGGATCTGGCTTCTGACCACTGTAGTTTTGGAGAAATCCAACAAAATTTGGAAATGTTTAGGTTGGGTGGTCAGGGTGGGCCAGGGCGAGTGGCCGCAAAGAGAGGCCATTTTGCAGGGGAAAAAGAAGTCATTTGCCCAACCTCTGGGCATCAGGTGAAAGCTGGCATTTGGGGCTATAAGGCCGAGCTGGGATCTGGCTTCTGACCACTGTAGATTTGGAGAAATCCAACAAAATTTGGAAATTTTTAGGTTGGGTGGTCAGGGTGGGCCAGGGCGAGTGGCCGCAAAGAGAGGCCATTTTGCAGGGGAAAAAGAAGTCATGTGGCCAACCTCTGGACATCAGATGAAAGCTGGCGTTTGGGGCTATAAGGCCGAGCTGGGATCTGGCTTCTGACCACTGTAGTTTTGGAGAAATCCAGCAAAATTTGGAAATTTTTAGGTTGGGTGGTCAGGGTGGGCCAGGGCGAGTGGCCGCAAAGAGAGGCCATTTTGCAGGGGAAAAAGAAGTCATTTGGCCAACCTCTGGGCATCAGATGAAAGCTGGCCTTTGGGGCTATAAGGCCGAGCTGGGATCTGGCTTCTGACCACTGTAGTTTTGGAGAAATCCAACACAATTTGGAAATTTTTAGTTGGGTGGTCAGGGTGGGCCAGGGCGAGTGGCCGCAGAGAGAGGCCATTTTGCAGGGGAAAAAGAAGTCATTTGCCCAACCTCTAAGCATCAGGTGAAAGCTGGCGTTTGGGGCTATAAGGCCGAGCTGGGATCTGGCTTCTGACCACTGTAGTTTTGGAGAAATCCAACAAAAATTTGGAAATTTTTAGGTTGGGTGGTCAGGGTGGGCCAGGGCGAGTGGCCGCAAAGAGAGGCCATTTTGCAGGGGAAAAAGAAGTCATTTGGCCAACCTCTGGGCATCAGGTGAAAGCTGTCGTTTGGGGCTATAAGGCCGAGCTGGGATCTGACTTCTGACCACTGTAGTTTTGGAGAAATCCAACAAAATTTGGAAATTTTTAGGTTGGGTGGTCAGGGTGGGCCAGGGCGAGTGGCCGCTAAGAGAGGCCATTTTGCAGGGGGAAAAGAAGTCATTTGGCCAACCTCTGGGCATCAGATGAAAGCTGGCGTTTGGGGCTATAAGGCCGAGCTGGGATCTGGCTTCTGACCACTGTAGTTTTGGAGAAATCCAACAAAATTTGGAAATTTTTAGGTTGGGTGGTCAGGGTGGGCCAGGGCGAGTGGCCGCAAAGAGAGGCCATTTTGCAGGGGAAAAAGAAGTCATTTGGCCAACCTCTGGGCATCAGATGAAAGCTGGCGTTTGGGGCTATAAGGCCGAGCTGGGATCTGGCTTCTGACCACTGTAGTTTTGGAGAAATCCAACAAAATTTGGAAATTTTTAGGTTGGGTGGTCAGGGTGGGCCAGGGCGAGTGGCCGCAAAGAGAGGCCATTTTGCAGGGGAAAAAGAAGTCATTTGGCCAACCTCTGGGCATCAGGTGAAAGCTGGCGTTTGGGGCTATAAGGCCGAGCTGGGATCTGGCTTCTGACCACTGTAGTTTTGGAGAAATCCAACAAAATTTGGAAATTTTTAGGTTGGGTGGTCAGGGTGGGCCAGGGCGAGTGGCCGCAAAGAGAGGCCATTTTGCAGGGGAAAAAGAAGTCATTTGCCCAACCTCTGGGCATCAGGTGAAAGCTGGAATTTGGGGCTATAAGGCCGAGCTGGGATCTGGCTTCTGACCACTGTAGTTTTGGAGAAATCCAACAAAATTTGGAAATTTTTAGGTTGGGTGGTCAGGGTGGGCCAGGGCGAGTGGCCGCAGAGAGAGGCCATTTTGCAGGGGAAAAAGAAGTCATGTGGCCAACCTCTGGACATCAGATGAAAGCTGGCGTTTGGGGCTATAAGGCCGAGCTGGGATCTGGCTTGTGACCACTGTCGTTTTGGAGAAATCCAGCAAAATTTGGAAATTTTTAGGTTGGGTGGTCAGGGTGGGCCAGAGCGAGTGGCCGCAAAGAGAGGCCATTTTGCAGGGGAAAAAGAAGTCATTTGCCCAACCTCTAAGCATCAGGTGAAAGCTGGCGTATGGGGCTATAAGGCCGAGCTGGGATCTGGCTTCTGACCACTGTAGTTTTGGAGAAATCCAACACAATTTGGAAATTTTTAGGTTGGGTGGTCAGGGTGGGCCAGGGCGAGTGGCCGCAAAGAGAGGCCATTTTGCAGGGGAAAAAGAAGTCATTTGCCCAACCTCTGGGCATCAGGTGAAAGCTGGCATTTGGGGCTATAAGGCCGAGCTGGGATCTGGCTTCTGACCACTGTAGATTTGGAGAAATCCAACAAAATTTGGAAATTTTTAGGTTGGGTGGTCAGGGTGGGCCAGGGCGAGTGGCCGCAAAGAGAGGCCATTTTGCAGGGGAAAAAGAAGTCATGTGGCCAACCTCTGGACATCAGATGAAAGCTGGCGTTTGGGGCTATAAGGCCGAGCTGGGATCTGGCTTCTGACCACTGTCGTTTTGGAGAAATCCAGCAAAATTTGGAAATTTTTAGGTTGGGTGGTCAGGGTGGGCCAGGGCGAGTGGCCGCAAAGAGAGGCCATTTTGCAGGGGAAAAAGAAGTCATTTGGCCAACCTCTGGGCATCAGATGAAAGCTGGCCTTTGGGGCTATAAGGCCGAGCTGGGATCTGGCTTCTGACCACTGTAGTTTTGGAGAAATCCAACAAAATTTGGAAATTTTTAGGTTGGGTGGTCAGGGTGGGCCAGGGCGAGTGGCCGCAAAGAGAGGCCATTTTGCAGGGGAAAAAGAAGTCATTTGGCCAACCTCTGGGCATCAGGTGAAAGCTGGCGTTTGGGGCTATAAGGCCGAGCTGGGATCTGGCTTCTGACCACTGTAGTTTTGGAGAAATCCAACAAAATTTGGAAATTTTTAGGTTGGGTGGTCAGGGTGGGCCAGGGCGAGTGGCCGCAAAGAGAGGCCATTTTGCAGGGGAAAAAGAAGTCATTTGCCCAACCTCTGGGCATCAGGTGAAAGCTGGAATTTGGGGCTATAAGGCCGAGCTGGGATCTGGCTTCTGACCACTGTAGTTTTGGAGAAATCCAACAAAATTTGGAAATTTTTAGGTTGGGTGGTCAGGGTGGGCCAGGGCGAGTGGCCGCAAAGAGAGGCCATTTTGGAGGGGAAAAAGAAGTCATTTGCCCAACCTCTAAGCATCAGGTGAAAGCTGGCGTTTGGGGCTATAAGGCCGAGCTGGGATCTGGCTTCTGACCACTTTAGTTTTGGAGAAATCCAACAAAATTTGGAAATTTTTAGGTTGGGTGGTCAGGGTGGGCCAGGGCGAGTGGCCGCAAAGAGAGGCCATTTTGCAGGGGAAAAAGAAGTCATTTGGCCAACCTCTGGGCATCAGATGAAAGCTGGCGTTTGGGGCTATAAGGCCGAGCTGGGATCTGGCTTCTGACCACTTTAGTTTTGGAGAAATCCAACAAAATTTGGAAATTTTTAGGTTGGGTGGTCAGGGTGGGCCAGGGCGAGTGGCCGCAAAGAGAGGCCATTTTGCAGGGGAAAAAGAAGTCATTTGGCCAACCTCTGGGCATCAGATGAAAGCTGGCGTTTGGGGCTATAAGGCCGAGCTGGGATCTGGCTTCTGACCACTGTAGTTTTGGAGAAATCCAACACAATTTGGAAATTTTTAGGTTGGGTGGTCAGGGTGGGCCAGGGCGAGTGGCCGCAAAGAGAGGCCATTTTGCAGGGGAAAAAGAAGTCATTTGCCCAACCTCTGGGCATCAGGTGAAAGCTGGCATTTGGGGCTATAAGGCCGAGCTGGGATCTGGCTTCTGACCACTGTAGATTTGGAGAAATCCAACAAAATTTGGAAATTTTTAGGTTGGGTGGTCAGGGTGGGCCAGGGCGAGTGGCCGCAAAGAGAGGCCATTTTGCAGGGGAAAAAGAAGTCATTTGCCCAACCTCTGGGCATCAGATGAAAACTGGCCTTTGGGGCTATAAGGCCGAGCTGGGATCTGGCTTCTGACCACTGTAGTTTTGGAGAAATCCAACACAATTTGGAAATTTTTAGGTTGGGTGGTCAGGGTGGGCCAGGGTGAGTGGCCGCAGAGAGAGGCCATTTTGCAGGGGAAAAAGAAGTCATTTGGCCAACCTCTGGGCATCAGGTGAAAGCTGGCGTTTGGGGCTATAAGGCCGAGCTGGGATCTGGCTTCTGACCACTGTAGTTTTGGAGAAATCCAACAAAATTTGGAAATTTTTAGGTTGGGTGGTCAGGGTGGGCCAGGGCGAGTGGCCGCAAAGAGAGGCCATTTTGCAGGGGAAAAAGAAGTCATTTGGCCAACCTCTGGGCATCAGATGAAAGCTGGCGTTTGGGGCTATAAGGCCGAGCTGGGATCTGGCTTCTGACCACTGTAGTTTTGGAGAAATCCAACAAAATTTGGAAATTTTTAGGTTGGGTGGTCAGGGTGGGCCAGGGCGAGTGGCCGCAAAGAGAGGCCATTTTGCAGGGGAAAAAGAAGTCATTTGGCCAACCTCTGGGCATCAGGTGAAAGCTGTCGTTTGGGGCTATAAGGCCGAGCTGGGATCTGGCTTCTGACCACTGTAGTTTTGGAGAAATCCAACAAAATTTGGAAATTTTTAGGTTGGGTGGTCAGGGTGGGCCAGGGCGAGTGGCCGCAAAGAGAGGCCATTTTGCAGGGGAAAAAGAAGTAATTTGCCCAACCTCTGGGCATCAGGTGAAAGCTGGCGTATGGGGCTATAAGGCCGAGCTGGGATCTGGCTTCTGACCACTTTAGTTTTGGAGAAATCCAACACAATTTGGAAATTTTTAGGTTGGGTGGTCAGGGTGGGCCAGGGCGAGTGGCCGCAAAGAGAGGCCATTTTGCAGGGGAAAAAGAAGTCATTTGCCCAACCTCTGGGCATCAGGTGAAAGCTGGCATTTGGGGCTATAAGGCCGAGCTGGGATCTGGCTTCTGACCACTGTAGATTTGGAGAAATCCAACAAAATTTGGAAATTTTTAGGTTGGGTGGTCAGGGTGGGCCAGGGCGAGTGGCCGCAAAGAGAGGCCATTTTGCAGGGGAAAAAGAAGTCATGTGGCCAACCTCTGGACATCAGATGAAAGCTGGCGTTTGGGGCTATAAGGCCGAGCTGGGATCTGGCTTCTGACCACTGTAGTTTTGGAGAAATCCAACACAATTTGGAAATTTTTAGGTTGGGTGGTCAGGGTGGGCCAGGGCGAGTGGCCGCAAAGAGAGGCCATTTTGCAGGGGAAAAAGAAGTCATTTGGCCAACCTCTGGGCATCAGGTGAAAGCTGTCGTTTGGGGCTATAAGGCCGAGCTGGGATCTGGCTTCTGACCACTGTAGTTTTGGAGAAATCCAACAAAATTTGGAAATTTTTAGGTTGGGTGGTCAGGGTGGGCCAGGGGGAGTGGCCGCTAAGAGAGGCCATTTTGCAGGGGGAGAAGAAGTAATTTGCCCAACCTCTGGGCATCAGGTGAAAGCTGGAATTTGGGGCTATAAGGCCGAGCTGGGATCTGGCTTCTGACCACTGTAGTTTTGGAGAAATCCAACAAAATTTGGAAATTTTTAGGTTGGGTGGTCAGGGTGGGCCAGGGCGAGTGGCCGCAAAGAGAGGCCATTTTGCAGGGGAAAAAGAAGTCATTTGCCCAACCTCTAAGCATCAGGTGAAAGCTGGCGTTTGGGGCTATAAGGCCGAGCTGGGATCTGGCTTCTGACCACTTTAGTTTTGGAGAAATCCAACAAAATTTGGAAATTTTTAGGTTGGGTGGTCAGGGTGGGCCAGGGCGAGTGGCCGCAAAGAGAGGCCATTTTGCAGGGGAAAAAGAAGTCATTTGGCCAACCTCTGGGCATCAGATGAAAGCTGGCGTTTGGGGCTATAAGGCCGAGCTGGGATCTGGCTTCTGACCACTTTAGTTTTGGAGAAATCCTACAAAATTTGGAAATTTTTAGGTTGGGTGGTCAGGGTGGGCCAGGGCGAGTGGCCGCAAAGAGAGGCCATTTTGCAGGGGAAAAAGAAGTCATTTGGCCAACCTCTGGGCATCAGATGAAAGCTGGCATTTGGGGCTATAAGGCCGAGCTGGGATCTGGCTTCTGACCACTGTAGTTTTGGAGAAATCCAACAAAATTTGGAAATTTTTAGGTTGGGTGGTCAGGGTGGGCCAGGGCGAGTGGCCGCAAAGAGAGGCCATTTTGCAGGGGAAAAAGAAGTCATTTGGCCAACCTCTGGGCATCAGATGAAAGCTGGCGTTTGGGGCTATAAGGCCGAGCTGGGATCTGGCTTCTGACCACTGTAGTTTTGGAGAAATCCAACAAAATTTGGAAATTTTTAGGTTGGGTGGTCAGGGTGGGCCAGGGCGAGTGGCCGCAAGGAGAGGCCATTTTGCAGGGGAAAAAGAAGTCATTTGGCCAACCTCTGGGCATCAGATGAAAGGTGGCGTTTGGGGCTATAAGGCCGAGCTGGGATCTGGCTTCTGACCACTGTAGTTTTGGAGAAATCCAACAAAATTTGGAAATTTTTAGGTTGGGTGGTCAGGGTGGGCCAGGGCGAGTGGCCGCAAAGAGAGGCCATTTTGCAGGGGAAAAAGAAGTCATTTGGCCAACCTCTGGGCATCAGATGAAAGCTGGCGTTTGGGGCTATAAGGCCGAGCTGGGATCTGGCTTCTGACCACTGTAGTTTGGACAAATCCAACAAAATTTGGAAATTTTTAGGTTGGGTGGTCAGGGTGGGCCAGGGCGAGTGGCCGCAAAGAGAGGCCATTTTGCAGGGGAAAAAGAAGTCATTTGGCCAACCTCTGGGCATCAGATGAAAGCTGGCGTTTGGGGCTATAAGGCCGAGCTGGGATCTGGCTTCTGACCACTGTAGTTTTGGAGAAATCCAACACAATTTGGAAATTTTTAGGTTGGGTGGTCAGGGTGGGCCAGGGCGAGTGGCCGCAAAGAGAGGCCATTTTGCTGGGGAAAAGAAGTCATTTGCCCAACCTCTGGGCATCAGGTGAAAGCTGGTATTTGGGGCTATAAGGCCGAGCTGGGATCTGGCTTCTGACCACTGTAGTTTTGGAGAAATCCAACAAAATTTGGAAATTTTTAGGTTGGGTGGTCAGGGTGGGCCAGGGCGAGTGGCCGCAAAGAGAGGCCATTTTGCAGGGGAAAAAGAAGTCATGTGGCCAACCTCTGGACATCAGATGAAAGCTGGCGTTTGGGGCTATAAGGCCGAGCTGGGATCTGGCTTGTGACCACTGTCGTTTTGGAGAAATCCAGCAAAATTTGGAAATTTTTAGGTTGGGTGGTCAGGGTGGGCCAGAGCGAGTGGCCGCAAAGAGAGGCCATTTTGCAGGGGAAAAAGAAGTCATTTGCCCAACCTCTAAGCATCAGGTGAAAGCTGGCCTTTGGGGCTATAAGGCCGAGCTGGGATCTGGCTTCTGACCACTGTAGTTTTGGAGAAATCCAACACAATTTGGAAATTTTTAGGTTGGGTGGTCAGGGTGGGCCAGGGCGAGTGGCCGCAAAGAGAGGCCATTTTGCAGGGGAAAAAGAAGTCATTTGCCCAACCTCTGGGCATCAGATGAAAGCTGGCGTTTGGGGCTATAAGGCCGAGCTGGGATCTGGCTTCTGACCACTGTCGTTTTGGAGAAATCCAGCAAAATTTGGAAATTTTTAGGTTGGGTGGTCAGGGTGGGCCAGGGCGAGTGGCCGCAAAGAGAGGCCATTTTGCAGGGGAAAAAGAAGTCATTTGCCCAACCTCTAAGCATCAGGTGAAAGCTGGCGTATGGGGCTATAAGGCCGAGCTGGGATCTGGCTTCTGACCACTGTAGTTTTGGAGAAATCCAACACAATTTGGAAATTTTTAGGTTGGGTGGTCAGGGTGGGCCAGGGCGAGTGGCCGCAAAGAGAGGCCATTTTGCAGGGGAAAAAGAAGTCATTTGCCCAACCTCTGGGCATCAGGTGAAAGCTGGCATTTGGGGCTATAAGGCCGAGCTGGGATCTGGCTTCTGACCACTGTAGATTTGGAGAAATCCAACAAAATTTGGAAATTTTTAGGTTGGGTGGTCAGGGTGGGCCAGGGCGAGTGGCCGCAAAGAGAGGCCATTTTGCAGGGGAAAAAGAAGTCATGTGGCCAACCTCTGGACATCAGATGAAAGCTGGCGTTTGGGGCTATAAGGCCGAGCTGGGATCTGGCTTCTGACCACTGTCGTTTTGGAGAAATCCAGCAAAATTTGGAAATTTTTAGGTTGGGTGGTCAGGGTGGGCCATGGCGAGTGGCCGCAAAGAGAGGCCATTTTGCAGGGGAAAAAGAAGTCATTTGGCCAACCTCTGGGCATCAGATGAAAGCTGGCCTTTGGGGCTATAAGGCCGAGCTGGGATCTGGCTTCTGACCACTGTAGTTTTGGAGAAATCCAACACAATTTGGAAATTTTTAGGTTGGGTGGTCAGGGTGGGCCAGGGCGAGTGGCCGCAAAGAGAGGCCATTTTGCTGGGGAAAAGAAGTCATTTGGCCAACCTCTGGGCATCAGGTGAAAGCTGGCATTTGGGGCTATAAGGCCGAGCTGGGATCTGGCTTCTGACCACTGTAGTTTTGGAGAAATCCAACAAAATTTGGAAATTTTTAGGTTGGGTGGTCAGGGTGGGCCAGGGCGAGTGGCCGCAAAGAGAGGCCATTTTGCAGGGGAAAAAGAAGTCATGTGGCCAACCTCTGGACATCAGATGAAAGCTGGCGTTTGGGGCTATAAGGCCGAGCTGGGATCTGGCTTGTGACCACTGTCGTTTTGGAGAAATCCAGCAAAATTTGGAAATTTTTAGGTTGGGTGGTCAGGGTGGGCCAGAGCGAGTGGCCGCAAAGAGAGGCCATTTTGCAGGGGAAAAAGAAGTCATTTGCCCAACCTCTAAGCATCAGGTGAAAGCTGGCGTATGGGGCTATAAGGCCGAGCTGGGATCTGGCTTCTGACCACTGTAGTTTTGGAGAAATCCAACACAATTTGGAAATTTTTAGGTTGGGTGGTCAGGGTGGGCCAGGGCGAGTGGCCGCAAAGAGAGGCCATTTTGCAGGGGAAAAAGAAGTCATTTGCCCAACCTCTGGGCATCAGGTGAAAGCTGGCATTTGGGGCTATAAGGCCGAGCTGGGATCTGGCTTCTGACCACTGTAGATTTGGAGAAATCCAACAAAATTTGGAAATTTTTAGGTTGGGTGGTCAGGGTGGGCCAGGGCGAGTGGCCGCAAAGAGAGGCCATTTTGCAGGGGAAAAAGAAGTCATGTGGCCAACCTCTGGACATCAGATGAAAGCTGGCGTTTGGGGCTATAAGGCCGAGCTGGGATCTGGCTTGTGACCACTGTCGTTTTGGAGAAATCCAGCAAAATTTGGAAATTTTTAGGTTGGGTGGTCAGGGTGGGCCAGAGCGAGTGGCCGCAAAGAGAGGCCATTTTGCAGGGGAAAAAGAAGTCATTTGCCCAACCTCTAAGCATCAGGTGAAAGCTGGCCTTTGGGGCTATAAGGCCGAGCTGGGATCTGGCTTCTGACCACTGTAGTTTTGGAGAAATCCAACACAATTTGGAAATTTTTAGGTTGGGTGGTCAGGGTGGGCCAGGGCGAGTGGCCGCAAAGAGAGGCCATTTTGCAGGGGAAAAAGAAGTCATTTGCCCAACCTCTGGGCATCAGATGAAAGCTGGCGTTTGGGGCTATAAGGCCGAGCTGGGATCTGGCTTCTGACCACTGTCGTTTTGGAGAAATCCAGCAAAATTTGGAAATTTTTAGGTTGGGTGGTCAGGGTGGGCCAGGGCGAGTGGCCGCAAAGAGAGGCCATTTTGCAGGGGAAAAAGAAGTCATTTGCCCAACCTCTAAGCATCAGGTGAAAGCTGGCGTATGGGGCTATAAGGCCGAGCTGGGATCTGGCTTCTGACCACTGTAGTTTTGGAGAAATCCAACACAATTTGGAAATTTTTAGGTTGGGTGGTCAGGGTGGGCCAGGGCGAGTGGCCGCAAAGAGAGGCCATTTTGCAGGGGAAAAAGAAGTCATTTGCCCAACCTCTGGGCATCAGGTGAAAGCTGGCATTTGGGGCTATAAGGCCGAGCTGGGATCTGGCTTCTGACCACTGTAGATTTGGAGAAATCCAACAAAATTTGGAAATTTTTAGGTTGGGTGGTCAGGGTGGGCCAGGGCGAGTGGCCGCAAAGAGAGGCCATTTTGCAGGGGAAAAAGAAGTCATGTGGCCAACCTCTGGACATCAGATGAAAGCTGGCGTTTGGGGCTATAAGGCCGAGCTGGGATCTGGCTTCTGACCACTGTCGTTTTGGAGAAATCCAGCAAAATTTGGAAATTTTTAGGTTGGGTGGTCAGGGTGGGCCATGGCGAGTGGCCGCAAAGAGAGGCCATTTTGCAGGGGAAAAAGAAGTCATTTGGCCAACCTCTGGGCATCAGATGAAAGCTGGCCTTTGGGGCTATAAGGCCGAGCTGGGATCTGGCTTCTGACCACTGTAGTTTTGGAGAAATCCAACACAATTTGGAAATTTTTAGGTTGGGTGGTCAGGGTGGGCCAGGGCGAGTGGCCGCAAAGAGAGGCCATTTTGCTGGGGAAAAGAAGTCATTTGGCCAACCTCTGGGCATCAGGTGAAAGCTGGCATTTGGGGCTATAAGGCCGAGCTGGGATCTGGCTTCTGACCACTGTAGTTTTGGAGAAATCCAACAAAATTTGGAAATTTTTAGGTTGGGTGGTCAGGGTGGGCCAGGGCGAGTGGCCGCAAAGAGAGGCCATTTTGCAGGGGAAAAAGAAGTCATGTGGCCAACCTCTGGACATCAGATGAAAGCTGGCGTTTGGGGCTATAAGGCCGAGCTGGGATCTGGCTTGTGACCACTGTCGTTTTGGAGAAATCCAGCAAAATTTGGAAATTTTTAGGTTGGGTGGTCAGGGTGGGCCAGAGCGAGTGGCCGCAAAGAGAGGCCATTTTGCAGGGGAAAAAGAAGTCATTTGCCCAACCTCTAAGCATCAGGTGAAAGCTGGCGTATGGGGCTATAAGGCCGAGCTGGGATCTGGCTTCTGACCACTGTAGTTTTGGAGAAATCCAACACAATTTGGAAATTTTTAGGTTGGGTGGTCAGGGTGGGCCAGGGCGAGTGGCCGCAAAGAGAGGCCATTTTGCAGGGGAAAAAGAAGTCATTTGCCCAACCTCTGGGCATCAGGTGAAAGCTGGCATTTGGGGCTATAAGGCCGAGCTGGGATCTGGCTTCTGACCACTGTAGATTTGGAGAAATCCAACAAAATTTGGAAATTTTTAGGTTGGGTGGTCAGGGTGGGCCAGGGCGAGTGGCCGCAAAGAGAGGCCATTTTGCAGGGGAAAAAGAAGTCATGTGGCCAACCTCTGGACATCAGATGAAAGCTGGCGTTTGGGGCTATAAGGCCGAGCTGGGATCTGGCTTCTGACCACTGTCGTTTTGGAGAAATCCAGCAAAATTTGGAAATTTTTAGGTTGGGTGGTCAGGGTGGGCCATGGCGAGTGGCCGCAAAGACAGGCCATTTTGCAGGGGAAAAAGAAGTCATTTGGCCAACCTCTGGGCATCAGATGAAAGCTGGCCTTTGGGGCTATAAGGCCGAGCTGGGATCTGGCTTCTGACCACTGTAGTTTTGGAGAAATCCAACACAATTTGGAAATTTTTAGGTTGGGTGGTCAGGGTGGGCCATGGCGAGTGGCCGCAAAGAGAGGCCATTTTGCAGGGGAAAAAGAAGTCATTTGGCCAACCTCTGGGCATCAGATGAAAGCTGGCCTTTGGGGCTATAAGGCCGAGCTGGGATCTGGCTTCTGACCACTGTAGTTTTGGAGAAATCCAACACAATTTGGAAATTTTTAGGTTGGGTGGTCAGGGTGGGCCAGGGCGAGTGGCCGCAAAGAGAGGCCATTTTGCTGGGGAAAAGAAGTCATTTGGCCAACCTCTGGGCATCAGGTGAAAGCTGGCATTTGGGGCTATAAGGCCGAGCTGGGATCTGGCTTCTGACCACTGTAGTTTTGGAGAAATCCAACAAAATTTGGAAATTTTTAGGTTGGGTGGTCAGGGTGGGCCAGGGCGAGTGGCCGCAAAGAGAGGCCATTTTGCAGGGGAAAAAGAAGTCATGTGGCCAACCTCTGGACATCAGATGAAAGCTGGCGTTTGGGGCTATAAGGCCGAGCTGGGATCTGGCTTGTGACCACTGTCGTTTTGGAGAAATCCAGCAAAATTTGGAAATTTTTAGGTTGGGTGGTCAGGGTGGGCCAGAGCGAGTGGCCGCAAAGAGAGGCCATTTTGCAGGGGAAAAAGAAGTCATTTGCCCAACCTCTAAGCATCAGGTGAAAGCTGGCGTATGGGGCTATAAGGCCGAGCTGGGATCTGGCTTCTGACCACTGTAGTTTTGGAGAAATCCAACACAATTTGGAAATTTTTAGGTTGGGTGGTCAGGGTGGGCCAGGGCGAGTGGCCGCAAAGAGAGGCCATTTTGCAGGGGAAAAAGAAGTCATTTGCCCAACCTCTGGGCATCAGGTGAAAGCTGGCATTTGGGGCTATAAGGCCGAGCTGGGATCTGGCTTCTGACCACTGTAGATTTGGAGAAATCCAACAAAATTTGGAAATTTTTAGGTTGGGTGGTCAGGGTGGGCCAGGGCGAGTGGCCGCAAAGAGAGGCCATTTTGCAGGGGAAAAAGAAGTCATGTGGCCAACCTCTGGACATCAGATGAAAGCTGGCGTTTGGGGCTATAAGGCCGAGCTGGGATCTGGCTTGTGACCACTGTCGTTTTGGAGAAATCCAGCAAAATTTGGAAATTTTTAGGTTGGGTGGTCAGGGTGGGCCAGAGCGAGTGGCCGCAAAGAGAGGCCATTTTGCAGGGGAAAAAGAAGTCATTTGCCCAACCTCTAAGCATCAGGTGAAAGCTGGCCTTTGGGGCTATAAGGCCGAGCTGGGATCTGGCTTCTGACCACTGTAGTTTTGGAGAAATCCAACACAATTTGGAAATTTTTAGGTTGGGTGGTCAGGGTGGGCCAGGGCGAGTGGCCGCAAAGAGAGGCCATTTTGCAGGGGAAAAAGAAGTCATTTGCCCAACCTCTGGGCATCAGATGAAAGCTGGCGTTTGGGGCTATAAGGCCGAGCTGGGATCTGGCTTCTGACCACTGTCGTTTTGGAGAAATCCAGCAAAATTTGGAAATTTTTAGGTTGGGTGGTCAGGGTGGGCCAGGGCGAGTGGCCGCAAAGAGAGGCCATTTTGCAGGGGAAAAAGAAGTCATTTGCCCAACCTCTAAGCATCAGGTGAAAGCTGGCGTATGGGGCTATAAGGCCGAGCTGGGATCTGGCTTCTGACCACTGTAGTTTTGGAGAAATCCAACACAATTTGGAAATTTTTAGGTTGGGTGGTCAGGGTGGGCCAGGGCGAGTGGCCGCAAAGAGAGGCCATTTTGCAGGGGAAAAAGAAGTCATTTGCCCAACCTCTGGGCATCAGGTGAAAGCTGGCATTTGGGGCTATAAGGCCGAGCTGGGATCTGGCTTCTGACCACTGTAGATTTGGAGAAATCCAACAAAATTTGGAAATTTTTAGGTTGGGTGGTCAGGGTGGGCCAGGGCGAGTGGCCGCAAAGAGAGGCCATTTTGCAGGGGAAAAAGAAGTCATGTGGCCAACCTCTGGACATCAGATGAAAGCTGGCGTTTGGGGCTATAAGGCCGAGCTGGGATCTGGCTTCTGACCACTGTCGTTTTGGAGAAATCCAGCAAAATTTGGAAATTTTTAGGTTGGGTGGTCAGGGTGGGCCATGGCGAGTGGCCGCAAAGAGAGGCCATTTTGCAGGGGAAAAAGAAGTCATTTGGCCAACCTCTGGGCATCAGATGAAAGCTGGCCTTTGGGGCTATAAGGCCGAGCTGGGATCTGGCTTCTGACCACTGTAGTTTTGGAGAAATCCAACACAATTTGGAAATTTTTAGGTTGGGTGGTCAGGGTGGGCCAGGGCGAGTGGCCGCAAAGAGAGGCCATTTTGCTGGGGAAAAGAAGTCATTTGGCCAACCTCTGGGCATCAGGTGAAAGCTGGCATTTGGGGCTATAAGGCCGAGCTGGGATCTGGCTTCTGACCACTGTAGTTTTGGAGAAATCCAACAAAATTTGGAAATTTTTAGGTTGGGTGGTCAGGGTGGGCCAGGGCGAGTGGCCGCAAAGAGAGGCCATTTTGCAGGGGAAAAAGAAGTCATGTGGCCAACCTCTGGACATCAGATGAAAGCTGGCGTTTGGGGCTATAAGGCCGAGCTGGGATCTGGCTTGTGACCACTGTCGTTTTGGAGAAATCCAGCAAAATTTGGAAATTTTTAGGTTGGGTGGTCAGGGTGGGCCAGAGCGAGTGGCCGCAAAGAGAGGCCATTTTGCAGGGGAAAAAGAAGTCATTTGCCCAACCTCTAAGCATCAGGTGAAAGCTGGCGTATGGGGCTATAAGGCCGAGCTGGGATCTGGCTTCTGACCACTGTAGTTTTGGAGAAATCCAACACAATTTGGAAATTTTTAGGTTGGGTGGTCAGGGTGGGCCAGGGCGAGTGGCCGCAAAGAGAGGCCATTTTGCAGGGGAAAAAGAAGTCATTTGCCCAACCTCTGGGCATCAGGTGAAAGCTGGCATTTGGGGCTATAAGGCCGAGCTGGGATCTGGCTTCTGACCACTGTAGATTTGGAGAAATCCAACAAAATTTGGAAATTTTTAGGTTGGGTGGTCAGGGTGGGCCAGGGCGAGTGGCCGCAAAGAGAGGCCATTTTGCAGGGGAAAAAGAAGTCATGTGGCCAACCTCTGGACATCAGATGAAAGCTGGCGTTTGGGGCTATAAGGCCGAGCTGGGATCTGGCTTCTGACCACTGTCGTTTTGGAGAAATCCAGCAAAATTTGGAAATTTTTAGGTTGGGTGGTCAGGGTGGGCCATGGCGAGTGGCCGCAAAGACAGGCCATTTTGCAGGGGAAAAAGAAGTCATTTGGCCAACCTCTGGGCATCAGATGAAAGCTGGCCTTTGGGGCTATAAGGCCGAGCTGGGATCTGGCTTCTGACCACTGTAGTTTTGGAGAAATCCAACACAATTTGGAAATTTTTAGGTTGGGTGGTCAGGGTGGGCCATGGCGAGTGGCCGCAAAGAGAGGCCATTTTGCAGGGGAAAAAGAAGTCATTTGGCCAACCTCTGGGCATCAGATGAAAGCTGGCCTTTGGGGCTATAAGGCCGAGCTGGGATCTGGCTTCTGACCACTGTAGTTTTGGAGAAATCCAACACAATTTGGAAATTTTTAGGTTGGGTGGTCAGGGTGGGCCAGGGCGAGTGGCCGCAAAGAGAGGCCATTTTGCTGGGGAAAAGAAGTCATTTGGCCAACCTCTGGGCATCAGGTGAAAGCTGGCATTTGGGGCTATAAGGCCGAGCTGGGATCTGGCTTCTGACCACTGTAGTTTTGGAGAAATCCAACAAAATTTGGAAATTTTTAGGTTGGGTGGTCAGGGTGGGCCAGGGCGAGTGGCCGCAAAGAGAGGCCATTTTGCAGGGGAAAAAGAAGTCATGTGGCCAACCTCTGGACATCAGATGAAAGCTGGCGTTTGGGGCTATAAGGCCGAGCTGGGATCTGGCTTGTGACCACTGTCGTTTTGGAGAAATCCAGCAAAATTTGGAAATTTTTAGGTTGGGTGGTCAGGGTGGGCCAGAGCGAGTGGCCGCAAAGAGAGGCCATTTTGCAGGGGAAAAAGAAGTCATTTGCCCAACCTCTAAGCATCAGGTGAAAGCTGGCGTATGGGGCTATAAGGCCGAGCTGGGATCTGGCTTCTGACCACTGTAGTTTTGGAGAAATCCAACACAATTTGGAAATTTTTAGGTTGGGTGGTCAGGGTGGGCCAGGGCGAGTGGCCGCAAAGAGAGGCCATTTTGCAGGGGAAAAAGAAGTCATTTGCCCAACCTCTGGGCATCAGGTGAAAGCTGGCATTTGGGGCTATAAGGCCGAGCTGGGATCTGGCTTCTGACCACTGTAGATTTGGAGAAATCCAACAAAATTTGGAAATTTTTAGGTTGGGTGGTCAGGGTGGGCCAGGGCGAGTGGCCGCAAAGAGAGGCCATTTTGCAGGGGAAAAAGAAGTCATGTGGCCAACCTCTGGACATCAGATGAAAGCTGGCGTTTGGGGCTATAAGGCCGAGCTGGGATCTGGCTTCTGACCACTGTCGTTTTGGAGAAATCCAGCAAAATTTGGAAATTTTTAGGTTGGGTGGTCAGGGTGGGCCATGGCGAGTGGCCGCAAAGAGAGGCCATTTTGCAGGGGAAAAAGAAGTCATTTGGCCAACCTCTGGGCATCAGATGAAAGCTGGCCTTTGGGGCTATAAGGCCGAGCTGGGATCTGGCTTCTGACCACTGTAGTTTTGGAGAAATCCAACACAATTTGGAAATTTTTAGGTTGGGTGGTCAGGGTGGGCCAGGGCGAGTGGCCGCAGAGAGAGGCCATTTTGCAGGGGAAAAAGAAGTCATTTGCCCAACCTCTAAGCATCAGGTGAAAGCTGGCGTTTGGGGCTATAAGGCCGAGCTGGGATCTGGCTTCTGACCACTGTAGTTTTGGAGAAATCCAACAAAATTTGGAAATTTTTAGGTTGGGTGGTCAGGGTGGGCCAGGGCGAGTGGCCGCAAAGAGAGGCCATTTTGCAGGGGAAAAAGAAGTCATTTGGCCAACCTCTGGGCATCAGATGAAAGCTGGCGTTTGGGGCTATAAGGCCGAGCTGGGATCTGGCTTCTGACCACTGTAGTTTTGGAGAAATCCAACAAAATTTGGAAATTTTTAGGTTGGGTGGTCAGGGTGGGCCAGGGCGAGTGGCCGCAAAGAGAGGCCATTTTGCAGGGGAAAAAGAAGTCATTTGGCCAACCTCTGGGCATCAGGTGAAAGCTGTCGTTTGGGGCTATAAGGCCGAGCTGGGATCTGGCTTCTGACCACTGTAGTTTTGGAGAAATCCAACAAAATTTGGAAATTTTTAGGTTGGGTGGTCAGGGTGGGCCAGGGCGAGTGGCCGCTAAGAGAGGCCATTTTGCAGGGGGAAAAGAAGTCATTTGGCCAACCTCTGGGCATCAGATGAAAGCTGGCGTTTGGGGCTATAAGGCCGAGCTGGGATCTGGCTTCTGACCACTGTAGTTTTGGAGAAATCCAACACAATTTGGAAATTTTTAGGTTGGGTGGTCAGGGTGGGCCAGGGCGAGTGGCCGCAAAGAGAGGCCATTTTGCAGGGGAAAAAGAAGTCATTTGGCCAACCTCTGGGCATCAGATGAAAGCTGGCGTTTGGGGCTATAAGGCCGAGCTGGGATCTGGCTTCTGACCACTGTAGTTTTGGAGAAATCCAACAAAATTTGGAAATTTTTAGGTTGGGTGGTCAGGGTGGGCCAGGGCGAGTGGCCGCAAAGAGAGGCCATTTTGCAGGGGAAAAAGAAGTCATTTGGCCAACCTCTGGGCATCAGGTGAAAGCTGGCGTTTGGGGCTATAAGGCCGAGCTGGGATCTGGCTTCTGACCACTGTAGTTTTGGAGAAATCCAACAAAATTTGGAAATTTTTAGGTTGGGTGGTCAGGGTGGGCCAGGGCGAGTGGCCGCAAAGAGAGGCCATTTTGCAGGGGAAAAAGAAGTCATTTGCCCAACCTCTGGGCATCAGGTGAAAGCTGGAATTTGGGGCTATAAGGCCGAGCTGGGATCTGGCTTCTGACCACTGTAGTTTTGGAGAAATCCAACAAAATTTGGAAATTTTTAGGTTGGGTGGTCAGGGTGGGCCAGGGCGAGTGGCCGCAAAGAGAGGCCATTTTGGAGGGGAAAAAGAAGTCATTTGCCCAACCTCTAAGCATCAGGTGAAAGCTGGCGTTTGGGGCTATAAGGCCGAGCTGGGATCTGGCTTCTGACCACTTTAGTTTTGGAGAAATCCAACAAAATTTGGAAATTTTTAGGTTGGGTGGTCAGGGTGGGCCAGGGCGAGTGGCCGCAAAGAGAGGCCATTTTGCAGGGGAAAAAGAAGTCATTTGGCCAACCTCTGGGCATCAGATGAAAGCTGGCGTTTGGGGCTATAAGGCCGAGCTGGGATCTGGCTTCTGACCACTTTAGTTTTGGAGAAATCCAACAAAATTTGGAAATTTTTAGGTTGGGTGGTCAGGGTGGGCCAGGGCGAGTGGCCGCAAAGAGAGGCCATTTTGCAGGGGAAAAAGAAGTCATTTGGCCAACCTCTGGGCATCAGATGAAAGCTGGCGTTTGGGGCTATAAGGCCGAGCTGGGATCTGGCTTCTGACCACTGTAGTTTTGGAGAAATCCAACAAAATTTGGAAATTTTTAGGTTGGGTGGTCAGGGTGGGCCAGGGCGAGTGGCCGCAAAGAGAGGCCATTTTGCAGGGGAAAAAGAAGTCATTTGGCCAACCTCTGGGCATCAGATGAAAGCTGGCGTTTGGGGCTATAAGGCCGAGCTGGGATCTGGCTTCTGACCACTGTAGTTTTGGAGAAATCCAACAAAATTTGGAAATTTTTAGGTTGGGTGGTCAGGGTGGGCCAGGGCGAGTGGCCGCAAAGAGAGGCCATTTTGCAGGGGAAAAGAAGTCATTTGCCCAACCTCTGGGCATCAGGTGAAAGCTGGCATTTTTGGCTATAAGGCCGAGCTGGGATCTGGCTTCTGACCACTGTAGTTTTGGAGAAATCCACCAAAATTTGGAAATTTTTAGGTTGGGTGGTCAGGGTGGGCCAGGGCGAGTGGCCGCAAAGAGAGGCCATTTTGCAGGGGAAAAAGAAGTCATGTGGCCAACCTCTGGACATCAGATGAAAGCTGGCGTTTGGGGCTATAAGGCCGAGCTGGGATCTGGCTTCTGACCACTGTCGTTTTGGAGAAATCCAGCAAAATTTGGAAATTTTTAGGTTGGGTGGTCAGGGTGGGCCAGGGCGAGTGGCCGCAAAGAGAGGCCATTTTGCAGGGGAAAAAGAAGTCATTTGGCCAACCTCTGGGCATCAGATGAAAGCTGGCGTTTGGGGCTATAAGGCCGAGCTGGGATCTGGCTTCTGACCACTGTAGTTTTGGAGAAATCCAACAAAATTTGGAAATTTTTAGGTTGGGTGGTCAGGGTGGGCCAGGGCGAGTGGCCGCAAAGAGAGGCCATTTTGCAGGGGAAAAAGAAGTCATGTGGCCAACCTCTGGACATCAGATGAAAGCTGGCGTTTGGGGCTATAAGGCCGAGCTGGGATCTGGCTTCTGACCACTGTAGTTTTGGAGAAATCCAACACAATTTGGAAATTTTTAGGTTGGGTGGTCAGGGTGGGCCAGGGCGAGTGGCCGCAAAGAGAGGCCATTTTGCAGGGGAAAAAGAAGTCATTTGCCCAACCTCTGGGCATGAGGTGAAAGCTGGCATTTGGGGCTATAAGGCCGAGCTGGGATCTGGCTTCTGACCACTGTAGATTTGGAGAAATCCAACAAAATTTGGAAATTTTTAGGTTGGGTGGTCAGGGTGGGCCAGGGCGAGTGGCCGCAAAGAGAGGCCATTTTGCAGGGGAAAAAGAAGTCATGTGGCCAACCTCTGGACATCAGATGAAAGCTGGCGTTTGGGGCTATAAGGCCGAGCTGGGATCTGGCTTCTGACCACTGTCGTTTTGGAGAAATCCAGCAAAATTTGGAAATTTTTAGGTTGGGTGGTCAGGGTGGGCCAGGGCGAGTGGCCGCAAAGAGAGGCCATTTTGCAGGGGAAAAAGAAGTCATTTGGCCAACCTCTGGGCATCAGATGAAAGCTGGCCTTTGGGGCTATAAGGCCGAGCTGGGATCTGGCTTCTGACCACTGTAGTTTTGGAGAAATCCACCAAAATTTGGAAATTTTTAGGTTGGGTGGTCAGGGTGGGCCAGGGCGAGTGGCCGCAAAGAGAGGCCATTTTGCAGGGGAAAAAGAAGTCATGTGGCCAACCTCTGGACATCAGATGAAAGCTGGCGTTTGGGGCTATAAGGCCGAGCTGGGATCTGGCTTCTGACCACTGTCGTTTTGGAGAAATCCAGCAAAATTTGGAAATTTTTAGGTTGGGTGGTCAGGGTGGGCCAGGGCGAGTGGCCGCAAAGAGAGGCCATTTTGCAGGGGAAAAAGAAGTCATTTGGCCAACCTCTGGGCATCAGATGAAAGCTGGCGTTTGGGGCTATAAGGCCGAGCTGGGATCTGGCTTCTGACCACTGTAGTTTTGGAGAAATCCAACAAAATTTGGAAATTTTTAGGTTGGGTGGTCAGGGTGGGCCAGGGCGAGTGGCCGCAAAGAGAGGCCATTTTGCAGGGGAAAAAGAAGTCATGTGGCCAACCTCTGGACATCAGATGAAAGCTGGCGTTTGGGGCTATAAGGCCGAGCTGGGATCTGGCTTCTGACCACTGTAGTTTTGGAGAAATCCAACACAATTTGGAAATTTTTAGGTTGGGTGGTCAGGGTGGGCCAGGGCGAGTGGCCGCAAAGAGAGGCCATTTTGCAGGGGAAAAAGAAGTCATTTGCCCAACCTCTGGGCATGAGGTGAAAGCTGGCATTTGGGGCTATAAGGCCGAGCTGGGATCTGGCTTCTGACCACTGTAGATTTGGAGAAATCCAACAAAATTTGGAAATTTTTAGGTTGGGTGGTCAGGGTGGGCCAGGGCGAGTGGCCGCAAAGAGAGGCCATTTTGCAGGGGAAAAAGAAGTCATGTGGCCAACCTCTGGACATCAGATGAAAGCTGGCGTTTGGGGCTATAAGGCCGAGCTGGGATCTGGCTTCTGACCACTGTCGTTTTGGAGAAATCCAGCAAAATTTGGAAATTTTTAGGTTGGGTGGTCAGGGTGGGCCAGGGCGAGTGGCCGCAAAGAGAGGCCATTTTGCAGGGGAAAAAGAAGTCATTTGCCCAACCTCTGGGCATCAGATGAAAGCTGGCCTTTGGGGCTATAAGGCCGAGCTGGGATCTGGCTTCTGACCACTGTAGTTTTGGAGAAATCCAACCCAATTTGGAAATTTTTAGGTTGGGTGGTCAGGGTGGGCCAGGGTGAGTGGCCGCAGAGAGAGGCCATTTTGCAGGGGAAAAAGAAGTCATTTGGCCAACCTCTGGGCATCAGGTGAAAGCTGGCGTTTGGGGCTATAAGGCCGAGCTGGGATCTGGCTTCTGACCACTGTAGTTTTGGAGAAATCCAACAAAATTTGGAAATTTTTAGGTTGGGTGGTCAGGGTGGGCCAGGGCGAGTGGCCGCAAAGAGAGGCCATTTTGCAGGGGAAAAAGAAGTCATTTGGCCAACCTCTGGGCATCAGATGAAAGCTGGCGTTTGGGGCTATAAGGCCGAGCTGGGATCTGGCTTCTGACCACTGTAGTTTTGGAGAAATCCAACAAAATTTGGAAATTTTTAGGTTGGGTGGTCAGGGTGGGCCAGGGCGAGTGGCCGCAAAGAGAGGCCATTTTGCAGGGGAAAAAGAAGTCATTTGGCCAACCTCTGGGCATCAGGTGAAAGCTGTCGTTTGGGGCTATAAGGCCGAGCTGGGATCTGGCTTCTGACCACTGTAGTTTTGGAGAAATCCAACAAAATTTGGAAATTTTTAGGTTGGGTGGTCAGGGTGGGCCAGGGCGAGTGGCCGCAAAGAGAGGCCATTTTGCAGGGGAAAAAGAAGTCATTTGCCCAACCTCTAAGCATCAGGTGAAAGCTGGCGTATGGGGCTATAAGGCCGAGCTGGGATCTGGCTTCTGACCACTGTAGTTTTGGAGAAATCCAACACAATTTGGAAATTTTTAGGTTGGGTGGTCAGGGTGGGCCAGGGCGAGTGGCCGCAAAGAGAGGCCATTTTGCAGGGGAAAAAGAAGTCATTTGCCCAACCTCTGGGCATCAGGTGAAAGCTGGCATTTGGGGCTATAAGGCCGAGCTGGGATCTGGCTTCTGACCACTGTAGATTTGGAGAAATCCAACAAAATTTGGAAATTTTTAGGTTGGGTGGTCAGGGTGGGCCAGGGCGAGTGGCCGCAAAGAGAGGCCATTTTGCAGGGGAAAAAGAAGTCATGTGGCCAACCTCTGGGCATCAGATGAAAGCTGGCGTTTGGGGCTATAAGGCCGAGCTGGGATCTGGCTTCTGACCACTGTCGTTTTGGAGAAATCCAGCAAAATTTGGAAATTTTTAGGTTGGGTGGTCAGGGTGGGCCAGGGCGAGTGGCCGCAAAGAGAGGCCATTTTGCAGGGGAAAAAGAAGTCATTTGGCCAACCTCTGGGCATCAGATGAAAGCTGGCCTTTGGGGCTATAAGGCCGAGCTGGGATCTGGCTTCTGACCACTGTAGTTTTGGAGAAATCCAACCCAATTTGGAAATTTTTAGGTTGGGGTGGTCAGGGTGGGCCAGGGTGAGTGGCCGCAGAGAGAGGCCATTTTGCAGGGGAAAAAGAAGTCATTTGGCCAACCTCTGGGCATCAGGTGAAAGCTGGCGTTTGGGGCTATAAGGCCGAGCTGGGATCTGGCTTCTGACCACTGTAGTTTGGAGAAATCCAACAAAATTTGGAAATTTTTAGGTTGGGGTGGTCAGGGTGGGCCAGGGCGAGTGGCCGCAAAGAGAGGCCATTTTGCAGGGGAAAAAGAAGTCATTTGGCCCAACCTCTGGGCATCAGATGAAAGCTGGCGTTTGGGGCTATAAGGCCGAGCTGGGGATCTGGCTTCTGACCACTGTAGTTTTGGAGAAATCCAACAAAATTTGGAAATTTTTAGGTTGGGTGGTCAGGGTGGGCCAGGGCGAGTGGCCGCAAAGAGAGGCCATTTTGCAGGGGGAAAAAGAAGTCATTTGGCCAACCTCTGGGCATCAGGTGAAAGCTGTCGTTTGGGGGCTATAAGGCCGAGCTGGGATCTGGCTTCTGACCACTGTAGTTTTGGAGAAATCCAACAAAATTTGGAAATTTTTAGGTTGGGTGGTCAGGGTGGGCCAGGGCGAGTGGGCCGCAAAGAGAGGCCATTTTGCAGGGGAAAAAGAAGTCATTTGGCCAACCTCTGGGCATCAGGTGAAAGCTGGCGTATGGGGCTATAAGGCCGAGCTGGGATCTGGCTTCTGACCACTGTAGTTTTGGAGAAATCCAACACAATTTGGAAATTTTTAGGTTGGGTGGTCAGGGTGGGCCAGGGCGAGTGGCCGCAAAGAGAGGCCATTTTGCAGGGGAAAAAGAAGTCATTTGCCCAACCTCTGGGCATCAGGTGAAAGCTGGCATTTGGGGCTATAAGGCCGAGCTGGGATCTGGCTTCTGACCACTGTAGATTTGGAGAAATCCAACAAAATTTGGAAATTTTTAGGTTGGGTGGTCAGGGTGGGCCAGGGCGAGTGGCCGCAAAGAGAGGCCATTTTGCAGGGGAAAAAGAAGTCATGTGGCCAACCTCTGGACATCAGATGAAAGCTGGCGTTTGGGGCTATAAGGCCGAGCTGGGATCTGGCTTCTGACCACTGTCGTTTTGGAGAAATCCAGCAAAATTTGGAAATTTTTAGGTTGGGTGGTCAGGGTGGGCCAGGGCGAGTGGCCGCAAAGAGAGGCCATTTTGCAGGGGAAAAAGAAGTCATTTGGCCAACCTCTGGGCATCAGATGAAAGCTGGCCTTTGGGGCTATAAGGCCGAGCTGGGATCTGGCTTCTGACCACTGTAGTTTTGGAGAAATCCAACACAATTTGGAAATTTTTAGGTTGGGTGGGTCAGGGTGGGCCAGGGTGAGTGGCCGCAGAGAGAGGCCATTTTGCAGGGGAAAAAGAAGTCATTTGCCCAACCTCTAAGCATCAGGTGAAAGCTGGCGTTTGGGGCTATAAGGCCGAGCTGGGATCTGGCTTCTGACCACTGTAGTTTTGGACAAATCCAACAAAATTTGGAAATTTTTAGGTTGGGTGGTCAGGGTGGGCCAGGGCGAGTGGCCGCAAAGAGAGGCCATTTTGCAGGGGAAAAAGAAGTCATTTGGCCAACCTCTGGGCATCAGATGAAAGCTGGCGTTTGGGGCTATAAGGCCGAGCTGGGATCTGGCTTCTGACCACTGTAGTTTTGGAGAAATCTAACAAAATTTGGAAATTTTTAGGTTGGGTGGTCAGGGTGGGCCAGGGCGAGTGGCCGCAAAGAGAGGCCATTTTGCAGGGGAAAAAGAAGTCATTTGGCCAACCTCTGGGCATCAGATGAAAGCTGGCGTTTGGGGGCTATAAGGCCGAGCTGGGATCTGGCTTCTGACCACTGTAGTTTTGGAGAAATCCAACAAAATTTGGAAATTTTTAGGTTGGGGTGGTCAGGGTGGGCCAGGGCGAGTGGCCGCAAAGAGAGGCCATTTTGCAGGGGAAAAAGAAGTCATTTGGCCAACCTCTGGGCATCAGGTGAAAGCTGGCGTTTGGGGCTATAAGGCCGAGCTGGGATCTGGCTTCTGACCACTGTAGTTTTGGAGAAATCCAACAAAATTTGGAAATTTTTAGGTTGGGTGGTCAGGGTGGGCCAGGGCGAGTGGCCGCAAAGAGAGGCCATTTTGCAGGGGAAAAAGAAGTCATTTGCCCAACCTCTGGGCATCAGGTGAAAGCTGGAATTTGGGGCTATAAGGCCGAGCTGGGATCTGGCTTCTGACCACTGTAGTTTTGGAGAAATCCAACAAAATTGGAAATTTTTAGGTTGGGTGGTCAGGGTGGGCCAGGGCGAGTGGCCGCAAAGAGAGGCCATTTTGGAGGGGAAAAAGAAGTCATTTGCCCAACCTCTAAGCATCAGGTGAAAGCTGGCGTTTGGGGCTATAAGGCCGAGCTGGGATCTGGCTTCTGACCACTTTAGTTTTGGAGAAATCCAACAAAATTTGGAAATTTTTAGGTTGGGTGGTCAGGGTGGGCCAGGGCGAGTGGCCGCAAAGAGAGGCCATTTTGCAGGGGAAAAAGAAGTCATTTGGCCAACCTCTGGGCATCAGATGAAAGCTGGCCTTTGGGGCTATAAGGCCGAGCTGGGATCTGGCTTCTGACCACTTTAGTTTTGGAGAAATCCAACAAAATTTGGAAATTTTTAGGTTGGGTGGTCAGGGTGGGCCAGGGCGAGTGGCCGCAAAGAGAGGCCATTTTGCAGGGGAAAAAGAAGTCATTTGGCCAACCTCTGGGCATCAGATGAAAGCTGGCGTTTGGGGCTATAAGGCCGAGCTGGGATCTGGCTTCTGACCACTGTAGTTTTGGACAAATCCAACAAAATTTGGAAATTTTTAGGTTGGGTGGTCAGGGTGGGCCAGGGCGAGTGGCCGCAAAGAGAGGCCATTTTGCAGGGGAAAAAGAAGTCATTTGGCCAACCTCTGGGCAATCAGATGAAAGCTGGCGTTTGGGGCTATAAGGCCGAGCTGGGATCTGGCTTCTGACCACTGTAGTTTTGGAGAAATCCAACAAAATTTGGAAATTTTTAGGTTGGGTGGTCAGGGTGGGCCAGGGCGAGTGGCCGCAAAGAGAGGCCATTTTGCAGGGGAAAAGAAGTCATTTGCCCAACCTCTGGGCATCAGGTGAAAGCTGGCATTTTTGGCTATAAGGCCGAGCTGGGATCTGGCTTCTGACCACTGTAGTTTTGGAGAAATCCACCAAAATTTGGAAATTTTTAGGTTGGGTGGTCAGGGTGGGCCAGGGCGAGTGGCCGCAAAGAGAGGCCATTTTGCAGGGGAAAAAGAAGTCATGTGGCCAACCTCTGGACATCAGATGAAAGCTGGCGTTTGGGGCTATAAGGCCGAGCTGGGATCTGGCTTGTGACCACTGTCGTTTTGGAGAAATCCAGCAAAATTTGGAAATTTTAGGTTGGGTGGTCAGGGTGGGCCAGGGCGAGTGGCCGCAAAGAGAGGCCATTTTGCAGGGGAAAAAGAAGTCATTTGCCCAACCTCTAAGCATCAGGTGAAAGCTGGCCTTTGGGGGCTATAAGGCCGAGCTGGGATCTGGCTTTCTGACCACTTTAGTTTTTGGAGAAATCCAACACAATTTGGAAATTTTTAGGTTGGGTGGTCAGGGGTGGGCCAGGGCGAGTGGCCGCAAAGAGAGGCCATTTTGCAGGGGAAAAAGAAGTCATTTGGCCAACCTCTGGGCATCAGGTGAAAGCTGGCGTTTGGGGCTATAAGGCCGAGCTGGGATCTGGCTTCTGACCACTGTAGTTTTGGAGAAATCCAACAAAATTTGGAAATTTTTAGGTTGGGTGGTCAGGGTGGGCCAGGGCGAGTGGCCGCAAAGAGAGGCCATTTTGCAGGGGAAAAAGAAGTCATTTGCCCAACCTCTGGGCATCAGGTGAAAGCTGGAATTTGGGGCTATAAGGCCGAGCTGGGATCTGGCTTCTGACCACTGTAGTTTTGGAGAAATCCAACAAAATTTGGAAATTTTTAGGTTGGGTGGTCAGGGTGGGCCAGGGCGAGTGGCCGCAAAGAGAGGCCATTTTGGAGGGGAAAAAGAAGTCATTTGCCCAACCTCTAAGCATCAGGTGAAAGCTGGCGTTTGGGGCTATAAGGCCGAGCTGGGATCTGGCTTCTGACCACTTTAGTTTTGGAGAAATCCAACAAAATTTGGAAATTTTTAGGTTGGGTGGTCAGGGTGGGCCAGGGCGAGTGGCCGCAAAGAGAGGCCATTTTGCAGGGGAAAAAGAAGTCATTTGGCCAACCTCTGGGCATCAGATGAAAGCTGGCGTTTGGGGCTATAAGGCCGAGCTGGGATCTGGCTTCTGACCACTTTAGTTTTGGAGAAATCCAACAAAATTTGGAAATTTTTAGGTTGGGTGGTCAGGGTGGGCCAGGGCGAGTGGCCGCAAAGAGAGGCCATTTTGCAGGGAAAAAGAAGTCATTTGGCCAACCTCTGGGCATCAGATGAAAGCTGGCGTTTGGGGCTATAAGGCCGAGCTGGGATCTGGCTTCTGACCACTGTAGTTTTGGACAAATCCAACAAAATTTGGAAATTTTTAGGTTGGGTGGTCAGGGTGGGCCAGGGCGAGTGGCCGCAAAGAGAGGCCATTTTGCAGGGGAAAAAGAAGTCATTTGGCCAACCTCTGGGCATCAGATGAAAGCTGGCGTTTGGGGCTATAAGGCCGAGCTGGGATCTGGCTTCTGACCACTGTCGTTTTGGAGAAATCCAACAAAATTTGGAAATTTTTAGGTTGGGTGGTCAGGGGTGGGCCAGGGCGAGTGGCCGCAAAGAGAGGCCATTTTGCAGGGGAAAAGAAGTCATTTGCCCAACCTCTGGGCATCAGGTGAAAGCTGCATTTTTGGCTATAAGGCCGAGCTGGGATCTGGCTTCTGACCACTGTAGTTTTGGAGAAATCCACCAAAATTTGGAAATTTTTAGGTTGGGTGGTCAGGGGTGGGCCAGGGCGAGTGGCCGCAAAGAGAGGCCATTTTGCAGGGGAAAAAGAAGTCATGTGGCCAACCTCTGGACATCAGATGAAAGCTGGCGTTTGGGGCTATAAGGCCGAGCTGGGATCTGGCTTGTGACCACTGTCGTTTTGGAGAAATCCAGCAAAATTTGGAAATTTTTAGGTTGGGTGGTCAGGGTGGGCCAGAGCGAGTGGCCGCAAAGAGAGGCCATTTTGCAGGGGAAAAAGAAGTCATTTGCCCAACCTCTAAGCATCAGGTGAAAGCTGGCCTTTGGGGCTATAAGGCCCGAGCTGGGATCTGGCTTCTGACCACTTTAGTTTTGGAGAAATCCAACACAATTTGGAAATTTTTAGGTTGGGTGGTCAGGGTGGGCCAGGGCGAGTGGCCGCAAAGAGAGGCCATTTTGCAGGGAAAAAGAAGTCATTTGCCCAACCTCTGGGCATCAGGTGAAAGCTGGCGTTTGGGGCTATAAGGCCGAGCTGGGATCTGGCTTCTGACCACTGTAGTTTTGGAGAAATCCAGCAAAATTTGGAAATTTTTAGGTTGGGTGGTCAGGGTGGGCCAGGGCGAGTGGCCGCAAAGAGAGGCCATTTTGCAGGGGAAAAAGAAGTCATTTGGCCAACCTCTGGGCATCAGATGAAAGCTGGCGTTTGGGGCTATAAGGCCGAGCTGGGATCTGGCTTCTGACCACTGTAGTTTTGGAGAAATCCAACAAAATTTGGAAATTTTTAGGTTGGGTGGTCAGGGTGGGCCAGGGCGAGTGCCGCAAAGAGAGGCCATTTTGCAGGGGAAAAAGAAGTCATTTGCCCAACCTCTGGGCATGAGGTGAAAGCTGGCATTTGGGGCTATAAGGCCGAGCTGGGATCTGGCTTCTGACCACTGTAGATTTGGAGAAATCCAACAAAATTTGGAAATTTTTAGGTTGGGTGGTCAGGGTGGGCCAGGGCGAGTGGCCGCAAAGAGAGGCCATTTTGCAGGGGAAAAAGAAGTCATGTGGCCAACCTCTGGACATCAGATGAAAGCTGGCGTTTTGGGGCTATAAGGCCGAGCTGGGATCTGGCTTCTGACCACTGTCGTTTTGGAGAAATCCAGCAAAATTTGGAAATTTTTAGGTTGGGTGGTCAGGGTGGGCCAGGGCGAGTGGCCGCAAAGAGAGGCCATTTTGCAGGGGAAAAAGAAGTCATTTGGCCAACCTCTGGGCATCAGATGAAAGCTGGCCTTTGGGGCTATAAGGCCGAGCTGGGATCTGGCTTCTGACCACTGTAGTTTTGGAGAAATCCAACACAATTTGGAAATTTTTAGGTTGGTGGTCAGGGTGGGCCAGGGTGAGTGGCCGCAGAGAGAGGCCATTTTGCAGGGGAAAAAGAAGTCATTTGGCCAACCTCTGGGCATCAGGTGAAAGCTGGCGTTTGGGGCTATAAGGCCGAGCTGGGATCTGGCTTCTGACCACTGTAGTTTTGGAGAAATCCAACAAAATTTGGAAATTTTTAGGTTGGGTGGTCAGGGTGGGCCAGGGCGAGTGGCCGCAAAGAGAGGCCATTTTGCAGGGGAAAAAGAAGTCATTTGGCCAACCTCTGGGCATCAGATGAAAGCTGTCGTTTGGGGCTATAAGGCCGAGCTGGGATCTGGCTTCTGACCACTGTAGTTTTGGAGAAATCCAACAAAATTTGGAAATTTTTAGGTTGGGTGGTCAGGGTGGGCCAGGGCGAGTGGCCGCAAAGAGAGGCCATTTTGCAGGGGAAAAAGAAGTCATTTGGCCAACCTCTGGGCATCAGGTGAAAGCTGTCGTTTGGGGCTATAAGGCCGAGCTGGGATCTGGCTTCTGACCACTGTAGTTTTGGAGAAATCCAACAAAATTTGGAAATTTTTAGGTTGGGTGGTCAGGGTGGGCCAGGGCGAGTGGCCGCTAAGAGAGGCCATTTTGCACGGGGAAAAGAAGTCATTTGGCCAACCTCTGGGCATCAGATGAAAGCTGGCGTTTGGGGCTATAAGGCCGAGCTGGGATCTGGCTTCTGACCACTGTAGTTTTGGAGAAATCCAACAAAATTTGGAAATTTTTAGGTTGGGTGGTCAGGGTGGGCCAGGGCGAGTGGCCGCAAAGAGAGGGCCATTTTGCAGGGGAAAAAGAAGTCATTTGGCCAACCTCTGGGCATCAGATGAAAGCTGGCGTTTGGGGCTATAAGGCCGAGCTGGGATCTGGCTTCTGACCACTGTAGTTTTGGAGAAATCCAACAAAATTTGGAAATTTTTAGGTTGGGTGGTCAGGGTGGGCCAGGGCGAGTGGCCCGCAAAGAGAGGCCATTTTGCAGGGGAAAAAGAAGTCATTTGGCCAACCTCTGGGCATCAGGTGAAAGCTGGCATTTGGGGCTATAAGGCCGAGCTGGGATCTGGCTTCTGACCACTGTAGTTTTGGAGAAATCCAACAAAATTTGGAAATTTTTAGGTTGGGTGGTCAGGGTGGGCCAGGGCGAGTGGCCGCAAAGAGAGGCATTTTTCAGGGGAAAAAGAAGTCATTTGCCCAACCTCTGGGCATCAGGTGAAAGCTGGAATTTGGGGCTATAAGGCCGAGCTGGGATCTGGCTTCTGACCACTGTAGTTTTGGAGAAATCCAACAAAATTTGGAAATTTTTAGGTTGGGTGGTCAGGGTGGGCCAGGGCGAGTGGCCGCAAAGAGAGGCCATTTTGCAGGGGAAAAAGAAGTCATTTGGCCAACCTCTGGGCATCAGATGAAAGCTGGCGTTTGGGGCTATAAGGCCGAGCTGGGATCTGGCTTCTGACACTGTAGTTTTGGAGAAATCCAACAAAATTTGGAAATTTTTAGGTTGGGTGGTCAGGGTGGGCCAGGGCGAGTGGCCGCAAAGAGAGGCCATTTTGCAGGGGAAAAAGAAGTCATTTGGCCAACCTCTGGGCATCAGATGAAAGCTGGCGTTTGGGGGCTATAAGGCCGAGCTGGGATCTGGCTTCTGACCACTGTAGTTTTGGAGAAATCCAACAAAATTTGGAAATTTTTAGGTTGGGTGGTCAGGGTGGGCCAGGGCGAGTGGCCGCAAAGAGAGGCCATTTTGCAGGGGAAAAAGAAGTCATTTGCCCAACCTCTGGGCATCAGGTGAAAGCTGGCATTTTTGGCTATAAGGCCGAGCTGGGATCTGGCTTCTGACCACTGTAGTTTTGGAGAAATCCAACACAATTTGGAAATTTTTAGGTTGGGTGGTCAGGGTGGGCCAGGGCGAGTGGCCGCAAAGAGAGGCCATTTTTGCAGGGGAAAAAGAAGTCATTTGCCCAACCTCTGGGCATCAGGTGAAAGCTGGCATTTGGGGCTATAAGGCCGAGCTGGGATCTGGCTTCTGACCACTGTAGATTTGGAGAAATCCAACAAAATTTGGAAATTTTTAGGTTGGGTGGTCAGGGGTGGGCCAGGGCGAGTGGCCGCAAAGAGAGGCCATTTTGCAGGGGAAAAAGAAGTCATGTGGCCAACCTCTGGACATCAGATGAAAGCTGGCGTTTGGGGCTATAAGGCCGAGCTGGGATCTGGGCTTCTGACCACTGTCGTTTTGGAGAAATCCAGCAAAATTTGGAAATTTTTAGGTTGGGTGGTCAGGGTGGGCCAGGGCGAGTGGCCGCAAAGAGAGGCCATTTTGCAGGGGAAAAAGAAGTCATTTGGCCAACCTCTGGGCATCAGATGAAAGCTGGCCTTTGGGGCTATAAGGCCGAGCTGGGATCTGGCTTCTGACCACTGTAGTTTTGGAGAAATCCAACACAATTTGGAAATTTTTAGGTTGGGTGGTCAGGGTGGGCCAGGGTGAGTGGCCGCAGAGAGAGAGGCCATTTTGCAGGGGGAAAAAGAAGTCATTTGCCCAACCTCTAAGCATCAGGTGAAAGCTGGCGTTTGGGGCTATAAGGCCGAGCTGGGATCTGGCTTCTGACCACTGTCGTTTTGGAGAAATCCAGCAAAATTTGGAAATTTTTAGGTTGGGTGGTCAGGGTGGGCCAGAGCGAGTGGCCGCAAAGAGAGGCCATTTTGCAGGGGGAAAAAAGAAGTCATTTGCCCAACCTCTAAGCATCAGGTGAAAGCTGGCGTATGGGGCTATAAGGCCGAGCTGGGATCTGGCTTCTGACCACTGTAGTTTTGGAGAAATCCAACACAATTTGGAAATTTTTAGGTTGGGTGGTCAGGGTGGGCCAGGGCGAGTGGCCGCAAAGAGAGGCCATTTTGCAGGGGAAAAAGAAGTCATTTGCCCAACCTCTGGGCATCAGGTGAAAGCTGGCATTTGGGGCTATAAGGCCGAGCTGGGATCTGGCTTCTGACCACTGTAGATTTGGAGAAATCCAACAAAATTTGGAAATTTTTAGGTTGGGTGGTCAGGGTGGGCAGGGGCGAGTGGCCGCAAAGAGAGGCCATTTGCAGGGGGAAAAAGAAGTCATGTGGCCAACCTCTGGACATCAGATGAAAGCTGGCCTTTGGGGCTATAAGGCCGAGCTGGGATCTGGCTTCTGACCACTGTAGTTTTGGAGAAATCCGACACAATTTGGAAATTTTTAGGTTGGGTGGTCAGGGTGGGCCAGGGTGAGTGGCCGCAGAGAGAGGCCATTTTGCAGGGGAAAAAGAAGTCATTTGCCCAACCTCTAAGCATCAGGTGAAAGCTGGCGTTTGGGGCTATAAGGCCGAGCTGGGATCTGGCTTCTGACCACTGTCGTTTTGGAGAAATCCAGCAAAATTTGGAAATTTTTAGGTTGGGTGGTCAGGGGTGGGCCAGAGCGAGTGGCCGCAAAGAGAGGCCATTTTGCAGGGGAAAAAGAAGTCATTTGCCCAAGCTCTAAGCATCAGGTGAAAGCTGGCGTATGGGGCTATAAGGCCGAGCTGGGATCTGGCTTCTGACCACTGTAGTTTTGGAGAAATCCAACACAATTTGGAAATTTTTAGGTTGGGTGGTCAGGGTGGGCCAGGGCGAGTGGCCGCAAAAGAGAGGCCATTTTGCAGGGGAAAAAGAAGTCATTTGCCCAACCTCTGGGCATCAGGTGAAAGCTGGCATTTGGGGCTATAAGGCCGAGCTGGGATCTGGCTTCTGACCACTGTAGATTTGGAGAAATCCAACAAAATTTGGAATTTTTAGGTTGGGTGGTCAGGGTGGGCCAGGGCGAGTGGCCGCAAAGAGAGGCATTTTGCAGGGGAAAAAGAAGTCATGTGGCCAACCTCTGACATCAGATGAAAGCTGGCGTTTGGGGCTATAAGGCCGAGCTGGGATCTGGCTTCTGACCACTGTCGTTTTGGAGAAATCCAGCAAAATTTGGAAATTTTTAGGTTGGGTGGTCAGGGTGGGCCAGGGCGAGTGGCCGCAAAGAGAGGCCATTTTGCAGGGGAAAAAGAAGTCATTGGCCAACCTCTGGGCATCAGATGAAAGCCGGCCTTTGGGGCTATAAGGCCGAGCTGGGATCTGGCTTCTGACCACTGTAGTTTTGGAGAAATCCAACACAATTTGGAAATTTTTAGGTTGGGTGGTCAGGGTGGGCCAGGGTGAGTGGCCGCAGAGAGAGGCCATTTTGCAGGGGAAAAAGAAGTCATTTGGCCAACCTCTGGGCATCAGGTGAAAGCTGGCGTTTGGGGCTATAAGGCCGAGCTGGGATCTGGCTTCTGACCACTGTAGTTTTGGAGAAATCCAACAAAATTTGGAAATTTTTAGGTTGGGTGGTCAGGGTGGGCCAGGCGAGTGGCCGCAAAGAGAGGCCATTTTGCAGGGGAAAAAGAAGTCATTTGCCCAACCTCTGGGCATCAGATGAAAGCTGTCGTTTGGGGCTATAAGGCCGAGCTGGGATCTGGCTTCTGACCACTGTAGTTTTGGAGAAATCCAACAAAATTTGGAAATTTTTAGGTTGGGTGGTCAGGGTGGGCCAGGGCGAGTGGCCGCAAAGAGAGGCCATTTTGCAGGGGAAAAAGAAGTCATTTGGCCAACCTCTGGGCATCAGGTGAAGCTGTCGTTTGGGGCTATAAGGGCCGAGCTGGGATCTGGCTTCTGACCACTGTAGTTTTGGAGAAATCCAACAAAATTTGGAAATTTTTAGGTTGGGTGGTCAGGGTGGGCCAGGGCGAGTGGCCGCAAAGAGAGGCCATTTTGCACGGGGAAAAGAAGTCATTTGGCCAACCCTCTGGGCATCAGATGAAAGCTGGCGTTTGGGGCTATAAGGCCGAGCTGGGATCTGGCTTCTGACCACTGTAGTTTTGGAGAAATCCAACAAAATTTGGAAATTTTTAGGTTGGGTGGTCAGGGTGGGGCCAGGGCGAGTGGCCGCAAAGAGAGGCCATTTTGCAGGGGAAAAAGAAGTCATTTGGCCAACCTCTGGCATCAGATGAAAGCTGGCGTTTGGGGCTATAAGGCCGAGCTGGGATCTGGCTTCTGACCACTGTAGTTTTGGAGAAATCCAACAAAATTTGGAAATTTTTAGGTTGGGTGGTCAGGGTGGGCCAGGGCGAGTGGCCGCAAAGAGAGGCCATTTTGCAGGGGAAAAAGAAGTCATTTGGCCAACCTCTGGGCATCAGGTGAAAGCTGGCATTTGGGGCTATAAGGCCGAGCTGGGATCTGGCTTCTGACCACTGTAGTTTTGGAGAAATCCAACAAAATTTGGAAATTTTTAGGTTGGGTGGTCAGGGTGGGCCAGGGCGAGTGGCCGCAAAGAGAGGCCATTTTGCAGGGGAAAAAGAAGTCATTTGCCCAACCTCTAAGCATCAGGTGAAAGCTGGAATTTGGGGCTATAAGGCCGAGCTGGGATCTGGCTTCTGACCACTGTAGTTTTGGAGAAATCCAACAAAATTTGGAAATTTTTAGGTTGGGTGGTCAGGGTGGGCCAGGGCGAGTGGCCGCAAAGAGAGGCCATTTTGCAGGGGAAAAAGAAGTCATTTGCCCAACCTCTAAGCATCAGGTGAAAGCTGGCGTTTGGGGCTATAAGGCCGAACTGGGATCTGGCTTCTGACCACTTTAGTTTTGGAGAAATCCAACAAAATTTGGAAATTTTTAGGTTGGGTGGTCAGGGTGGGCCAGGGTGAGTGGCCGCAAAGAGAGGCCATTTTGCAGGGGAAAAAGAAGTCATTTGGCCAACCTCTGGGCATCAGATGAAAGCTGGCGTTTGGGGCTATAAGGCCGAGCTGGGATCTGGCTTCTGACCACTTAGTTTTGGAGAAATCCAACAAAATTTGGAAATTTTTAGGTTGGGTGGTCAGGGTGGGCCAGGGCGAGTGGCCGCAAAGAGAGGCCATTTTGCAGGGAAAAAGAAGTCATTTGGCCAACCTCTGGGCATCAGATGAAAGCTGGCGTTTGGGGCTATAAGGCCGAGCTGGGATCTGGCTTCTGACCACTGTAGTTTGGAGAAATCCAACAAAATTTGGAAATTTTTAGGTTGGGTGGTCAGGGTGGGCCCAGGGCGAGTGGCCGCAAAGAGAGGCCATTTTGCAGGGGAAAAAGAAGTCATTTGGCCAACCTCTGGGCATCAGATGAAAGCTGGCGTTTGGGGCTATAAGGCCGAGCTGGGATCTGGCTTCTGACCACTGTAGTTTTGGAGAAATCCAACAAAATTTGGAAATTTTTAGGTTGGGTGCTCAGGGTGGGCCAGGGCGAGTGGCCGCAAAGAGAGGCCATTTTGCAGGGGAAAAAAGAAGTCATTTGGCCAACCTCTGGGCATCAGGTGAAAGCTGGCATTTTTGGCTATAAGGCCGAGCTGGGATCTGGCTTCTGACCACTGTAGTTTTGGAGAAATCCAACACAATTTGGAAATTTTTAGGTTGGGTGGTCAGGGTGGGCCAGGGCGAGTGGCCGCAAAGAGAGGCCATTTTGCAGGGGAAAAAGAAGTCATTTGCCCAACCTCTGGGCATCAGGTGAAAGCTGGCATTTGGGGCTATAAGGCCGAGCTGGGATCTGGCTTCTGACCACTGTAGATTTGGAGAAATCCACACAAATTTGGAAATTTTTAGGTTGGGTGGTCAGGGTGGGCCAGGGCGAGTGGCCGCAAAGAGAGGCCATTTTGCAGGGGAAAAAGAAGTCATGTGGCCAACCTCTGGACATCAGATGAAAGCTGGCGTTTGGGGCTATAAGGCCGAGCTGGGATCTGGCTTCTGACCACTGTCGTTTTGGAGAAATCCAGCAAAATTTGGAAATTTTTAGGTTGGGTGGTCAGGGTGGGCCAGAGCGAGTGGCCGCAAAGAGAGGCCATTTTGCAGGGGAAAAAGAAGTCATTTGCCCAACCTCTAAGCATCAGGTGAAAGCTGGCGTATGGGGCTATAAGGCCGAGCTGGGATCTGGCTTCTGACCACTGTAGTTTTGGAGAAATCCAACACAATTTGGAATTTTTAGGTTGGGTGGTCAGGGTGGGCCAGGGCGAGTGGCCGCAAAGAGAGGCCATTTTGCAGGGGAAAAAGAAGTCATTTGCCCAACCTCTGGGCATCAGGTGAAAGCTGGCATTTGGGGCTATAAGGCCGAGCTGGGATCTGGCTTCTGACCACTGTAGATTTGGAGAAATCCAACAAAATTTGGAAATTTTTAGGTTGGGTGGTCAGGGTGGGCCAGGGCGAGTGGCCGCAAAGAGAGGCCATTTTGCAGGGGAAAAAGAAGTCATGTGGCCAACCTCTGGACATCAGATGAAAGCTGGCGTTTGGGGCTATAAGGCCGAGCTGGGATCTGGCTTCTGACCACTGTCGTTTTGGAGAAATCCAGCAAAATTTGGAAATTTTTAGTTGGGTGGTCAGGGTGGGCCAGGGCGAGTGCCGCAAAGAGAGGCCATTTTGCAGGGGAAAAAGAAGTCATTTGGCCAACCTCTGGGCATCAGATGAAAGCTGGCGTTTGGGGCTATAAGGCCGAGCTGGGATCTGGCTTCTGACCACTGTAGTTTTGGAGAAATCCAACACAATTTGGAAATTTTTAGGTTGGGTGGTCAGGGTGGGCCAGGGTGAGTGGCCGCAGAAGAGAGGCCATTTTGCAGGGGAAAAAGAAGTCATTTGGCAACCTCTGGGCATCAGGTGAAAGCTGGCGTTTGGGGCTATAAGGCCGAGCTGGGATCTGGCTTCTGACCACTGTAGTTTTGGAGAAATCCAACAAAATTTGGAAATTTTTAGGTTGGGTGGTCAGGGTGGGCCAGGGCGAGTGGCCCGCAAAGAGAGGCCATTTTGCAGGGGAAAAAGAAGTCATTTGGCCAACCTCTGGGCATCAGATGAAAGCTGGCGTTTGGGGCTATAAGGCCGAGCTGGGATCTGGCTTCTGACCACTGTAGTTTTGGAGAAATCCAACAAAATTTGGAAATTTTTAGGTTGGGTGGTCAGGGTGGGCCAGGGCGAGTGGCCGCAAAGAGAGGCCATTTTGGCAGGGGAAAAAAGAAGTCATTTGGCCAACCTCTGGGCATCAGGTGAAAGCTGTCGTTTGGGCTATAAGGCCGAGCTGGGATCTGGCTTCTGACCACTGTAGTTTTGGAGAAATCCAACAAAATTTGGAAATTTTTAGGTTGGGTGGTCAGGGTGGGCCAGGGCGAGTGGCCCGCTAAGAGAGGCCATTTTGCACGGGGAAAAGAAGTCATTTGGCCAACCTCTGGGCATCAGATGAAAGCTGGCGTTTGGGGCTATAAGGCCGAGCTGGGATCTGGCTTCTGACCACTGTAGTTTTGGAGAAATCCACCAAAATTTGGAAATTTTTAGGTTGGGTGGTCAGGGTGGGCCAGGGCGAGTGGCCGCAAAGAGAGGCCATTTTGCAGGGGAAAAAGAAGTCATTTGGCCAACCTCTGGCATCAGATGAAAGCTGGCGTTTGGGGCTATAAGGCCGAGCTGGGATCTGGCTTCTGACCACTGTAGTTTGGAGAAATCCAACAAAATTTGGAAATTTTTAGGTTGGGGTGGTCAGGGTGGG